>NC_143575.1:138555671-138868606 GCF_048544385.1 Mastigoproctus giganteus
TTCAATTTTCTGACGACATGCACAAACTACTATTACCCTTTTCGTCATAAATCATGAACTACTGACGGACAAGTTTCAACTTGCACTCGTTGGAAAGAGCACACTCTAGCGGATCTAATCATGTACTATTTTGGCCTCTTACGTTAATATTAAACGCACAGTGGACGCAGTCTCGTTATTTAATTATATACAGGGTGTTTCAGTTAAACGTTTCAGAACTTCTAAGAGGGGTAGGGTACATCCTGACAACTCGAAATCATATAGCAATGTGGGGTCGGAAATGCTTTCCTGAAGCGGTGTTGTACACAGAAGCACCATAAAGAAAAGAGACCGTAAGTGAGAAATCGTTTTAATAATACATGAAAAGAAGCAAAAGGTACATGGATTAAAGTAAGTGTTCGAAGTTTCTTCCACGGGCTACAATGCACGCCTCACATCTCCGACGCATGGACATCCGAACATTCTGGAATACTCCAGGCGAATTTCGAATTTCTTGAACAAGAACGCCAAGTTAGTAGGATGGATGATTACACGAACGCAGAGTTAGCCGATATGCATTTAGCGTACGGGGCTGCAAATTGTAGTGGGCCAGCCGCACAGCGTTTGTACGCGGAACGATATCCGACGAGGCGTATTCCCAGTCATAATTTCTTTGCAAGACTGCACCAGAGGTTAGCTGAGAGAGGTTCATTTGAAAGAGCTGACAGGGACAGGGTAAGAACAGCACGGACTCCAGCCGTCGAACAGAATGTGCTGCAGCATGTACAGGGGAATCCAAGAACGAGTACACGAAGTCTAGCAAACGCAGTCGGGGGTTTCCCATTGCAGCATCTGGAGGATTCTCCGAGAACAAGACATGCATCCGTTTCACGTGCAGCGTGTCCAGACACAGCAACCGGAGGATTATGCACCTCGTATTGCTTTCGCACAGTGGTACCTTGGAAAATGTGCTACAAATCCCCTTTTTCCTGCTGAAGTGTTGTTTTCCGATGAGGCATCCTTCACAAGGGAAGGAATTTTCAACACGTATTACGACCATATCTGGGAGGTCGAGAACCCGCATGCAATACGACGTCGTGCAGCACAGATTCGATTTTCGGTCAATGTATGGGCCGGTATTATGGGAGATCACCTCATCGGACCTTACCTGTTACCGTGTCGTCTAACCGGACCTATCTACTTGATCTTTCTGCAGCAAGTATTGCCACAACTTTTGAGAGATAAACAGATTTCTGCATCGACGCAACAGACAATGTGGTTCCAACACGATGGAGCCCCTGCCCATTATAGCGGAGATGTTCGTAACTACCTGGATGTCACATTTGGTCAACAGTGGATCGGACGTGGTGGTCCCGTGCGTTGGCCTGCTCGGTCACCGACCTATCATGTCTTGATTTTTATTTCTGGGGTCATATGAAATCGCTAGTTTATGACACCCCTGTTGACAATGCTGAGGAGCTGGTTGCAAGAATCGCAGTAGCTGCCGAAGAAATTCGAAATTCGCCTGGAGTATTCCAGAATGTTCGGATGTCCATGCGTCGGAGATGTGAGGCGTGCATTGTAGCCCGTGGAAGAAACTTCGAACACTTACTTTAATCCATGTACCTTTTGCTTCTTTTCATGTATTATTAAAACGATTTCTCACTTACGGTCTCTTTTCTTTATGGTGCTTCTGTGTACAACACCGCTTCAGGAAAGCATTTCCGACCCCACATTGCTATATGATTTCGAGTTGTCAGGATGTACCCTACCCCTCTTAGAAGTTCTGAAACGTTTAACTGAAACACCCTGTATATACAGGATGTCTTAAAAATATTGGTACAAACGTTTAGGGGAGGTAGGTGAATCGCACTGGAACCCATAACCGGAAACGTCACCGTAAGTCGGTACACTGCGCTGTTCATCAGTTCGCGAGAAGGAAAATTTCTGGTTTACTCATTCAAGCAGTAGTCGCCGCACGAAGAGCATGCATCGATATACGAACTGTGAGCTGGCAGACATGCACTTAGTGTATGGATTAGCAGAGGGTCCACACGGTGTGCGCCCCCATGCGGCACAACATCGTTTCGCAATAAATGCGTGGGCAGGTATTGTCGGTGACTGCTTAGTCGGCCCATACCTGTTACCATCCCGCATGAACTCTGCTAAATATCGGATCTTTCTTCAACAAGTGCTACCAGGGTTACTTAACGATGTTCCAGCAAATGTGAGATGCAACATTTGGTTTCAACATGACGGGGCGCCTGCCCATTATGGAAGGTGTGTTCGTGACCATTTGAACAGGCGTTTTGGGCGTCGATGGATTGGCCGTGGTGGACCCGTTGCCTAGCCCCCACGCTCACCTGATTTATCGAGCCCTGATTTCTTTCTGTGGGGGGGGCCCTCAAATCTATAGTGTATGAATCGCCTGTGGAAACGGAAATGGATCTCGTTGCGAGACTTGTCTGCGCTGCTGCTACTGTCAAAGAAACTCCAGGTGTGTTCGACCATGTCCGCCAATCCATGTTGCGTCGGTGTCACGCATGCATCGCGTCTCATGGTGGAACCTTCGAGCATCTGTTGTAACATCATGAAATTCACCCATCTCGCTCCATTGTTAATATTATGTCAAATAAATGTTTGCCACTAATTACTGTCTTGTGTCATTTCTGTTTCTTGTGCCTCTGCTACTACTTTCCTGTGACGTTTCCGGTTATGGGTTCCTATGCGATTCACATTCCTTTAGATGATACATACCTCCCCTAAACGTTTGTACCAATATTTTTGAGACACCCTGTATACAGGTATATATAAAGGTTTGTTATGTTATTTGTTTGTTTGTTTGTTTGTTATTTAGTTTTTAGGAGCATTAGCAACTAAGGCCATATTGCTCCGGGATGTGCGGTGGTCATTCCCTGACCTTTCCGCATCCTCCGTATTTGGTGGTGACGGGCTCGAACCCCGGTCTAATCAAGAAGCGTGTGCTACGCACTGCTGCTCCTTCCCACCTGGCTACGGAGGCGCCATATATAAAGGTTCTCAAACTCTTTTTTGATTTTTGAAGGAGTCCATGAACGTTTTTTGATTTTTGAAAGGGTCCGCAGATGTTAGTAGTTTGGGAACCATAACCTTACGAGATGGGGTTCACCGATCCGCCAGGGAGAAATCCATGGAATATAGGGGAAAGTTTGAGGTAGAAATACTGGGATACTTTCTGCTGAACAATGGTGTCATAAATCTTCGTTGGGCTATTTAATAGTATAACTAGTCCGTAATTAGATGCTTTTAATTTGGAATCCTTTGTAAGAAATAAACTTTCTGTTCATATTGGATAAGAGGGTATGAGAAACAGAGGCTCCCGTAGCTGAGTGGTTAACCCAAAGGCGCAGTAGCACATGCTTTTTGAATAGACCGGGCTCCAAGGCGCTGACTGCTAAATACAGTCGATCTGCCAACCTGCACTGGACCGACGTGGCAGATTATCGTCCTTCCTTCTCTCTCGACATGAATCGTTGAGGAGGCTTCCATCCTGCAGTGGTTTGATATGACTAATGGCTGCATTTTTTTTTTTTTTTTTGTTTTGTTTTTTAAGAAACAGTACCGTAGCTGTCACGCGATTTTTGAACCACAGTTACTCAAAGCGCGTGTACTAGTGCGGCTGACCACTTGATTAATAACGGCAATAAAAGTTGTTTTTAAATGGGTGGGATAAACTCTTTCTTTTTAATGATTCATTAAAGATGTAAATCAAATGTGTTTCTAACGATAATAAGCATTGTTTCCAGAATATTAGAGGAATATTGCCAGGTCCTCCATGTGGTCGCTCTATGAGTCATTAAGGGCAGAAGTTATTTCGCATTCTTGTACTGTAAAAACAGAGAACTGATTAGTGTTTTTATAATTTATATTGTAGTTTGTACCTGTGTTTTTAGAAATAAAACCGCTTATTGTGATCACGAATAATGTTATCATTAGTGTAATGTTATTTCTTGTAAGTTCCGATTAGAAGTATACTAATACATGGAAAAAACTATGTTTATTGCACTCAGCGCTTCGGTTTACCTTACCGCTTAGATGTGATTGAGGCGCCTCCGTAGCCAGGTGGGCAGGAGCAGCAGTGCGTAGCACACGCTTCTTGATTAGACCGGGGTTCGACCCCGTAACCACTAAATACGGAGGATGCGGAAAGGTCAGGAAATGACCACCGCATATTCCTGGAGCAATAAGGTCTTAGTTGCTAATGCTCCTAAAAACCAAATAACAACAACATAGAAGTGATTAAGTAACGTCCCGATTTTTTCTTGAACTCCAACACGTCGCTTATCCAGTTACTGCTGCTGTTTCGTACAGTTTGTATGGTTGTCTTTACTCCGTGAAAGAAAGTATAGTGCCGTATCTGTACTAAACTGACTGTTTTAAAGTACAGCATTAGCCCTTTCTAATTCTTGATTTCAATATTTTCTTTATTTTTTTTTAATGATTAGTATAGATTTACGGAAACATTATGGCATCATTTTATTAATGACTTTCTCAAAGAAATAGTGGACAGTCAAATTAAAGTACTTTAGGCCTGACGTAGCTGAGTGGTCAAGAGCGCGAGTGCAGTAGCACACGCTCTTTGGGTGGACCGGGGTTCAAGCCCATGACTACTAAATACGATAAATATTTGTATTGATTGATTTATTAAAAACTCCACTGACCTGGTGGTCGTGCCGGAGTATAAACAAGAACTTTATATTGCTTTATTGTAATGTATTCTTCCTCTTTAATACTTCCAACTTTATATGTGTGAATTTGAGTCTTCACTAATAAACATAGCCTAACAGCTGCAGTCTTGTTGCATCGGTTATTGTTATCAATTAAGCTGCGTCCTCGAAGTAGTAGTAGTACAGTACTTTGTTTGTTATTTGGTTCTTAGGAGTATTAGCAACTAAGGCCATATTGCTCCGGGGATATGCGGTGGTCATTCCCTGACCTTTCCGCATCCTCCGTATTTGGTGGTCACGGACACGAACCCCAGTCTAATCAAGAAGCGTGTGCTACGCACTGCTGCACCTGGCTACGGAGGCGCCAGTAGTAGTAGTGGCATGTGATGCATGCATATGAGCTTATGTAGCCAAAAAAAAAACAAAAAAAAACACAATTTCACACAACCATTCCCTCTAAAAGTCTGTCCAGTTCCTCCTTGAATTTATTTAAGCTATCAACTTCCACAATGACAGGAAATAATCACAATAAAACGGCGTCCACTGTATTATTTCTTAAAATAATTTGCAAATGTATTTGTCATTTGATTTGCTGAAAAAGCTTTGATATTTTTATAATTTAGATGGTGTATGTTACCGGTCAATTTTTTTTTTCCCCTTGAAGAATTAACTAAATTCTAGAAATAGTGAAAGTTCTTATTTTTTGACAAACTATCAATTAATGATGTAGCAGTTTTTTCAAAGTTTAGTACCTGTTTTACTTTTTCTTCCGTAGTGTGGCAAATTTATTTTTAGATTCAAGTATCTTTTTTAAAAAGGATCATGGTGTTCTTTTTCCTTTTGATGTAAGACACGTTTTAGTTCATAAGTGAACCAAACCTGTTTGTTTGAGTTACGAACTAAAACATGCATAATTATATTTACAGTTTTATTTCTTTGGCATTATTACTTTTTAAACACACGCACTTATCCGATGCTGGAATAAATGAAGTCTAGAACATTATCTTCGAGAGAAGGTTGAGTAACTGATGATGAGGTAATAACTGGTCATTATTTATTTTATTAATTTGGTGTCGTTGTCAAATGGGTAATTTTTATCCATTTTGAAAACACTGAAGTTTTCCAAGACTATTAATATACCAGAAAAGTTTAGTAATTGAGGTTAATTGATAAAATATTTTTTTTCCAAATCATACAGTGAACTGTGTTTAATGGAGGAGGTAGGTAAACCAGAATAAACATTATAGTTTTCTTTTTTTTTTTTTTTTTTAATCTTAATTTTCGAACTTAACTCGAGATAAGTTCACAAATTAAAGTCATATAAGTTAGTGCAATAGCCTCATTTCTATACACAGTAAATCAACCAAAGTTGTACAGTGGAACCATTACATAAGATGTCATACTGTGAATTCCTTCACAATATAAGACAATTTCCTGTCTCATTATAACTAGAATAAGTAATGCTTCTCCAGTAGAGTAGACTACTGTTACTTATTCTCAGTCGACAATACAACCCAGACGGCCATTTCAGGGCTATTTGGCCCTTCATCGGTAAGTGGGTATGTAACCCTAATGATATAACAGACGACAACAAAGATGTGAATTTCACAATATGGGATATGCCAAGTGGAGTGTTAGAGTTAAGATACGCTTAAGAGTTAGGGCTAAAAGCCTCAGACTGAGGCTTTTAGCCCTCAGTCTGAAAATTGCAATAGCACAATTTCTATAGACAGTAAACCAAACAAAGTTGTGCGGTGACATCTTTTTTTTTTTTTTTTTTGGTAGTTGTTGGCGCAAAGGCTTCTGTGGCCATAATGCACCTCCCAAGGTTTTTTTGCAGTACTTTGATCCAAGCCCTAGGCGGGAATCGAACCCGCGACCACCACAAATCCGCATCCAAGGAACTACAATTAAGCTGACAAAGGAACTAAAACACCTCGGGGTTGTCCTAGATAATAACCTCTCATTCACCCCTCATCTGACCTACATACAGAAAAAGATCAGAAGATACTCTGCTCTGTTCATGAGGGTCTCCCGCAAGGATTAGGGCCTGCGGAGGAGAACCCTCAAGCTATTCTATAAAGCCGTATTCCTGCCTGCCATAACGTATGCCGCTGGCGTGTGGTACCGGAAGGCTACCACGGCCGTCAACAGAAGAAAACTGGACACCACGCAACGGTATATATTACTTATAATAACAAGAGCCTGCAATACTGTAAGCACACACGCCCTCCAGGCCCTGACAGGGACTCTTCCCCTAGACCTTGAAATAGTCTTCCGCGGCCTAATATATCAACTCTCCAAGGGACGTGAGGCTAACCATCTGAACTTCACTTTGGACCCTGAAACTGACCACAAATTGGAACGCAAACGTCTCCTCACACATCTCAACCAGAGCTGGCAGACATCAACCAAAGGTGAAATAACTAAAAAATTTATTCCTGATCTACAACTGGTGTACCCATACTATCCACCTTGGCCTTCTCCTGGACTACTCCCCACCTACCTGTTAACCGGCCATGGCGCCATAAGAGGAAAACTCCATGGATTCGGATTGAGTGACACCCCCCCTATGCCACTGTGGACTATGCGAGACATGGGGGCACTTGATGTACGACTGCCCACTGTACGAGGATCTCCGCTGCCGATTTATAACCACCACCCAAATAATGCTAAGAGACCAGGAATATCTGATACTAACTGAAAAAGATACTTATAGTGCCTTCACTCAATATGCGCAAGACCTCTTCACAAGAAGGCGGACTCTCCCGCATCCACCACCACAACAACAACCATGAAATGATATGTGGACCTCCTTCGGACAGGACACAGCCTCACGAGTGACTTTCTATTCAGCTGAATTCCAACCAGCCCAATGAGACCGCAGAGCTTTCTGCATATGCCAGCCATAATGGCAATCGGTGCCGGCGCTCTTGCTGGACCCATCTTTCTTTCCCCCTCCCTCGGCGGTAGGGGAGGAGACAGGAGGTTTTTCCCTCCTGCCTTCTCCCCTACTCGCCAACCCAGATTTCCTCCTGGTGGGCATGGGCATGCCCCATTGACATATAATGGGGTCGCCTCCTCTATCGACCCCATTTCTTCTGTCTTTCTCCCCCCCCCCCAGTCTTCAGTCTCCTCTCCCTCTCTACCTGCTCGCCAGCGTATATCCCACAGGTCAAAATTTAATTGCTTCAAATTAAGCTCGCTCACATTTCGGTCTTTCAATCTAGCGATCAACCCACGCAAACGGGGTTTTTTTTTTTTTTTTAAGGTCCTTGCCACTGAAATCTCAGGAAACTAGGTGGCAGGGCCTGCCAGAGTAAATAACTGTAATACTAGTGTACCTGGTCTGCCTCCACGGGGTGAAGTGTGGGCAACGTCGGGCCTCAGCTGGGGTCCGGCGGCTAAATGGCCAGAAGAACAACGGTACACAACATCACACACCTCAAGATCCATATACTTTTAAATCTCTGGCCTTTACAGTGTATCACACCACAATGTAAACTACGCGGAGATGGGGGAAACCCCTGGTGCCGTTTTGACCCTAAACACACTTCACACCTTTGGGCCCTGAAAACTGGGCTATCTACTCTATTGGCCCCATATTTCTGTCTTTTCCCCCAATCTCCAGTCTTCCTCCCCTCTCTACCTTCATCATAGCGAAAGCCCCATACGTCAAAACCTTAACATGATAAAATTACCTTATGCCCAAAACTCGGCCTAGCAAACCAAAGCGATATTACCCCTACGATAGCGAAGATTTTTCACTTATTCATATTTTTTCTTTATTTATATATATATATATATTTTTTTTTTTTTTTTAATTTTATTTATTTTATTTTATTATTATTTTTTTTATATATATATATATATATATATATATATATATATATATATATATTTTTTTTTTTTTTTTTTTTAAGGTCCTAGCCGCCGAAATCCCAAGAAATTAAGCGGCAGGACCTGCCAGAGTGAATCTACAGCTACTGGGTTCCTGGTCTGCCTCCACGGGGCGTAAGTGGGACAACGTTGGGCCTCAATAGGGGTCCAACGGCTAAATGACCAGATGAACAACGGTACAGAACACAACACATGAACAATTCCCACACACTTTTAAATCTCTGGCATTTCCCAGTGAACTGGTTCACCACAATGAAAGCAACGCGGAGATGGAGGAAACCCCTGGTGCCGTCAGACAACAACACACACTTACACCTTTGGGTTGCCAGCCAGGCACGTTACCCACCCGGCTAGCCCGGTCGGCGGTGACATCATTACATAACGTTTCAGGGTTATCTGGCCTCTCATCGATGACGGGCAAAATAACCCTGAAACGGCCATATGGGTGAATACTCCCTGAGAATAAGTAACAATAATCTCCTCTCTGACGGGGAACTTTACTTATTCGAGGTATAATGATACAGGGACGTTGTGAAGGAATTCACAATGTGAGACGTTCTATAATGGTTCCACTGCACAACTTTGGTTGGTTTATTGTGTATAGAAATTATGATATGCACTCACTTATATCACAGTAAACTTTCTCCAGTCTGTGGCTTTTTAGCCCTAAATCGTATAGGTTCACAAATTAACTTAAGAAATGACGAAGGTGGTTAATCCGAGTTAAGTTAATCGCGTTAACCAGCTTCGTCATTCCCGCCTAATAGCTGAGCACCAATAACATCTATATATATAGTGTCTCGAATATATACTTAGTGACCACTTTATTAATTACGCCTAGCATTTCTAAGGAATGAAACGCTCCTTTATAACAGCATCACATGTTTGTACCATTCGACATAAAACAGTTGAACAGATATGTAGGGAAGTTATATGTGTGACAACCCAGTTATGAAGTTTAACTTCACAATATGAGAAAGAGATGCCAGATGGTGTACGATAGTAAAGTACTGTACTAAAAAGAGATTAGGGCTGATAGCCTCAGACTAAGGAACTGGACGATCACAAACTTCATAGCTGGGTTGTCACTCATTGTATAACTGTGATACATACCCGCCAACTGATGAGAGGCCAACAAGCTTTGAAACAGTGCCGTTTGGGTGGTGATATCCGCCTAGAACAAGTAACATTAGTCTTCTCTACTGGGAAGCATTGCTTATTCGAGGTAGTGCAATAACAGGCAACTCGTTGTGAAGGCGTTCACAATATGATAAGTAACAAAACGATGCCATTTCACCCACCGACTTCGGTGATTTACTAAACTAAAGTGATGCTTTGCGCTAACTTTTTCGTCTACCAAATTTGCTGTATTCTGAGGCTCGCAGCCCTAAACCCTTTTTAGTACATTACATTAGGCATTAAATTTTTATATGTGAATTTACAGATGTCGGTTACCGCTGTTCCAGAATTAATGTAGACTGCAATCACGAAGATGGGTTCATTACTGAAATTACACACCGATTCACAAATGTCGCCGATTTTGTCTAACGCGTGTTGTGCGAAGATTTGCGATGCACTGATAACACCGCACCGATTTGCGATGCACCGATAACATCCAAAGAAGAAAAAATTAGTCAAGAAACACTTGTCATGATGAACCAAAGACGACAAATGAAGAGCAAGAAAAACACTGACAGGGAGAAAATTGAGTATACTGAGTTATGCAAAGCCATTAGAAAGAGACTCAGAGAGGACATAAGAAGATTTAACACAAGAAAAGTAGAACAAGCATTAAGGGAAAACAAAGGATTTAAATCAGCAGCCATGAGCAGTAATACAGAAAGACAAATGATACTGAAACTGAAGAATAGCGATGGTGTACTTATAAACAGCAAAAACGGCATAATTCAAATAGCAGAAGACTACTATAGAGAATTATACAAGGAGCGAGGGAATGATACCAGCAGTGGGGAACATGGATTGCAAAGTAGCAACACATACGACATACCCGATATTCTTCCTGATGAGGTAGAACATGCATTGAAGAAAATGAAGAATCGGAAAGCCCCGGGGGAAGATGAAGTTACTGTAGAGTTGTTAAAATTGGGAGGAAGAGACATAACACAAAAACTGGCAAGGCTCTTCACAAAGTGCATTAGAAAAGGTGTGATGCCTAAGCAGTGGAATAATGCAATCATAGTTTTGCTGCATAAGAAAGGAGATAAATAATAAATTGGAAATTATAGACCAATTAGCTTGTTATCCCACATCTACAAGTTGTTCACAAGGGTCATTACTAACAGATTAGAGAGAATACTTGATGAGAATCAACCGAAAGAGCAAGCTGGCTTTAGGACAGGATTCTCAACAATGGATCACCTTCACGTAATATCACAGCTAATGGAGAAAGCAAATGAATATAAAACACCATTATGCCTGGCATTTGTGGATTATGAAAAGGCATTTGACTCCATACAGCATAAGGCAATGTTTCGGGCACTGGAAAGACAAGGCATAGATACTCCATATATTATGATTTTGAAGAAATATATGAGAGTGCTACATCCTTTATTAGACTAGACAAAGACAGTAGCAAATTTAAAATCGAGAAAGGAGTTCGACAAGGAGACAAAATATCTCCGAAGCTGTTTACTGCTGCCCTTGAGGAAGCTTTCAGAAGATTAGACTGGTCGCAGAAAGGAGTCAATGTGAACGGAGAGTACCTAAACCATTTACGATTTGCAGATGACATTGTGGTCATAAGCCACGATCCCAAAGAATTAGAGGAAAATCTTAATCAGTTATGCGCAGTTAGTAAGGATTTTGGACTAAAGATGAATATGGCTAAAACAAAAGTAATGATGAATAAGTATGCCATGGAAAGGGAAATAATGATTGAAGGAGCAGTAATTGAAAAGGTGGAGTCATATACTTATCTGGGACAAGTTATTAGCTGTAATAATGATAAATGGCTGGAAGTCAAGAGAAGAATAAATGTTGGATGGATAGCATTCAGGAAATATAGTCACATACTGAAGAGCAATATCCCAGTTTGTCTGAAACGTAAAATAATGAACCAATGTATACTCCCCACCATGACTTATGGAAGTGAAACTTGGGCACTCACCAAAAGAATGGAAGAGAAGCTAAGAACTACACAGCGAAGAATGGAACGAATTATATTGGGAATCAGACTGTTAGATAAGAAGAGAAACACATGGATTAGGCAGCAAACTCAAGTAAAGGACATTCTTATCAAAACTAAAGAACTAAAATGGTCTTGGGCAGGACACATAGCTCGAAGACATGATGACAGATGGACTAAGAAAATAACAGAATGGTACCCAAGAGGAGCTAGAAGAAAACCTGGAAGACAAAGGCGGAGATGGATAGATGAAATTCATGAGTTTTTGAGTAGTAAATGGATGGCCAGTGCTCAAAACAGAAGGAACTGGAAAGTTGCTGGAGAGGCCTTCATCCTGCAGTGGATTGAAAATGGCTGATGATGATGATAACACCGCCACTGCGAACTTCGAATCTTTTGTATTGAGTCACACAATGAAACGACGACAACGGTACACAATCGGCATTATCTACACAAGTTTCACAAAAAAACTAATATTTTGCTTTGTTGTAGGGAAGGGAGAGGGGTGAAGTTTCGATGTCTCCTGCATGACTACGTAAATTTGTACGTTTAATGATGTTATCGAGAAATTTCTGTTATGAAGAAAATCTTGTAATTCATTTCATAGAAACGTTCTAAACGATCTATTTCGGTAGAGAGTTCGATATTATTCATTTTCTTTCCGTGGTGGAATGTGAAATCATTACGAGGATTGCTTACTTTATAAAGCAGTCACACAAGTAACGCTTATATATGCAAGTGCTGTTGGTGATCTTTCTCGTAATCATATATCACCTCTTCAAAAGGTTCCCCTTTGAGATTTATGTTTTTGATTTATTATCATAATTTTGAATCACAATTTATAATTTTTATTTTTTTGCACAGTTTCATCTTCGTACTCGACATGCTCTAATGTACCAATTCGCATCATTTACCATGCCATGTACAACGTATATCCATCTACAACTAAGGATCCAGCAAGCGCTGAATAACAAGCAGCAACTGGATGTTGTTTTTCTAGATGTGGCAGCCGCATTCGACAACATATCCATCCCAGCTCTAATAGTTATTCTGAGAGACTACTTCCTCATTACGGGAAATGTCTTCCATTTTTTAACGAACGCTCTTCTGCGCAGACAAATCACAGTAACAAACGGGAATGTGTGCACTACATACCAAGTCGATAAAGGAGTCCCACAATGCGGCGTATTGTCCGCCACACTCTTTGCCATAGCTCTAGAACCCTTCTTAGCTCAAAACAGGAAGCAATTCATCACATATGCAGACGATATGAAATTTTTTAATACCCCAGAAGAACAGAAATCTGAAAACTACTGCAACCAAGTGGCCAACGCCAAAATAAAATAACTACAAAAATACCTCGACTCTATCGAGCTACACCTAAATGAAGACATGACTTTCACAAATAAAATAAATTCAAACAAAATAACAATATTCGTGAACGACATCCTAGTCCAAAAGGTTCAGTCGCATGTTAATCTTGAACTCAAGCAGGGCGAAGGACTGAACTTCCTTCCGCACTATGTTTACATCCGTAGGAAAACATACGCGGCGCTCTGGTCAACCACGCAGGAGCTCACCGGTAATAGAAATCCCACTTTAATGATTCAGTATATTAATAGATGTGTTATCCCTATTCCTCTACATGCGTCAGAAATCTGGTCTTCAGCTCTGGAAAGCACTATCAAAGCTTTTCTAGGAATAGAATACTGGTTCTTGAGATGGCTAAATAGAATTACAGCTAAGCCTTTTACCATCTCAAGAGCTATACTATACTCCAATTTAGAAGTCACTCCCTGGATACAAACAATCGATCACAACAAAGAATATAATGACACTTGCGGGACGGCTGAATTCACCGAAAGCCCAAGGCTGGATAGTGACACCAGGAGAAAAACAAAGACGAGTTGCAGGTAAAGAACAGCAATTCCAGTCCGCATTTACGCAGTTGGATAGTCTGGGAAGATTCTTTCCAGCAAACACTCTAAAGCTGTTTAATACCCTAAACATCAACCCTGAAAAACTCTGCACAAGCAAAACATACAGAAAAGAAATTTTCGAAAACTGCAGATACAGATGTAAGAAAAAATAAACAGCACTAAGAACCTCCATGCAGTAGCTGACAGTAATCCCGACCTCATATGAAAGCTCTCTCCGAATATGTCTTACCTACTCCACTCTACTCCCACAGAAGAAACAGACTGCACAGTAAAAATGAACTTTTTACGCTTTTACTCTGTATTATATTGTATTCTGTATACTGTTCTGCTGCGAACATCCGTGCTAATGTAAATATGGTGATGTTATGCTTTAAACGCAGCAGTATAAAATTTTACTCGTTTATTTATTAAGTAAGTCTTAAGCAGATTGCAAGTTATTAATGTATCGTAAAATTCTGAAAGTAAGTACTACATGTATTGTATAATTTAGTAACGAGTGTATATAATGTAAAATTGTATATAATATTATTCTCTGTTGCATAACAGAATATGTATCTACACCCCCCCCCCCTAGTCAATGGCTGTAGCCGGGTGTCTCCTAGGAGAAATAATAATAATAATAATAATAATACGGTTTTCCCTTTCACAACGAAAGTATATATGAGAGATCCGTTGTTTCAGTCATTGCCATTTTATGAATTTTATTTCTCATACTCCTCAACTGTTCTTCAGAATTACAGTGGCGGACAGAAAAAACTGCAGCACTTGAAATTTGCAAATAGTAATGTGTTTTGTGCTGCATTGTGGGTTGCAAAAATGTTCGAAATGCATTTTGTTAGATGGGATGTATACAGGGTGTCTCAAAAGTGATGGTCAATAATTTAAAGGTGAACTGTTCGGACTACAATATGCAAAAAAAGCCTAGTAAACATGGGTCCTTAAGTAAATCGTTTTCGAGATATTGCACATATCTAGTTGGGATCCACCACTGACAAGGTGACCTGTACAGAGTTGGGATTCACCACTGACTTGTTTGTTTAGGTTAGGTTATGCTCATTCTGTCCATTTCCCCTCTCTCAATGGTCTGAGACGTAGCAGGCATACTAGTACTTGTCAAAGGATAGTCAACATGGAAAGAGGTAACAGCAACGAAGTTTTTTTTTTTCAAATTATTTTTTAGGGTTTCCCGTAATTAAATACATTAACCGTATTTGTGTCTGTAAATTGCGTATGTTCTATGGTCGATTTTCCTGTTTTGCTGGACGAAAAAAACCCCAGTTACTAGGGAGAAAAACCTTGCTATCTACGCCTGAGACCGACTAACTCAGCCAAGAAGTGAAAAAAGCCCATTAAAGTTCCTCGCGTCATCGACGGGATTCGAACCCAGGCCTTTTCTACCCGGTGTGGGGAGGACGGTGACGATACCACTGTGCTACACGCGAAGACAACACAGCAACGAAGAGTATGCGGACATGCACGTCATGTATGGTAAAGCCAACTGCAGTGCACTCAAGGCTGCACGTTTGTACAAAGAAGCATTTCCCCAGGCGCACATTCATCAGGCGCACATTCATCAGGGTACATCAACGCCTTAGAGAACAAGGGCGCTTCGCACATGGAGTACGAGCAAGTAGGCCCAGCAGCATAACACCTGATGTTGAGGAAAGGATGTTAGAAAGAACAACCTGTAACATCTGTAAAATCCTGTGCTTCTGAAACCAAAAATTAAAAATGTATTATCTTATGTTTAATAAAACCACCGCTAGCAAAGGATTCACAGCTTTTTGCTAAACTAGTGCTCCCATAGTCAGTGGCGGATCTTAACAGAAAATGTGCATTATCTCGAAAACGGTTCATTTGCTGCCCGATGTTCACTGGAACTTTTTTGCTTTTAAATAAAAATAAAATAAATTTTCTCTTTATACTCCGGCCGGGACGACCAAACGGTCAGAAGAGTTTACAAGACACACAGAATACAAGAAACAGCACCGTATTCAGCAGTCACCGTTTTAGTTTGTACTTTACACCTTTAAATTACTGACCATTTTTGAAACACTCTGTATATCTCTGCGAATGAAATCCAATAAAAAGACTCCACCTGATATACCTAACTGCCATAAATATCTTCCCAACTCACTACACTATCATTATGGGGGACTTCAATGCTAAGGTTAGAAAAGAGACAAAACAGCGCAGAAAGGGGAACTATAGGAAATTTTGGAATTGGTGAAAGAAATTAAAGAAGTGAAAGACTTGTGGAATTTGCAGAATCTCGAGGAATGGCAGTAATGAACACTTTTTTCAAGAAAAGGATGAACAGAAAGTCGACATGGAAGAGCCCAAACGGATTAACAACTAATGAAATCAACTTTATCCTCACTAACAGAAGATACATCATGAATGAGGTTACTGTCCTGAACAAGGTAAATGTTGAAAGTGATCATAGAATGGTAAGATGCACACTTGAGATATGGCCACCGTATAGTGAAGACGTGCAGTTTAACGCTCCGTAGAAATTTGTTTACAAAAATGTGCTTTAACTTCAGTTCTTGTCTCAAAATGTGTTCTCACTCAATGATGTCAACTAGTGGACCCCCCCGGTAAGAAAATTTGAAATTTCTGTTCGGAAATTAGCAGGTTATTTGCGTTAATATCTGTATCGTTTGTTTGCCAGACTGCAGTGGTCACCATGTGGCTGGCAGCAGGGATATAGAGAGGCGTCGCTATCTCGCAGTTGCCACGTAAATATCCTGCACTTGACTGGGGAGGGTGCCCCCATCAATGCTAAATCCAGGCTGAAAGAGAGCCCTAACTTTCTGTGAGAGTAAAGCGCACTTATACCTGTAACTACAAGCAGCTCTTAATTCGATTCGGGTTAACTTAGAATTTTGAATATGACTTTGGTCTCAGTGATAAAGGCAATTGTCCGTTGCTTTTCCGGATTGTATGACGACATACAGAACTCCCTGCCTGCACGAGCTGCCGACACTAAGCTTGTCCGTAACATTCCTGGAATTTACGCCTCAGGGCTCATTGACCCACTCCTCACTCACTCACGGTGCCTTCAGCGACTTTCCACGTATTCTGTATTTGCCGTTCAGTTTTTCGTTGTCTTCAAGGACGCTGCTAATCCTTTAAATCGCAAATACCTACGGTTTCTGCAGCCATGAGCGAACCTACTACCTGCACAGGGTGTGGTTATCAAGTTGACTATGTCCTCGTGTGCACTTCGTGCAAAGCCGTTCGCCTCTGTGAGCCATGTAGCCCATACGCTGAACTGAAAAGACTCGCAAAGAAAATCAAAAATTCTTGGAAATGTCAACTTTGCAAACAAGCAGAAAATGACTCGAGGAATGTCGATGACACTTCACCTAATTTACAAACTGATCCGGAGTGCGTATCCCGCCGTGATTTTATTCAGCTAAGGGATTCTGTCAACGAAATTCAGATCGCAATCTCTCAACTTTCTGCTGAGTTTACACAGTTAAAGGACTCAGGGCAACAGAGAACCGACATCACAGGTGCTAAACCTGATGAACTTCTAGAACTGACGATACCTGAACCCGGTGTGTCATGTTCAGGAACCACGGACGCAGTTGTTGAGGGTACCGAGCGGTTGATCTCCAGAATTAATCAGCTTGAAAATGAATTATTAAACTTCAGGACACCCTCATCAGAACCAATAGCGAAAATAGATCATGGAAATGAAATCTCAAAAGCACAACTGGCAGAGCTACAAGACGACATCACAGTGCTACACAAAGAAAACAAGGAAATGAAATTTATACTCCTTGATATCTATAATAAGATCGAACTGAGTAAGCTAGCAGATCCGAGCAAACTCACTAACCTTCTGAACTCAGACGATCTTCGTAGATTATATAAAAATTACCCAAAGGCCATTACAGTATCAGTCTGCCCCGAATGTAGCAAAAAATCGATCCCCAGTCCTCCTTCAGAAGCTCCAGGCAGGAACGAATCTGAAAAACGGCCAAACACTGGACATCGTCGAGCGCAATCTCCTTGCCCCAGCCAGCCTCTAAAAACAGATGGGAAAGGGCAAAAACCACCCACAAAAGCCCATCACTCACGTACGCTCAAGAAGAACCTGAAAAGGGCAACTGACGTTAATCACCACTCAACGAAACAGAGGTTTCCACAATTACAGAAGCAGGCTCCACCAACGGTTAATGGCACCGCATGTATAAACTCTCTTACTTGCAATAACGAATTCTCTACCTCTATGCCAATGAGGCAAAAGTCATTATTTCCACCTTCACACCCAACTTCTCGCAGTGTCTGTCCTGTCATGCCTCACTCGCACTTCTCATCTTCACAAGGCCTGGGACTCAGTGTCGGAGCGAATTCAATATTCGAACCAGCGGATTCTTCCACATTACAATTTCCACTCCCAGCTCACCCCACTGCAAATCCATCCTACCCTATGCAACCAGAGGAAAGAACAAATACGAACTTCAGAGTGAGCCAACGAACAAGTACAGTTCACGTGAATGGCTTCGAATTGGCACATCGACCAACTTCAAACTGCAGCCTTCCCACACACCTCCCAGACGGCAGAAGTCCAGATCCTCTAGTGGACTTTTCATATCTCGCTTAGTCCCAAATACCACAGCAAATCATGTTTCTGAGACTCTACGTGATCAACTAAACCTTCGACTAAAGGTGCAGCAACTTCACACCAGGAACCACCGCTGCGCATCGTTCAGGGTTGAATGCGCACAGGACCTGTTCAATTTAACTGGAACCGAATCTATCTGGCCTATTGGCACCATTATCCGACCCTTCTATAATAGGAGAACCAGTCACCTTCCCCAACCTCCACCTCTGCACCAAAACCAAGTCTGCAACATCACCACCGACAGCTGACTGGACTCATTCCCGGACAACTTCCAAAGATCTCGACAGTCCTCCTTTCATACCACTGCTCTGCCAAGCCCCACAGTTAAAGCACCACCCCGCCATGATAAGAGTATCCTGAGTCCCCTATGTGATGGACCCCATAAAATACCAGTCCATATTTCGTTAGGAAGTAGTGGCGTTCGCTTGCGAACACGCCAAATCAGAACACCTCCAATCAGGACGGAAGTTCGTCGAACACCTGTCATCAGGGTGTACTTCCAAAATATCAGGTCCATCAGGAACAAACTAGACTCAGCAGAACAGATCTTCCTCTCCCAGGTCGCTGACGTGGTCTGCCTCGCAGAAACGTGGCTTCAACCTAATCAAGACACTCTTCTGCTCAGCTATTGCTGGTTACCACAAGCTGTCTGCCTCCAGGGAGCAATCTAGAGGCGGTGGAGTAGCGATACTGTACAACACCTCCCTATTCTCATATGAGAATTCGACCTCAACTACAACTCAAGCTTTCGAAGCGATCATAGTCTCGCTACGCTTCCACTCCAGCCACATTGATATCGCATCTGTGTATATTCCCCCATGGCCTACAATCGAAATTATTGAAGATCTAGGGAACTGGCTCTTAAACCATCTTCGTCCGTCTGCACAACGCCTTGTTTGTGGTGTTTTTAACCTGCCTCCAAACCGACATCACCTCTTTATCAGGCTCTGCGAGTTCTCCAAATCTATCAACATGACACGGGTCAATGAGAACCCCACCAGGGGATTGAACCTACTGGATCTCGCTTTTGCTTCAACACCATGCACAGCTGAGGATGATCCCATCGCATTGCAGGTGCCAAACTTCAACATCCCTGACAACAAAATAGTCAAATACGTTTCAGCACCTAAATACCTTAATCCCCAACTCTGTGTAGAAGCAGCATCCTGCATTCCTTGGGATGTCCTCATTGACTGTGACCTCAGCCTCGCAGTGACACTCTTGTCTAACTGGATTAAATCCGTCACCGACTATGCTGCCACCAAACGAGTAACAGTAACTCCCCGTTCCAGATCGTGGTGGACCGCTGACCTCAAAAACAGCTTCAAAATGAAACAAGTCTTATATACGAAATGGAAGCAAACGAATGGCAGTCAAGACAGAATCGCCTTTTCCCGCGCCAGGGCCCACTTTAATCGAAAGAAAGCTGCTGCAATCCAAGTAAATCTTAACCGCACTCTGAGGAAAGGAAAGCCATTCTACGCTGCCCCACATGGTGGATTCAATCACATGCTTGATCCTCAAGAATGGCTCAAATATAACCACAGTCCCATCTACAGTTGTCCAGCCCGACTATGAAAACCCTTCAGATGTCCTAGGGACTATCCAGATCACGAAACAGGAGCTCATACGTGCCATCAATTCCCTTCCCCAACAGCCACTGTTGGGGAGGATGGAATTCCGCAATTTATGATCAAATGCTTAAGCATATTCATCGTAGACCCTCTTCTCTCGATCTACAACAGATGCCTCACGGAGCATTATTTCCCACCCAGTGGAATAAGTACAGAGTGTACCCCATCCCTAAAAACCAATTTGCCACAAACGTCACCCAGTTTAGATCCATATCAGTTGCCTCTTGTCTGTTAAAAACTCTTGAAAAGGCTCTGCTACCCACAATCACTCAACAAATCCTCCAGATGAAACCACCTGAAATCCACTATGCCATCGCAGGAAAATCATCAATCACTAACTTGGCAGCCACCACTGAACGCATTCTCTCAGCATTCGAACAAAGAGCTGAGCTAGCAACCACGTATCTAGACATAAGCGCAGCCTTTGATGCCGTGTCAATCCCGGCTTTGCTCCCCCTACTTAAGGAGAAATTTCACATTCGAGGTGATATGCTGTGTTTTTTGGAATCTCTTCTCTGTCACAGGGTACTTATTCTCCATCGCCAACAACACACCTTATCCTGCGACATTACTGCTGGAGTACCGCAGGGGGGTGTCCTGTTCACAGCTATCATCGTGCCCATTATTGCCTCAACGAATGGTCTCCTATGCTATGCCGATGACCTTAAACTGCTGACTGAAATTAACCCTGGCGACAATCCCGTTCAGCTCAGCAACAAGATCAATTCCCAACTTAAGGATCTAGAATTGTACCTGGCACACTTCAATCTAAAAATCAACCCAGTGAAGTCTGCCCAGGTTATATTCTCCCTTAAATCCATGCCGACAGTACTCAACGTTTCACTCGCAGGGGTACGAATACCAAATGTACCCTCGCACACAGACCTTGGCGTTTTGTTTGACCAAAAGTTGTCCTTTCTCGACCAGATCAACAATATCAGTACCAAATTCTCTCGTCTACGGTGGATCTCAAAGCAGCAGCTGCTACACGTCCGACATCCTGTCACTGTTAAAAGATTCATCACCTCCACCGTCTACCCCGCCATTCTCTATGGTGCAGAAATATGGGCCTCTGCTGCACCTACAAACCTCAAGCGGGTGTACACCGCTGAATACTGGTTACTGAAATGGGCCAATAACAAGCTTCGTCTACCTCCCGCTACCACAACCACCATGATGGCACAAGCACTCGACATCCCGAGGTTGAAGTTCCTGATCGTGGAAAAGAGGCTGGTCTTCACAGCCAAACTCATCACAGGCTAGATATCATCTCCAAATATTTGGAACGCTTGCTCTTGGAGGATTCCACAGCCAAGCCTGAGGTCGGTACCAGCACTCGTGGCTCACCACAATAGGCTTGCACTCACTGAGAGATTTCTCCCCAAGCAGATGCTCCCCGCCCTCAACCGTGTGGACGCCGACATCGACAGCATAATAAGTAAGAAGAAGGACAGACACAACTTTATCAAAGCCCTTGAACCCTGATGTATTGTAAAGTTGTATTTACTTCTGTATTTTTGTCTAGCTCTGTGTTTTTATGCTGTATTTGTATTTCTTTTCCATTTGTGATCGGTATTTTGTAGCCTTTTTGCATGTGTTCGCTGTATTTTGTAGCCTTTTGTATTTGTACGCCGTACTTATCTTATTTATATGTGAACCCCTGGCGCTTGTCGCCGTGATCGGATATTGTGCTGTAACTCTACTTCACAATAAAGATTTATTTATTTATATAAGAAAAGAAAGGAAAAAACTGACTCGAGTAAATACTTCAAAGGTCTTTGAGATAACAGAAAAAGCAAAGAGGAGAAAAAAAGGAGAAAAAGCAGTATGTACTGGAACTTAAGAACAAGTTTGAGCTTCTGCAGACTGCTCAGGACCAAGATATCGACGAGGAATAGTATAACTTTCTGAAAGTGATAAAGCCCAAGAAACCTATAGGGAAAAATAAATCAAAAGAAGAAAAAATTGGTCAAGAAACACTTGTCATGATGAACCAAAGGCGACAAATGAAGAGCAAGAAAAATACTGACAAGGAGAAATTTGAGTACACTTAGTTATGCAAAACCATTAGAAAGAGACTCAGAGAGGACACAAGAGAACAAGAATTAAGGGAAAACAAAGGACTTAAGTCAGCAGCCATGAGCAGTAATACAGAACGACAAATGATACTGAAACTGAAGAGTAGCGATGGTGTACTTATAAATAGCAGAGAAGGCATAATTAAAATAGTAGGAGACTACTATAAAGAGTTATACAGGGGGCGAGGGAATGATGCCAGCAGCCGGGAAGATCGATCGCAAATTAGTAACACATACAACATACCTGATATCCTTTCTGATGAGGTAGAACATACGTTGAAGAAAATGAAGAATCAGAAATCCTCGGGGGAAGATGAAGTTACTGTAGAGTTGTTAAAATTGTGAGAAAGAGACATGACACAAAAACTGGCAAAACTCTTCACAAAATGCATTAGAAATTGTGTGGCACCTAAGGAGTGGAATAATGCAATCATAGTTTTTCTGCAAAAGAAAGGAGATAAATAATAAATTGGAAATTATAGACCAATTAGCTTGTTATCCCACATCTACAAGTTGTTCACAAGGGTCATTACTAACACATTAGAAAGAATACTTGATGATAATTAACCGAAAGAGCAAGCTGGCTTTAGGACAGGATTCTCAACTATGGATCACCTTCACGCAATGTCACAGCTAATAGAGAAAATAAATGAATATAAAACACCATTACGACTGGCATTTGTGGATTATGAAAAGAAATTTGACTCCATACAGCACAAGGCAATGTTTCGGGCACTGGAAAGACAAGGCACAGATAACCCATACCCATATATTATGCTTTTGAAGAAAATATATGAGAATGCTACCTCCTTTATTAGACTAGACTAGACAAAGACAGTAGTAAATTTAAAATTGAGAAAGGAGTTGGACAAGAAGATGCAATATCCCCGAATTTGTTTACTGCTGCCCTTGAGGAAGCTTTCAGAAGATTAGACTGGTCGCAGAAAGGAGTAATGTGAATGGAGAGTACCTAAACCATTTACGATTTGCAGATGACATTGTGGTCATAAGCCACGATTCCAAAGAATTTGAGGAAAATGTTAATCAGTTATGCAGAGTTAGTAAGGATTTTGGACTAAAGATGAATATGGCTAAAACAAGAGTAATGATGAACAAGTATGCCATAGAAAGGGATACAGGGATATAATGATTGAAGGAGCAGTAACTGTGGATTATGAAAAGAAATTTGACTCCATACAGAATAATAAGGCAATGTTCGGGCACTGGAAAGACAAGATAGAGTCATATACTTATTTGGGACAAATCATTAGCTGTAATAATGATAAATGGCTAGAAGTCAAGAGAAGAATAAATTTTGGATGGATAGCATTCAGGAAATATAGTCACATACTGAGAAGCAATATCCCAATTTGTCTGAAACTTAAATAATGAACCAATGTATACTCCCCACCATGACTTATGGAAGTGAAACTTGGACACTCACCAAAAGAATGTAAGAGAAGCTGAGAACTACACAGTGAAGAATGGAACGAATTATATTGGGAATCAGACTGTTAGATAAGAAGAGAAACACGTGGATTAGGCAGGAAACTCAAGTAAAGGACATTCTTATCAAAACTAAAGAACTAAAATGGTCTTTGGCAGGACACATAGCTCGAAGACATGATGACAGATGGACTAAGAAAATAATGGACTGGTACCCAAAAGGAGCTAGAAGAAAACCCGGAAGACAAAAACGGAAATGGACAGATGAAATTCAAGAGTTTGTGGGTAGTAAATGGATGGCCATTGCACAAAACAGATGGAACCTGAAAGTTGCTGGAGAGGCCTTCATTCTGCAGTGGATTGAAAATGGCTGATGATGATCTTCCCAAAGGGTAAAATGCGTAATTTATGGAAATATGAGAAATCATGCAAATGGCAATCATGACAACCAAATATACAATATATTTATGTGTATTTATGTTATACACATAAATAAATATACACATTTATGTGTATAAATTGAAATTACAAGGTAAAATGAGTCCTCAATATTTTGTTGTTGTTCCTCGAGTTGCAATTACAGCCTTGCAACGATCTGGCATAGAGTTAATCAACTTCTGTTCAATTCACCGTTCCGTTAATAAACTTAATTCGCCCCGACTGTAAAGTTTCCCAGACCATCTGACCGTCGAGGAACTTTACAGTCGGTGTTATGCAGTCAGGATGGTATGCCTCCGATTTTCGTCTTCCCATCCGAGCCATGAAGGTTGAATTTCGATTCGTCAGAAAAGATGACGGTGTCCCATTGCTCTTTTGTCCATGAAACATGCGTTTTAGCCCAGCCGACCGGGCTAGCCGAGTGGGTAAAGTACCTGCCCGGCAACCCAAAGGTCGCGGGTTCGATTCCCGCCCCGGGCTTGGATCAAAGTACTGCAAAAACATTGGAAGGTGCAATATGGCCACAAAAGCCGATGCGCCAACAAATACTAAATCAAATCAAATCAAAATCAGTTTTAGCCCAAGCAAGTCGCTTCTTCCTCATTTGTTGGGTCAACAAAGGCTTCTTCTTGGGCCGACAGGCATGCAGGCCACATTCCAAAAGCCGTCTTTGGATAGTTCGTGCACTTGTTTCAACACCAGAGGCCATCTCAAAGTCAAGTTTTAGATCAGGAGCACTAGCATGGCGATTACGAAGGCATAGCGGTTTCAAATATGGATCTTGGGAAATCGTAGTCACTCTCTTACGGCCTGATCCAGGTCTTCTCTTCACATCACCGGTTTCATGCTTTAATTTCAGCACCCGGGATACTGTTGATAGCATATTTTATCAGCGATAGCACGCGTAGAAAGCCCTTCCTAGGACAGAGCAACAGCTACACTTTTTTTTTTCTTGGTGTCAACTGAACATATGGAGCCATGCTTACATCTCCGCAAAATAGGATACTAATGAGCGCGTATACCTTTCCAACGCCGTATTTACAGAAACCGCTGATGCAATAGCTTGCAATTAGTCTGATGCAATAGAAACGTTATCTGACGCAATACTTTCACTACAAATGTTACTTTTTTTAAGGTGCTGCAGCTTTTTTTTCCGCCACTGTATATCCTTGGTACACATCCTGGGCAACAACTTGTGCATTCCTCGCCGAAGTAAAATTTTATTATTGCAGTCATTAAAATGGTTATTCCTTAAAACCAACCGAATATTATGAGGAAATAATTGACACGCATCTTTAAGTTTTTCGTACGTTACTACTTCTTCATTACCTATTTCATAAATAATGCCGAGAATGTACTATCAGACTATTGTATAATTTGTATAAGTTCATGAAACTGTAATGAGTGCCATAATATCGGACCGACCAACGAATTCTTTAAAAATTTACATATAACTGTAGAGCGCACAGGAGGTAATTGGCGTAAATCTCCTATAAACTGTATGTTCATACCTCCGAATGAAATTCTGTTATCTACTTTAGAGCGTATCTATAATCGTAACAATACTGCACTTATACTAACTTCATAAATTATAATCGCACTTACACGTCGAAAGGCAGTTCTATATTGTTTGGAAGGCTTCATTAGGAAGTGGACGGTTATTCGACCCACTGGATCGTTTACTACTGTTTTCATATTTGCTTTCAACAGGATTTTATTTTTCCATAACGATGGAACTCGCACTATATCTGTCTCTTATAGTATACACTTTTGTGCCATTACAACATATATACCACGTTTTGTATTGTATCTCACTTCTCATAACTGTATTGCAGATGTTACAAATTTAATTCGTTCTCTCATTCCCCTAACATGAATGCTGCGTTATTCCACCTTTTTGATGTGAATACATCTATGGCGGAACTCACTAGAGTAAACTCGATTGGTAATGAAGAAATTTTCTTACAGAAATGACGCAATAGATGGTTAACGAATTTTTTACGGAAACGACGCAATGATGTCACTTCCTATTAGGTGGCACTTAGATTTCGAATGGCGCAAACGTCACTTCCTAAATGGCGCTAATGTTGATTCGGTAAAGTAAGCAGCAGTAGTAATATTACGCAAGAATAAAATGCAGACGTTAAAAATCTGCTTCTCAAGATTTTTTCAACACCAACCTTCTAAGTAGCGTAAGTGTAAGTTTCGATCAAACAGTTCAAAAACTTAAACGGTTTTACTCTAGTGCCGCCATAGATTATTTTATGTAAAAACATAGATGTTTTCACATAAAATAAAACCTTTCGTGCGTACAGGGTACACACGCTGCTTTTTTTAGTAACGCTCTTTCGTAATGCAAAACTTCAACTAACCGCAATAAAGACGTTTTCAAAGTCAAAAATTCAAATTCGTATTTTAAAATATCTCCAAAGGCAAGATGGAATCGTTACTTATCAAGCCATAAATACCATTCCTATCTCTCCCAAATGAAACCTTTAATTATAAGAAGATATATTCATGGATTGAGGTTAATCTATAAAATCAGACATAGCAAATACCAAAATATTAATCTTCTTCCTTAAATTAGCTTTAATATTCCCAAGAGAAACTCACGCTCTCACAAGACATTTTATTGAAATTTAGAACCGATATTAGAAAATTTAGCCCACTTAATTTTCATCTTCATTTAATAGATCACTACGATTTAGACCCATTTACAGCTTTATATAAACTTTGACAACTAACTAAAGGAGCTATACTCGTCAATGATTCTCTATATTTTAATGTCTTTTATTGTTTTTAAATGTATTCAAATTATCTTATTTTATTCAGTTTACAGTTTTCCATGTCATCCAATAATCTTTTAATATTCATATTAACCACGTAAATTTTCTATATTTTCACATTATAATTAGCATCATTGCTTATAATGTACCGATTACTAAATAAATAAATACCGGATATTAAAGTTGAAACATTTACTCGTAGATACACTTTTTGCTTTGCTTTTTGTTTCACGCGCTGTACATGGTGTCTGTTACGTTAGAGGTAGTACAGGAACTCCCCGACTTAACGGAAATTAGACTTTACATAAGTTTTTGCCAGCCTGTGCAAACAAAAAAAATCGTGGAAACGTATTTTGCATCCCGTAGGAATAAATGGAGGTATCGTAAAAATATCGTAATGTGAACCAAATAATACATTGTATTGTATTGTTTTGTTTTTTGTAATTCGTTCCAAGTCCTTGGAAGTTCAAAATTTCGCTATATTACTAAGCTCTCTAAAAGGTCATATTTATAATGGAAATTGCAATACCCTTTCATTGGTCCCGTTATAAGAATCAATTTTGAACGCCTTTGTGATATTTTTCTGAAGCAAGTTTCTGGAGGTCACGACCATAAAACAATGAAAACAATTTGCACTTTCTGGTTTATTGGGTTTTTCTGTTCGTGCATCTAATTATAAACGGGTAGTAAAGTCGATCTTATTACATTTGCGATAATACTGATAACCGCAATTGTGTGGGTTTTTATGCTATTATTATTGTGAAATGTGTTCCCCTCCAGTGGAATCTTCAATCATATAAAAAACCAATTTTCAGAAACTTCTCTTCATTCCTATTTACGTATTAGAATGATGAAGGGAAAGCAACCAACGAAAAGTGCAAGTGGTAGTAGTGCCAGGAAACGAAACAAAATTGATTTAGAAATGAAGATGAAAATGAGAAGTACAAAGCAGGACAAAGTTTGTCATCTACTGCAAGGGAATTAGGTCTCGCTGCTTCAACAGTGAATACTATTTTAAAGGACAGTGTGGGTATAAAAGAACATGTCAACGCACTTAACATCAACAGTGATCACAAAACAGCGTTCAGGTGCTATATGGAAGATGGAACAGCTGTTAATAATATGGATGGAAAATCACATTCAAAAGCGAGTGCCCCTGAGTGAGTCGAATGACCATTCAAGCAAAAGCAACAAGTATTTATAAAGACATTAAGGATAAGTACGGTGAACCCCAACCCAAGTTCGTGGCAAGCAACAGGTGGTTTAATAGGTTCAAGCATCGCGCTGATTTCCACAACGTTTAAAGTATGCAGTCGATTCTGTGTGGCCAGAGCCGATTTTTCCAACACATCAAAAAAATCGGCTCTGGCCGATTTTTTTGATGTGTTGGAAAAAATTATTGATGAAGGCGGCTTTGAACGCAACAAATTTTTAACGGTGACGAGACTGCTCTGTATTGAAAAAAAAAATGCCGGATCGAATATGCATTGCCAAAGAGGAAAAGACAATGGCAGTTTCCAAGGCTTCAAAAGATAGGGCCACTCCTGCTTGGGGCTAATGCAGCGGGAGATTACAGATTAAAGCCACTGCTTGTGTACCATTCTGGAAATCCTCGTGCATTTAAGGGCATCAATAAATTCATCCTACCCGTGCATTTCCGATCGAACCAGAGAGCATAGATAACAATATCTCTCTTTGAGGATTGGTTTAAATGCTGCTTTTCCCGAGGTTGAAAAATATTGTAAAGACAACGATGTTCCTTTCAAGATTTTGCTTCTATTAGATAATGCTCCTAGACATCCTACGCATCTAGATTATTTCAATTCGAATGTGAGAGTCATATTTCTACCGCTAAACACGACTTCATTGCTGCAATTAAAGATTCTATTCTATTCAGTCATCCAACCTATGGATCAGGGTGTTATTTAATTTAAAAGCATACTATTCACGCACAACATTTGCTCAGGCATTATCTGCAGTAAACGATGAGAAAATTTGACATTAAGAAACTTTTGGAAATTTTAAATATTTACCACGCAATCTTAAACATTAATAACGCCTGGGCGGAAATTTCTAAAAGTTGTTTAAATGGCGCATGGAAGAAAATATGCCCACGGCACGTAAAAGACTTCGATGGATTTGAAAAAGATGAATCATATGAAGAGGTTACAGACAAGAATGTAAAGGTTGCAGAGTTCCTTCAGTTGGAGGTTGAAGTCAAAGATGTGGAGGAGTTATTAGAGATAGAAGAGAAAGAATTATCGAACGAAGAACTTATTGCTTTGCAGGCAGCGATAGTGAAAGAAGAAAATGCTGCCGAAGCTCAAGATGAGCCAAATGAGGAGCCGAGACGCTTCATCACCAGAGAAATGGCATTTCACGAAATTGCATCGGCAATGGCAAGGTTTAAGAAGATGGATCCTGACAGCGAACGATTCTTAAAAGTTAACAGGGATGAAGGATATGGTCGTTTGCTACAAAGAAAGCTACGATGAAAAGAAAAAAAAGGCACCGTCCAGTCATCCATTAATATGTTCTTTCGTAAGGTTGAGCGGCCGACCCCTTCTAAATCTCCACAGCCCTCAACCTCTTCACCGGCGTACTTATCAGCTGAAGACATCGATTCTCGCAACGATGCTAGAGAAGTAAAACTTACTGACAGTTATGCCTGTCTCCTCTCTTTTTTTTTTTGTAATTTTATGTTCGAATTTTTTTTTAAATTGCAGGCTTTTCTAATTTTTTCTGTGCATTAGATAAAAACTTGAATAAATACAATAAATAATTCTATTTACATGTTCGTCGAAAATTTATTTTTTGATTCAATCAATTCAGCGAGCGCAGCTGCGAGTACTGCACAAGCATGGGGGAAATTCCCCGACTTACGTAGTGTTCCACGAAACGCAATCCTTACGTAAGTCGCGGAGTTCCTGTATGTGGTTGGTTGATATGTTGTTTAATGGTAAAAGGCTACTAAGGTCATATTGTGCCTGATCCAGAGGTATGTGCAATGGAGTGACAACAATTACTGTTATGTATTATTAGCTAATCAATTATTACTTGCTATCAAGATAAGTTATCATCTTTTTTCACTTCTATCACAGAAAAAGAAAATTCAATTAATTTCAGAAATAAAAATCTAACGCGTCTGAAATGTAACGCACGGCATACATTAACTATCTTTGCATGTTGACAAAAATAATAAAAATAATCCACAATCATACCTCGTGAGTAACACAGATATAATCATTATCCTACATACACTGGATGAGAAATGGCAGGGTCGGAATCTGGTTAATGACACGAGGTATCTTTATGGGTTTTTTTCACAACTTGGCTGAGTTAGTCGGTCTCGGATGAGGGTCACATGCTTTTTTCCTCACGGAAAATATACATTCATGAATTATTATAACCACAATCGTTTTGAAAAAGTAATAATAACAATTATGACATGAATGTAAAACACAAAAGCAATATCTTATAGTACTGTTAATCTCGTGTCCTGTACATTTGTGATATAAATATTTAAAGACTATCTGTATTTTCCTAAGATATTTAGATCATGAGTTACCAAGAAAATATTTTAAAAATATTTACAAACAGAGGATGAGTTATGTGTTTTAGTAAGTGCTCATTGCCACCTCAGCAACAAAATGCATAACGAGGTCAATATACTTCAGCGTTATCAAAATATTATCTCTTCTTGCCAAACAGTAGCAAAAGGTTTATTTTAGGTGTCTCAACTGACATACAGCTGTCTTTACCTGCTTCTAAAAAGAATGGAAAACTCGAAAAAAAACGATAAATTAAAAACACACAAAAATAATCGACTTCAAGTTGTGCATTAAATTCAAGTTACATATTAAATAAAATTATTAAAGAATTTCACATGTAGAATCTAACGTAGTGTTGTGCCACTTTGCAACTTAGCACTATTTACATTATAACATAATCCAACTGCTCAGGAGCTCTGATCCATTTTGAAATGGAACGCTCTGATCTATTTTGAAATGGATCAGAGCCACTGTTCCAAATTTATAGTAATATTTCTGTAGGGAGAAAATGGAAGGGAATTATATGAAATCGGAATAGAAGCTATTTCTGAAATTTTCCCAAAGACCAACAGAGCATAGGTTGAAATTTTGGCCTCGATCCAACTTTTCGTTCTAGAGCAGTGATTTTCAACCCAGGTGGCACCTTAGGATACTGCAACAACATTCCAGGATGACACGTAATTTGGGTTTAAGTTACTTAATTTTTTTTTTTTTAATTTATATATTCATTTCATTATAAAAGGTACATCCTTATTATTGTGTTCCATAAACCACAATGATAGTATTTCCATATGTCAACTGTCATTCATTTACAATTTTTAAAAAATATAAAAAAAAAAAAAAAAAACGAAAACCTCATATTCATCCCCCCACCATCGTATAGGAGCGGACGTGAACTGCAGGTCACCAGCTTGGTACAGCCATACCCCAGACAGGCAGGAGACAAGGAATGGGCAGCGCCTGGAGGAATTCCTAGCAACATCAACGATAACAGTGCTAAACCAACCTAATCAACTACCGACTTGCTGCAACCTACGATGGGAATCAACCATCGATGTCTCCCTAGCCACTAGGAACATTGCTGGCAATATAACAGACTGGTTCAGGATGCCTGGACAACGTCCGACCACAGGGTCCTGACCTTCCAACTCAATAGAGACCATCAGGGACAATATCCTGAGAGAAAAATGCTGCACAGATATGCGCTGAACACTGCAAACTGGAACCAATTCAGAGACACTCTAATAGCAGAAAAAGATACACAGCAAGCTGCAATTCAAACAAACCAAGACCCTGACCAACTCCAAAAAACAGTCACAGCGATCATCACTAAAGCAGCGAATGCTGCCATACGACGAAGAAAACCTGCTTCAGGTGCTGTACCATGGTGGAGTCCGAAGTTCCAGAGGCTCCGAAGAGAAGTCCAGGACAAACGAAAAGCATTCCAGAGCCAGACGCTCCTGGCCTGCCCCTGAAGTGGATGCACGGCGGGAAATCTAGAAGGAGGCCAGAAACCATTACACCTCGCTCATACGCAGAAGTAAACAACTCTCGTGGGAAAATCTGGTCGCAACCACTGGCAACACTGACCCCTGGGGGGTGGTCTACAAAGTAACCACTAATAAACTCCCCAGGGGAGAGGTAATTTCAACCACCATAACACCACAGGGAGATGCTACCAATTCTTGGGAGGCATCTGTCAACAATATTTTGGACGCAACCTTCGCAGATACCCCAACATATCAAGATGTGCACAGAGAATGACGACTACCGAACAGAAGACAGGGAACCGGATTTCACAACAGAGGAATTACAAGCGGCTGCGCACCTTATTAAAAGTAAGAAATGTCCGGGTCCGGACCACTTGGAGCCGGAAATCATCAGGAAGGAGGTGGATATAGCCCCCGATATGCTACTGAACCTCTTCAATCTATGTCTCCAAACTGGGACCTATCCGAAGGACTGAAAAAAAGCAAATATTAAACTCATAATTAAAAACCAGACCAACCGACTTCCTACAGACCAACAGCCCTACTAACAGTCTGCAGTAAACTCTTGGAACGACTCCTGTTAACCAGAATATAGGCTCACTACCTACAGGCAAACCTAATGTCCCCAAACCGGGAACCTTTAGACTGGGAACGTCGACTGTAGATGCCCTGAAGAACCTCCCTGCACGTGCAGCTGCCACAGAAAACAAATACTTCCTGTCTATCTCTATCGATTTCGCTGGGGCGTTCGACACCCTTTGGTGGCCGAGCGTCCTGGCCCGGCTCCGGGGAGTAGGATGCCAGGCAACCTCTATCGAGTAATCCAAAGCTACCTCTCCAGTAGACTCATCATGGTGAATGCTCCATATAAAACACTCACCAGAAAAATCAACAGAGGCTGTCCACAAGGCTCCGTTTTAGGACCTACGTTATGGAACATCGTCTTGGATGAATTCCTAAATACCGATATTGGAGAGGCGTCTTCATAAGCGTTTGCAGACGACCTCATCCTGATGATAGAGGCAAACAACAGAATCCAGCTGGAAAGAAAGGCAAATCATTAAAATCCTACAAGAGTGGACAAATATCCACTTCCTCAGGATCTCTGCAACCAAAACGGACTCCAGTCTCCTCATGGGTGCCTTAGATTACAGGAAACCCCCACAAATTAAGATTGATGGTATCACACTACGACTGTCCAAGGAACTTAAATACCTGGGAGTAATATTGGACCCCACTCTCTCCTTCCGGGCACACTTGAAATACATAGGTAAGAAGATACTAAGTACAAAGTATGTTGAGGGTCAAACGGCACCAGGAATTTCTCCAATCTCCGCGAGTGTTCGCTGTATCGAGGGACAGTAATCTGTCAAGACCAGAGATTTAAAAGTGTGTATGTTGTGCCCATTGTTCTTCTGGCCTATTGGCCATCGAGCCCCTGATGGGACCCGACGTTGTCCGTACTATGCCAACGAGGAGGCTGGCCAGGTGTACCTTGAAATTTATTATACTCTGGCAGGTCCCGCCGCCTAATTTCCTGGGATTTCAGCGGCTGGGTCCTAGAGAAAAAAAAAAAAAAAGATAATCCCGGTGGTATAATTGCAAGATCGCTATTAAGAGATAGTATGTGGGGTTTGTTCGCCGAAATTACCATGGGGTTTACGCTAAAATGACAAGTTCTAGAGGCCTGATGGGACGGGCAATAATTTTGGTGCTAATTTAAATTTGAATGTGTGGGGCTTTCGCGGTGTATAGTCAAAGAGAAGGGTAGGGAGACTGAAGGCTGGGAGGAAGAAAGAGAAGTAAGGGGTCGATAGGGTAGATGGCACCTGCAGTCAGTGGGGCATGCCCATGCCCCACCAGAGGGAAAGGGAGATGGCAGGAGGAGGAGAAGACAGCGAGCCATCTTCCCCCTGCCAAGGAATAGGAGTGAAAGCAGGCTGATCAAGGTTACCAGCCCAGATCGCCATATGGCTAGGTGGCAGCAATGTGCTGCAGTCATTTCTCTGAGCCCTTGCATGGTAGTCTTGTTGTCTTGATCAGGTTGTCAAATGCCTCTGCTGGATGAGGTTGTCTAATCGGGTTGTCACAGACGCAGAACCTGAGATTTTCTCAGGTTCTGCGTCGAAATCTTCGCCTGGTTTCGACGCAGAATCTACCACAAACCGTTTGACTGAGAAAAAGAGACTTACAAATCACCTCATGTAAACCTGGCAAACCAGATGGGAGAATTCCCCAAAGGGAGAAGTCACCAAACGATTCTTCCCCAACGTTATAAAACTCTATCCAATGGCTCCAGCATGGTTTACGCCGGGACTCCACGCGACCTTCCTGCTAACAGGAAATGGTGCCTTTAAGGCTAAGCTTACAGCCCTGGGCATTACAGATGACCCTACCTGCTGCTGTGGAGAGTTGGAGAGCTGGCACCACCTCATGCATGAATGCCAGCTTTATGATGACCTCCGCTGCCAGCTCATCACCCTGATCACCTTTTTTGCCCAGAGATAGTGAACAACACCTACTGGACGGGAGGCAGGAATATATTGCCTTCTCAAAGTTCGCTGAAGCCTTGTACAGAAGAAGATGGGACCTGAATGCACACTAACCGCATAATGGCTAGAAGCCAAAATGTGTATAACACCAAAGATGACCTACCAAGCTACCATGAAGATAGACAAAAAATCTGAATGAAGGACGAATAGCAGCCGTTCTGGCGGCCTGAGCCAAGCACTAGCTTGGCTCTCCTTTAATACCCCTTCCTGGCAGGAGGAGGAGACGACCAGTCGCCTCGCCCCTCTGCTATCCCACCTTTCCTTCTGGTGATGCATGGGCATGCCTCACTGACCACCTGGGGGAATCTCCTCTGTGTCCCCCCATACTTCTGCCTTTCTTCCCAATCTTCTTCCTCCCCTTCCCCACTCTATCTATACACGACGCGAGCGCCCTACACATTAAATTTAATCTAGCCCAAAAATAATCTTCGCCCAGTCTCGGCCTAATTATCCTACGAACTGCCCTACTCCTGCCATATGAATGCATGCACACGTGCTGTATGCAAACATCCAAAGTAATTACGACTGCATGGAGGCGTATATATTATGTATCACTGTTGCGTATATGTGATATATATGTATGTTCTTATATGTGTACATAAGTTTTTTTTTTTTTTTAGATCCTAGCCACTAAAATCTCAGGAAATTACGCGGCAGGACCTGCCAGAGTAACTTAAGTCTACTGGGTTCCTGGTCTGCCTCCACGGGGCAAAGGTGGGGCAACGCTGGGCTCCAAGCAGGGGTCCAGCGTCTAAATGACCAGATGAACAACGGTACACGGCATTACAGAGGTACAATACCCACACACTTTTAAACCTCTGGCGTTCCCAGAAAACTGGTACACCCACAAAGAAAGCAACGCGGAGATGGGGGAACCCCTGGTGCCGCATGACAACAATATACCTTACACCGTATCAGGCGCGGATATAGGGATACTATACCTCACCAGACCTTGGGTCTCTCTTCCCTATTGGCCCCATACTTCTGTCCTTATCACCCCCAGCCTCCAGTTCCCCCTCTCAATCTTCATGCTAGCGAAGCCACACACACCTAAATGTAAACACATCCAAAATATCTTCGCTGACGTCCCGACCTATCAACTCAAGTGACATTAACCCCACGATTGACGTTGGTATGTGTATGCACGTTGTGTGTATATATATGTACGTGTGTGTATATATGTATTTGCATACACACATATATACATGCAATATAAAACAAACAATATAAGAATTTTATTTATTTATTTTTTTTATATATTTATTTTTTTAATTATTTTTTTTTAATTATTTAATTATTATAATTATTTTTTTTTTAGGTCCTAGCCACTGAAATCTCAGGAAATTAAGTGGCAGAACCTGCCAGAGTAACTTAGGTCTACTGGTGTTTCCTGGTCTGCCTCCACGGGGCGAAGGTGGGGCAACGTTGTGCCTCAGCAGGGGTCCAACGGCTAAACGACCAGATGAACAACGGTACACGACACTACACATATACAAGATCCATACACTTTTAAATCTCTGGCATGTCCAGCGAACTGGTACACCCACAATGAAAACTACGCGGAGATGGGGGGAAACCCCTGGTGCCGTCTGACACTAAATACACCTTAAAGGCACGAGCGACGTATGACCCAATCAGCACCGTATTTAATAAAAAATTTCGACGGAAAAAAATTTATTTATAATTCAACACGTTGAAGACTGTCTTCAACGGCTGAAGACATATTAGCCTTCAATTAGTAAAGCGTATAGAGTTGTAAGGCATATAGAGCACGTAAAGCGTATAAAGTTGTAAGGCGTATAGAGCACGTCAAGCGTATAAAGTTGTAAGGCGTATAGAGCACGTATAAGTGCAATGCGACCACCGAAACCACTTCCATTGAATACAAAGGAGAGATCTATGCCATTTCGACAGCTGAAGAAATTACGTGCAATGGAGTTGAACAAAGAAGCCGTAGAAGATCCATCCACGTCTTCAGAGCCTTTCGTCTAAGTTAAAAGTGAATTTGGAAGGTGTCACGGAAGTTGATAGTGCAAATGAAAACGATGAAGAGTCCTCGAAGCCAGTCGTAAAACGAAAAGCGAAGATGCCAAAACCGACTGCCAGAAGTACTTCACCAAACCTTCAACACGTAGCGGGCGTGATGCACAGACGGAGCAGCTACGGGATTTTAAGAAACACTGAAGCATCCACGCACAGTTTAAACGTACATTCCTGGATAATGATTTCGGTTCAGTCTGTTCCGTGTGTGATCGGCTTTGGCTCAAGGACGATGTGAAGATTCTAGCAGCTCGAGATCTTCAAACAGCATTTCCAAATGAGGGTTGTTGTTGTTATTTGGTTTTTAGGAGCATTAACAACTAAGGCCATATTGCTCTGGGAATATGCGGTAGTCATTCCCTGACCTTTCCACATCCTCCGTATTTGGTGGTGACGGGCTAGAACCCCGTTCTAATCAAGAAGCACTGCTGCTCCTTCCCGCCTGGCTACGGAGGCGCCTCCAAATGAGGGTGTAAGTCAAAATCAAGAACAAAGTGATTCCGGCTCTATCGAAGTCAAATGGTTTTAAATATCACCCGATGCCACAGCAGCTGCCGAAACTAGATTTGGTAAAGGAACGTCTCATATCTCCAAGGCTTCCGTTCATGCAGATTCGTTCGCCTATGGCATTAATACGGCCAATACGGGATCCTCAGTCAAGTAATAAATATTCGCCTAAAGAAGTTTTACTTAACTTCCGCTATGCGTGCTCGGCACACACACAATATATATATATATATTTTTTTTTTTTTAAGTGAAATTTCGCGCCTCCGTAGCCAGGTGGGAAGGAGCAACAGTGCGTAGCACACGCTTCTTGATTAGACCGGGGTTCAAGCACGTCACCACCAAATACGTAAGATGCGGAAAGGTCAGGGAATGACCACCGCATATCCCGGAGCAATATGGCCTTAGTTGCTAATGCTCCTAAAAAAAAAAAAAAGAAAAGAAAAAAGTGAAATTTCTTTAGGCGCACTCCAGGCAGTTTTCAGATGGGAGTAACTTGCGGTCCTGTACTGACAAAAAACGCAACGTCATAAGTAAACGCATTAAAAACACCCTGAAGCGCTAAATATTGTACTAGGCTAAATGCCACGGATTTCGTGCGATCACCGAAATTAAGCAACATTAGGCTGGGTTAGTAATTGGAAGGTTGACCATGTGAGATAACTTGGTGTTGTTGCTTTCCTTTCTTTGTTAACCTCTGCAAAATATTCTTCTGATGTTCTCGTATCATTTAATTTTGTTAATTGGTAAGGTATTAAAGTGTAAATCTATAAAAGTAAAGATAGTTAGTGGATCATATTCCTCCTATTTTCGCTTATTAGAATCGCCGTTTATAGAATTAAAATTCAATTCGTAAACGTGATCAAAATGACCGGCGCTTACTACATATCGTATATTGAATGATATTTTGTTATGGAGTGTCCATCGTAAAGTGATTTGATCGTATAGTGAACCAATCGTAAAGAGGGGTCCACTGTAGTGAGCGTTGTAAGCCGCATAAAGCACGTATACTTGAAATGCGTCCGTGTATTGACAAATATCCAAGACAATGCGACACGAAATGATTCATCCCCGTCCCACAATTGCACCACTCCGTACCAGGCACGAGCGACGCATGGCGCAATCAGTACCCCTACTGATTGCATTCTCCACCATATTTAATAAACATTTTCGACGGGAAAAAAATTTTTATTCAACATGTCGAAGACTAATAGTGAGAGCATGTAGATGTGCAATGAGATCACCGAAACCACCTCCATTGAATACAAAGCAGAGATCTAAGCTATATCGACAGTTGAAGAAATTACAGTGTGCGTTGGAGTTGAACAAAGAAGCCGGAGAAGATTCATCCACATCTTCAGAGCCTTAGATCTCTCCAGAAATGTTGGAAGTGAATTTGGAAGGAGTCATGGAAGTTGATACTGAAAATGAAAGCGATGAAGAGTCCTCGAAGCCCAGTCGTAAACGAAAAGAGAAGCCAAAACCGACTGCCAGATGTACTCCGTCAAATGGTTTAACAAGTAGCGGGCGTAAGTAACAGGATTTTAAGAAACACCGAAGCATCCATGCACAGTTTAAACGTACATTCCTCGATAATGATTTCGGTTCAGTTTGTTCCGCGTGTTTGGTTCAAGAACGATGTGAAGATTGTATCAGCTCGAGATCACACTCTTCTTCAAACAGCATTTCCAAATAAGGATGTAAACAAATGTAAAAATGTAAACAAATGTAGCCGACATTTCACTACATTTCCAAGTGTAGTCAAATGTCGGCCTGAAATGTCGTGGCTCTCTCAAGAACAAAGTGATTCCGGCTATATCGAAGTCAAATGCTTTTAAATATCATCTGATTCCACAGCACTTGCCGAAACTAGATTTGGTAACGGAATGTCTCATATCTCCGAGGCTCTCATCACGCCTGCGGCTTCAATACAGAATCCTCGGTCAAGTGATAAATGTTCGCCTAAAGAAGTTTCACTTAACTTCCCCTAAGCATGCTCGGCGCGCGCACAATTTTTTTTTCTGTGCTTAACTGAAGTAAAAAGTAAATATCTTTATTTTATTATCAATCACTTCATTGATAATATAATATTAATTGATAATAGGTTATAACTTTATAGAACGCTTTATAAAACTCTGTGGTTTTACGTTCTCGAATCTCAGCCGTTCAGTTTAATTACAACTATATAATATTTATCTCATATCTCGCATACACTTTTTTTTTTTTTTTTGAAGTCTCTTTTTATCTCTTTTTATACCCCTTTATAAGCAACACCACGTGCACTGGCTAACGCTAACAATACTGCACTAAAACTACAGTATATTTAAAATATGAATTTTCTTTTTTCCATACAAATTGTATGGGAAAAAGAAATAATAACTGCCGGATTTCTATTTCTGCAATTTTAATGGAATTAGGGTTGGCTCGAAAATCTTTCTATATGAACCAAATACAAAATTTCATGGTAATCTTTCCAATGGGAATCGAGTTGTTACATGAGAACGGACAGACGGACGGATAGATGGATGGTTTGGTTTGGGTTTTTTAGGAGCATTAGCAACTAAGGCCATATTGCTCTGGAATATGCGGTGGTCATTCTCTGACCTTTCCGCATCCTCCGTATTTGGTGGTGACGGGCTCGAACCCCGGTCTAATCAAGAAGCGTGTGCTACGCACTGCTGCTCCTTCCCACCTGGCTACGGAGACGCCGCGGATAGATGGACGTCCATCCGTCCGTCTATCTGCTTATGTATATCTAGGTGCTTATACATATATGCTAAAGCAACTAATAAATGAACAGTATCATCAGGCCTGAAATCACTCATCTTTACCATTAATGCAAACAAATCTTAGACAATATATTCCTTGCAGAAACTCCCTTCTAAGGAGTGATACCTCAAACTGAGAGATATATACAGTATAGTACTTTTTAGTGCTGCCATTTTCGGCAATTTTTTAATTTAAATTAAATTTGTATTGTCGATGCCTACACGAGCAAAACTGATAAAAATGTAAACAGAAATGAAGTGGTGACATATAGTTTTATTAAGCAAGTTAGCTAATGTATGTATTGCGTTTGGCGCGTTCGACTTTTTCTTAAATTAATAAAAATCCATTCTCTGTCATTAACATAGGTTAAAAAATAAATATCTAATTAACAAATAATATATAAAAGTAATGGTTTATATTGCTCTTCCTCAAGAGAATATTATAAATATAATATTCGCTCAAGTTACTTTTCGCCTCCTGGATTTCACGAAAAATTGAAGCACAGTATATTTATTTCAAATTTGTATTTCATGGATCTTCTGTGATGAACAAAATATCAAGTTCGGTGATGAAGAAGTGATTATTCATGCATTACGTTACATCTCGATGCAATTAGCCCAAATCGTTGGGCTAATTGTGTTGCCTCAATTTACAGGATTTAAGGAATTTCAAGGTCTTCTGTGAGTCATCATGGAACCAGTAAATACATGGGCTTGTTACAAAGTAACTAAAAAAAAAAGAACCGGTGCATGTATACTTGCATGTACACCAATGCTAAGAGCATTGTAAATAAAGATGATGAATTTGAAGTACTGATTAAGTCATCAAATGTAGACATTGTGGGAATATCAGAAACGTGGTGTCACTCAGACATAAGGGATGCAGAATTTGAATATGGGGAGTACAATGTGTTAAAAAAAAAAACAAAAAAAAAAAAAAAAAACAGACAGGATGGGGGCGTTATGCTTTTAATTAAGAAGCACATAAAAATATAAGGCAATGTATCCAATTGACTTAGATGGCCAATGCAATGCTGAATCAGTTTGGTGTGACATAAGCACTAAAAAAACGAAAATGAAGGTATGCGTATACTATAGGTCTAATGACTGTCATGAGTACAATGAACAACTGTACAGAGAAATAGAACGGACCAGTATACCAGAGTGTCTTATAAAGGAGGACTTTAGCTTTCAGATATTGACTAGAACTTGTGCGTTGGTCACTCACACGCTACCAAGGTTTATGGATTTTTGGATGACTTTTCTACAGCAGCATGTTAGAGAGGTAATCAGAGGGAGTAATGCGCTTGATTTGATTATCAGAAGTGATTATTCATGCATTGAGAATCTGCAGATAAAAAAACCACCAAGTAGCAGTGATCACAGTGTATTGATGTGATATTTATTTAAAGATGTAACTAGCATCGAGGATAAAGGGAAAAGTTTTTGCTTTCGTAAAGGTGACTACAGTGGTCTTAGACAGTTTTTAAATGCTATTCAGTGGGACCAACAGTAATTCTAAATGGAAAACATTCAAGAAAATAACTATAGAAGTTACTAGGCCTTTCATATCAACTAAGAAATGACCTAAATGGACGTCTGGTGAACTAATGAGACTCATGGCAACGAAGAAAAATGCATTGGATGCATATAAATTATCACGTAATAAACGAGTCTATTATCAAATCGCAAGGGAGGTTAGGCAAGCCAAGGAAGATTATGAGGAAATCCTTTACAAATGGCACAAAGATAAACAGCAAAGACTTCTTTACAAATGTAACCACTAGAAGGAAGAGGATGAATCACATTGGTCCACTTGATATTGATGGTTCAACTGTTGATTATCCTTCTCAGGCTGCTGACAAATTGAATAAGTATTTTGCAACTACACTCACACTTCAGGAATTCTTTATGGAAGTGGATGCCAGAAGTTTATCAAACTCTAACAAGGAGGTAAATGATTTTGTGCTAACCGAAAGGAAAGTGGAGAAGAAATTGTTGAATTTAAACATAAGAAAGGCACCTGGGATGGATGAAATCTATCCAATTATAATAAGGGAGGCAGGAAAGGAGGTAAACAAACCCTTAGTCACAATTATGAGAACATCCTTAGAGTCAGAGGTAGTCTCCATGGACTTGAGCTGTTCGAATGTATCTCCAATTCACAAAGGGAGATCAAAGAGTGACACGAGTAATTACATACCTGTTAGCATCACGTTTGTTCCATGAAAATAATAAAGTCGCTGGTTAGAGAAGTAATGCAAGATCATCTACAGAAGTGCAGTTAAACTTCAGTCACAGCATGGGTTTGTCAAGGGGAAGTCTTGTCTGACCAATCTGACCGGATACTGAAGCAGTCACAAAGGAACGTGACGCAAAAAAGATATTTTATATTATATACAGTACTTGGATTCCAGGAAAGCTTTCGATACATAAAATACTGCTGTACAAACTGGGGCAGTGTGGCATTAAGGGCAAGTTACTGCTATGGATAAAACGATGGTTGAGTGGGAGAAGATAGAGAGTGGTTATCAATGGACACTGCTCTTCATGGACTAATGTTATTAGCAGAGAACCCCAAGATTCGGGGCTGGGCCCATTGGTTTCTGCAATTATTAGTGATATTGATAAGGATATATCTGGCTTAATGTCTAAGTTTGCATTTGATACAGGGTGGTTAATGAAAGTAATTACAATATGCCACTGCAATAAGATATAGAAAAATTAAACATATTTGCTGAGAAATGGCAATTAAAGTTTAACAATGACAAATTCAAAGTACTGCATATAAATATCAGTAGTCCCAGAATAAGGTACCAACTGTGTGCTACTACACTCAGGGTAGTGGAAAATGAAAATGGTCTTGGGATAATTGTGCAGTCTAATATGAATTTCTCTGAGCAGTACAGACAGGCTACCAGGACAGGTCGTAGGGTTTTGTCACTGATATACAAGAATTTTGCTTGCAGGAATAAGGAGGTGATTATTCCATTGTTTAAGGCAATGGTCAGGCCACATATTGAGTACTGCATACACGGAGGTGGGGCTCTTATCAAGAAAGGTTCGAATTCTGCAAACTGCAGCGTCTGGAGATCAGGCCCCTGCGAGGTGATCTGGTTGAGGTGCTTAAGTCTTTCAAAGGAGTGAGCAAGTCCAATGGTGATGGGATTCTTCCTCTTGCTGAGATTACAAATGAGGGGGGGGCACAAATTCAAATTGAAGAAGGATGGTTGCAGAATAGATGTGCGGAAGTTTGCCTTTAGCCTGCGGGTGGTTGATTGCTGGAACAGACTTGAATAAATAAATCCAAGTAAGAATTAGACAAACTATTGGAGGGGATGAATAGGTGAAATGGGAAGAAGTGGGTTTTTTTTTTTTTTTGCTTGTGCTGTATAAGCTTCCTTTCTTGCATAATTTGTCACTACTAATACTAATACTATTTCGAAGGAGATTAAGAAGCTACCCTGTAAGTATGCTTACTATCACTAGCAGCTCGGATACTTTTTTGAACAACGCATAACCTCCCATAATAAAAAATACACACAGACACAAAAAAGAAAATTAAGCTAAGAGGTATTTAAAAAATGAGAGATCATCTGCTTAAAGATACGGATTAATTCCGAAAGTGCATGGCGAAGATAAGTCAAATCCTTTACTGGAAGAGAGTCGATCGCACTTCACGGTTATGACTTTATGGGTTTGTATCTGCAATTATTCAAACTATTACCACGGTCAGCTGGGCTTCTATCAAAGTTACTGATGTGAGCAGTTCAAGTACTTTGCGTAATCTGGTAGCTGGAAATGTAAGCGTTTGCAAAAGGTCAAGGAAGCCAAACAAACTGAGAATTAGGAACTCTTGAGCCCGTTCAGGAATCAGAGATTCCTGAAGGAGCTGAAGATATTCACAGGAGCATCTGTACGTGCGTTCAAGTAGGGAGCTGCACAATATGTATTTTAATCTTCAAGAAATCATAAAATAATCAAAATGCAACTGTATATTATAATTTGTCGTCCTCTACTACGTCCCTATGCTAGCAACTACAAACAAAAAAGTAATCTTTTATTATATCCCTTCTATACATTATACAGGTTGATAACTTAATTCGCGGTTCGGTAGCAGTACAATACACTCACTTAAGTTTACATGAACTGTCGGCAGTTGCCAGGAGTGTGGCGTCCAAGAATACGCTAAACAAGTTGCAAATATCGTGTTAGTGTATTGTATAGTGTTATATCTCTCTGAATGATATTTAAGTACAGTTTACGAGATGCTTCAAATTTCAGGCTTCAGGAACGCTGCGGTCAGAACTTTACACACTAATTCAATCATTAATAATTTCATAAAATGAATAACTTTCTGGAAACCAAATCTGCCTCGTTCAGAATTGTGAGAATAAAATATTTACATACTCGCAGTAACCAGTAACTGAATTTCGTGCTTTTCTTCGTCGATCTTTCAAAGCAGTACATTTCTCATCGCTGAAGATTATTTATACTTAAATACTGAACAATTTTTGCCTTGTCATCAATGGTATTTTTTATTTAAATTATCTTTCATCACTATACAAATTAATTGAAAAAAGTGCATATTATTATATTATTATAATTAATATTATATTATATTATTTTAAACTTGTCGAAATGCAATGAGTTGTCAGGCTTACGCTGATAAATCATTGCATTATGACTTCAAGAAATTGATTCCATAGAGTAGCTTCAAATTAAGGTTTCACATATTATTAATCCTTCAGGATAAAAATATGAACACAACAGGGTCTTACTGATTTTCCAACAGAAAGTCCGAGTTGACCAGATGCGATGAAAACTCCATGCAAGAGGACGTATCGTCAAAAATCGGAATCAGAACAATCAGAAACAAAAGCATGTCCCTCGATTCTTCTAAGTTGCTAACTGATTTTTATTTGCCCAAAATCGAAAAATGATAACACTTCATTGCAAATCACTATCAAGTTTAGAATCAGTATCATTGCTAAAAGAATCAGTTACATCGACAGCAAACTTAATCGACAGCAAACTTTTCTTAAAATAAGTTATTAAGTCAAAATAATTTACCAGCCTTCTGGAATTCAAATCAGTACGCAACGCTTGAAGAAAAGTATGAATTATTGCCAAACAAAAAAAAAAATTAGGCTGCTCAGTTTGTGAAAAATACTTTATATCAAATGTTATAAAGAGAGATCGTACCTTACATATTTCTGAACAATGAAGAATTGCTCTGTAGAGCTATTAGAAAAAACAAAATCCTTACTCAGGACTGTGACCGATTTTACAAATAAAAGGCCTACCAGACCGAGACTGTGCATCGTGTATACACCATCCTGCCAAACAACTACCAGATCGACACTGGGCAGAAGTAAGGTCTTACCTAATTAATCATGTGACTATAGTATTTGCCTGTTTATATATTCTTAATATACATATATGTAATATTGTCTATTACTGTCTTTGGACTGAGGTTATTCCTTAAATGTCACTTCCTTGTAAATTAGTCATGTGACTGTTTGAATATATATGTATTCCTTGACTATTTATCTATATTCACGCATGTAATACTGTAAAATACTATGTGTACTGAACTGAGACAATCTCTTAAACGTTCTCCTTGTATATTAGCAAGAAACCTCCTGGCTTCGTATGCCGTTTCCGGGGTAAGGAAACGGCATTAAAAAAAATAAAATTAAGGGAAAAAACATGAATATGCATTTTTGCTTCCAGAGCACAACAAGAAATTGTAGAATTAATCAATCAAACGAAGGATGACGTTCTCCCAAGTCATATTGATAAAAATAAATGAAAAAGCTTTAACACCTGCAAAGTATTCAATACAGTTAAGAGTTTGGCCAAAAGAAATACCAATTTCATTCAACATAGAGGACGAAATAGAATTACAAATAAAAAACTGACCGGCCATGGGCATTGGTGTTCATTCCCGATTTTTGGCGATCAGAATCGTTGAACACATTTCGAAACAAATGATTGTTTTAATCAGCATCATTCAAAAAATTGCATTATATTGATGAAGCAGCAACTAATTAAAAAAAAAAAAAATCAGTCTCCGTTATTTTATTATTATTGTATTTTTTTTTTTTTTTTTTTTTGAAATTTCAATGGAAACTAATGTGCAACGATTTTGGTTGACATGGTAGAATTAGAGATCCAAACTACTAAATGTATTTATCATATATTGTCCACCTGGAACACATGCACTTTTGAAAAGAATTATTTAAATAAATATTTAATCAGATTTTGATTTTACAGATATTATTATATGCCATCGCCTTCAAATGCTACTGGTTAATTCACTTAATGATAAAAACCAAATTAATCATTTTAAAATACTGCATTCAGGAGAAATTTTTTTTTTTTTTTTTTTATACACCAAAACAAGAACCTATACAACTTGTTTGTTTGTTTGTTTGTTTGTTGGTTTTTAGGAGCATTTGCAACTAAGGCCATATTGCTCCGGGGATATGCGGTGGTCATTCCCTGACCTTTCCGCATCCTCCGTATTTGGTGGTCACGGGCTTGAATCCCGGTCTACTCAAGAAGCCTGTGCTACGCACTGTTGCTCCTGCCCACCTGGCTACGGAGGCGCCCCTATACAACTTACACGCAATTTCAAAAGCATCAGAGATCATCATCATTAGCCATTTTCAATCCAAAGCAGGATGAAGGCCTCTTCAGCAACTTTCCAGTTCCTTCTGTTTTGTGCAATAGCCATTTATTTATTATCCACGAATTCTTGAATTTCATCTGTTCATCTCCGTTGCTGTCTTGCAGGTTTTCTTTTAGCTACTCTTGGGTACCATTCCATTTTCTTAGTCCATCTGTCATCTTGTCTTCGAGCTATGTGTCCTGCTCAAGTCCATTTCAGTTTTTTGGTTTTGATAAGAAAGTCCTTTACTTGTGCTTGCTGCCTAATCCATGCGTGTTCCCTTCTTATCCAACAGTCCGATTCCTAATATAATTCGTTCCATTCTTCACTGTGTAACTTTCAGCTTCTCTTCCATTCATTTGTTGAGTGCCCACGTTTCACTTCCATAAGTCATGGAGAGTATATAGTGGTTCATTCTTTTACATTTCAGAAGGAGAAATTTCCCAATTTCAGACAAATTGGGAGATTGCTCCTCAGTATGTGAAGAGTGCTGAATGATGGATAGCGTTATTTCCAGAATAATAAATTCTTTATTATTGCTGATAAGTACAGAACATGCACTAGAAACAATAATACTCATCACGGCGACATGGCCAGGAGTTTTACATTATAAATGAGATGAATTGGCAAACAATTTACCGTTACATAGAAATTATTAGATACACAAAATTAAACATGTAATAATGAAATTATAATAATGAAAATATGCGGACTTGAACGTCATATGGAGGAATTATCCCAGTTCCACCGATGTAATCCACTCGAGGAGCATGTGACGGTATTTGTAGTCGGTAGCCATTTTTTGTAGGTCGACTCCAAGACGGAGCAGTGCCTGAATTTTGGGGAGTGCCTGGGCAGGTAGGAACCGACTACACAGTTTCAACCGGTTTTGTTTGAGGATTAGTGTGGGCTCTGACCTCAAGGATGGTGGAGGATTGTGCCACTGACAGAAATCCCAGATGTTTGGGGTGTTTATCACTCCTGTGTACATTTTTACTGAGGTCATTAAACGCCTGTTGTCAATTAACCTCGGAAGCCTGGGTACATTTAGCTGCTCAGCCATGTCAATTGTTCTCCGTTGAGGGGGTCGGCGATGCTTATTTGTGGCCCATTTCAGGGTCCAGTATTCACACGAGAACACCGGTTTTTGAAGTGAGGGCGACGCAGATGCCCAAATCTCAGCGGCGTATATGCTATCCATCCGAAATTTATTCCTCTCTTGACATCCAGCCATTTATCATTATTATAAAAATTACATTTATTACATTTAACATTATCAAAACAAGAACCTATACAAATTACAGGCAGTTTCAAAAGCATCAGAGATTATCATCTCTGATGATCTCTGACTTGTATGATCTCTGACTTGTATGATCTCTGATGATCTCTCTGTATCTCTCTCTGACTTAATTTCTACTCCTTCAACGATTATATCCCTTTCTGGGTATATTTGTTCATCATTACTTTTGTTTTAACCATATTCATCTTTAGTCCGAAATCCTTACTAACTCTGCATAACTGATTAAGGTTTTCCTCCAATTTTCGGGATCGTGGCTTATGATCACAATGTCATCTGAAAATTATAAATGACCAGGTACTCTCCATTTTCATTGACTCCTTTCTGCGACCAGCCCAATCTTCTGAAAGCTTCCTCAAGGGAACCAGTAAACAACTTCGGAGATATTGTCTCCTTGTCGAACTCCCTTCTCAAATTTAAATTTGCTACTGTCTTTTTCTAGTCTAATAAAGGAGATAGCGTTCTCATATATTTTCTTTAAAATCATAATGTATGGGGTGTCTATGCCTTGTCTTTCCAGTGCCTTATGCTGTATGAAATCAAATGCCTTTTCATAATCCACAAATGCCAGGCATAATTGTGTTTTATATTCATTTGCTTTCTCCATTAGCTGTGATATTACGCGAATGTGAACCATAGTTGAGAATCCTGTCCTAAAGCCAGCTTCCTCTTTTGGTTGATTCTCATCAAGTATTCTTTCTAATCTGTTAATGATGACTCTTGTGAACAACCTGTAGATGTGGGAGAACAAGCTAATTGGTCTATAATTTCCAATTTGTCTCATTTCTTATGCAGCAAAATTATGATTGCATTAAGGTTATTATTATTTTAACTTCCCTAACTGTATGATTGCATTATTCCACTCCTTAGGGGTCATATCTTTCTTAATGTATTTTGTGAAGAGTCTTGCCAGTTTCCGTGTCATGTCTCCTCCCTCAATTTTAACAACTCTACAGTAACTTCGTCTTCACCTGGGGCTTTCTGTTTCTTCATTTTCTTCAACGCATCTTCTATCTCATTAAGAAGGATATCAGATATGTCATATGTGTTGCAAATTTTTGATCCAAATTCTGCACTGCTGGCATCATTCCCTTGCTCTTTATAAAATAATTTATAGTAGCTTTCTGCTATGTGAATTATACCTTCTCTACTATTTATAAGTTCACCATCACTATTCTTCAGATTCAATATCATTTGTCTTTCTATATTACTGCTCATAACTGCTGATTTAAGTACTTCCTTCCTTTTCCCTTAATGCTTGTTCTACTTTTCTCGAGTTAAATCTTCTTCTTATATCCTCTCTCTGAGTCTCTTTTTATTCTTTGAATAATAACACAGTATACCTAATTTTATCCTTGTAATTGTTTATCTTGCTCTTCATTTGTTGTTTTCGGTTCATCATGACAAGTGTTTCCTGACTTAATTTTTTCTTCTTTGGATTTCTTTTTACCTATAGGTTTCTCAGGCTTTATCACTTTCAGAAAATTGTCGTATTCCTCATCAATATCTTGGTCCTGAAAGGTCTGCAGAAGCTCAAACTTGTTCTTGAGTTTCAGTACATCTGCTTTTTCTTCTCTTCTGTTATCTCAAAGACCTTGTCAGATTTTTCCTTTCTTTTCTTATATCTATATCAAGTGTGCATCTTACCATTCTGTGATCACTTTCAATATTTACCTTGTTCAGGACAGTAACCTCATTCACGATGTATCTTCTGTTAGTGAGGATAAAGTTGATTTCAATAGTTGTTAATCCGTTTGGGCTCTTCCATGTCCACTTTCTCTTCACCCTTTTCTTGAGAAAAGTGTTCATTACTGCCATTCCTCGAGATTCTGCAAATTCCACAAGTCATTCACCTCTTTCATTTCTTTCACCAATTTGAAAATTTCCTATAGTTTCCTCCTTCTGGCCTGTTTTGTCTCTTTCCAACCTTAGCATTGAAGTCTCCCGTAATTATGATGTAGTGAGTTTTCTATTCATCTATAAGTCTCTCAATTTCGGTGTACATTTCTTCAACCTCTTCATCATCATGGCTCGATGTTGGTGCACATATCATTATAACCTTTAGTTTGTACCTCTTAGAAATCCTGAGTTGTAAGCTTGACACCCTTGGTGATGCATTTTTGAATTCCAAAATGTTGTTTTTATATCTTTATGAACCAAAAAGCCAACTCCATCTTCACTCTTTTCACGGTTTCCATTGGCGTACAGCAGATTTCTACTTGATAAACTTATAAGTGATTCATTTCTTCTTGTTTTAGCCAAGCCGATGATATTCCAATTCACATTTTCTAATTCCTTTTCCAGTTCTAATATTCTCTCTTCACCGACGAGCGATCTTACATTGTAAAAGGCCAAGTTCAGGTTCCGTGCATGGCAGCCTGGTCGCCCAGAGATTCGTAGCGCCCTCTGCTTCCACTCTGATACTCTCGCTGCAGTAAGAGGGAGAGTGAAAGCCGCTGGAGACTGAGAGCCATTTGTTTCGTCGCGTTGTCATAAAGTGCTGGAGGGTTTGGTCTTTTCCTCTTAGACTTCTCCTAAATCCTCTAAAATAGAAAGATATTGGATCCATCAGTGTTTTAGACTGTCTGATAATACACACAGAATGCCGTTTAAACTAGCGAGTTCGTAGATCAGTTTAAGATGTTAAGTTCTTAGCAGTTTAAGATCGGCCAAGGCATTGTGGGGTGTATATCCAGCCCTTTTCGAACATTTTATGAAAAATATAAATTATGGAATGGCAAACAGATTAAAAAAAAAAAAAAAGTGTTTCTAAAGGAAACACTTGTTTCTTTGGCTTTAATGATAGATATATTACGCGAAATTTCTATTTTGCCAGATGTTTTACAATCACACACCATTACTACAGCCAACAAACTAATTAAAAGAAGTTATCAGCTTTCCAAAAATTAAGAGGCTTTAGGTTATTATGAAAAACAGGTGGATTACATGATATAGACAAATAACTTCGCAAAAATGTATATTTAATAAAACATAATCCACGGAAATTTCCCAAGAGGAAGATTGAGAGAAAGCATCATAGTAAATATGTTCAAGGTTACTGAACTCCAAGCATATTTTAGGAAGAAAGAACACTATCATAATTTAGTAGACGGTTCTAATACTAAATTCTAATAACATGGCTTTGTTAGGGTTAAATATGCTTAACTAACTTAGTAGGCTATTTTGACACAGTTACTTCTGAGCTGAATTTAGAAATAATTTCGACATAGTTTATATGGATTTTAGCAAAGCATTTGACTCGGTCCCTCAATTCGAATAGCGAGATCGGAAAAAGGACGACTTTACGAGGAAAGACTCCGATTATGTAGGCTACAGAGCTTGGCAAGCCAGGCACCTCAGAGATGACCTAATTGAGGTTTATAAGGATCAGAGAGAGATTAGTAAAATGAATGAAGTTGGAATTCTCACTGTTATAAAGAATTCCAGAACTAGGGATCAAAAATTCAAATTACAGGAGTTGAAGATTAGATTAGAGTGTAGGAAATTTTCTATTTGTCAGCGAGTAGTTGATTGCTGGAAAAAGTTGCCCTCGCATTAGTTGAGGCTGACAGTTTGAATAATAAATTCAAAGCTCAACTGGATAGTTACCTGTGTGAGGAGGGAAGCATATAATTTGCATTTTCTTATCCACTTGGTTTTTTTTTTTTTTTTTTTGTTTTGCCAGTGCAGCAAAAGCTGTGGCTTCCTTGCACTATTGGCGAATACTATTACTATCCAAAAACCGTAGAAAAACAGCACAAACGATAATGAAAACAGTAGCCTAGTGCGTCTTATCTGCAGCCATAATTGCAGCCGAAGCAGAGAGGGGATTTTCTCTAATGGAAGCCCTCTTACCTATGCATAAGATCTTCTTATTAGTTTTAAACATATTAGTGATCTCATGACATAATTGGTCATGAGATCACATTAATAAATTTAACTAGTCAACCATTTGCCTCTTGGGATCCAAAAACATACGCGGAAACATTATTACGGAAAAGACATTCCCCACACCTTCCAAGTGTTCCCAAAAAAGTGAAAAAAAATTATAATGAAAGATAAGATAAATAAACAGAATTTGAAGATATCGTCTTTCATCTGGATGTGATTTCAGGTTTGTATCACGAATCCTATTCGCACAATAATGTTTAGTTTAGTAAAGTTAGTGGATATCCTGTATTGTTGATCCCGTACAGACTGCTGTCAAACAATAAATATTATCCATTCACAAGGTATGAAATTTTTAGAGATGTCGATAGAAGATATCCATAGAAGATAAGCTGCCATATTACGACCACCCGAGAATAACCTCATCTGTCTATGTATTTTATATCCATAATTTCGTGTTCTCAACTCGATTTGCATATTTTCTGGAAGAAAAACCGAGTTTTCGGAGAAGAAACCTTGCTGTCCACTCCTGAGATCGACTAACTCAGCCACGGAGTGAAAGAAGGCTATATATGTCCTCACGTTATTGACGGGGTTCGAACCTGGGTCTTTTCCACCCAGTATGGAGAGCACGGTGATTATAACCACTGTGCTCTCCGCGCAGACTGGAATTTATATAAAAGTTGTTATCTAAAAATAAAGATTAAAGATACAAAAAAAAATTGCGTTTTTTTTTTTTTCTTTTTTGTTTGTTTTTGCTCTCCGAGTCGTGTTTTTCTTTTCTTGTTTTTTTTTCTTTTTTACTAAAACCAGCGAATCAGTTTATAAAAAATTAGCAGATCATCGGTACTGCATGCGATGATTTATAAATTATCAGGGAACACGAATACTACGTAAGTTTAACGTTCTGAGTACCAAGAAAAATAAGCATTGACCTCACCTGTCACGCTTTTTTTTTTTTTTTTTTTTTTTTTTATCTTGGAGTTTGGTACTTTTCTCCAATTTAGATATATCATATTCATTGTTAGGTATACACAACCTTTTTTTCTTTTTTTTTCTGTTTTGAAGAAAACCGATTTTATTCCTTCGTAATAAAATTAGAAAGAAGCTGCCATCAGATCCGACCTCATTTTGTCATAAATACTGTGAAATACATGAAACAATTTTTTTGCTTTCTTAGGCTTCTTTACATTGTCTGCTCATGTTTATGACAGGTAACTTTATTATCTCTTCTTGTTTGGCAGAAAATTTATTCCAGTCGAGTTATTCATTAGGATGAAATCAAGCTTATTGTGAAAATAGGTGAGGTCAAACTTGAAAAACTTGCCTTCTAATTTCTGCAACGATGCAGAACTTTTTGACGACAGTGGTATTGAAGCTTTCGATGAAATGTTCATCTCCATTGTCACTGAGATTAGAAACGCAAAAGAAGTAATATTTGTTCCTTACTTTCGCGGATAGCTAGAGTGATTATAATTACCATCCTCCCACATCCAATAGAAAGGGCTGTGTTTCAAATCCATTTATAGGCGCGAGGAATTTTAATATATAAAAATATATAATTCTTTTATTTTGTGAAAAAAGTCCAAAGAATAGATTTTTTCCACGACGTGACTAAGTTATCTGTCAGTCTCAGGCGAGGGTTGCTTTTTTTTTTTTTTTTTGTTGTTGTTGTTTTTCACCCCCTCCCAACAATTGTTTTTCGTCGAAAAATACGAGTTGCTGGGAAGGTCGGATTTCTTTTCCAGTGAAAGAAAACCGACAGATTACACGCATATATACCGATCATTCTTAGCCTTTTGGCGCTTAAAACACACCTTACCTAACATGTTTTCCCACTACATTCGCGATCAAACACCAGATACATAGTTACACTGTGTCAAAACTGTCATAAATTAAATAACGTTTAATTACATTATTAGTTATGCAGTTATGAAACAAGAAGCGATTACAATGTAATGTTATGAGATTTAAAGCAATCATAACGTTAGCGTTTTCAGTTTTGTCATCATTGGCATCAATTCCTGTTTGGATGAAACATTTAAAAATAAATATTAAATAATCTCTATATGTTGTTAAAAAAATTGTTAATAAATGAAGAATGAGGACTTGGTCAATTTTATTTTTTTTATTTTGAGGGGGTTTTTTTTTTTCCGAAATGTAGACCAGATTTAAAAAAAAAAAAAAAAAAAAAAAACACACAGGATGCACATCTTCCGAACCAGAAATGCGACACGTGAAACTGCGCACTTAAATTATTTTAGAAACATTTAAAACTAGCCGAATTCTTTTTCTTTCTTTCTTTCTTTCTTTTTTTTTTTTTTTTTTTTTTTTGCTGTTGTAGGTCATAAATTCGTGTCTATTGGGAACAGTGTTAATAATTGAAATTATTTTATTATGATTATTTTTTTTATGTATTCTAAACGGAAATATAAACTTATAATATGTTTTACTTATAAAATCGACTGTTACAGATATACGAGATCATAAGAGATTACAGATATAAAATATAGGAAGATATAAGAGATTTTAGTTATCAAACAGCTTCAACGAATGTTTCACCTTATTTCCTCTTAGAGAATACGCTTGCAATATAAATTTTATGTAATTTCTAAATAAAATGGCACTCGAAAAAAAACGGGAATATTTGGCGTCTCATTTCATCTTTCCCGGATAACGGAACACCTCATTCAAAAACTAAATGTCTGGTCACCCTATTTTACACAATGTACTGATGAGAAAAAAATTGATATTCTAGTTACCGTACAGGTAATAAAAAAGGGAAGGGGTCACTTTTGATCCCAGTTTGTAAATATGTTGCCAAAAGAGAATTGGTATCCAAAAGGATAAACTAGTCGCAATGTCTTATGTTAATACTAGAAGAAAAGCGAAGAACCCCATTGGTCCGCCGGATATGAATGGCATAACTACAAATCTCATAAAACGTTATAACGTGAATAGGGAACAAAATACAAACTTAAAACCATTTTCAAGAGATAGAGGATATCTTCCAATGTTTATTCACAAACCAGAAAATGTACGCGCTGCAGTATACGGCAACATATCAAAACACTGTAATCATGGGGGACATTTGACAAACTCTCAGAAGGGACACGGACCTTTTTTATTATTATTATCATCATCATCAGTTTATTCCAGAAAAGGAAACCACCCCGGGCGGCAAGGTGCCAGGAGGGTGCTAAGTACATTAGCATTAGTAGAGGCATTTGATGCAAGAAAGCAAGCTCATGCAGCATCAGCCAAAAAAATAAAAATAAAAAAAATAAGTAAAATAAATAAATAACCACTTCCACTTCACCCCTCTGTTCGTTCGAAATACCTGTCCAGCTGAGCCTTAAACTTATTTAGGCTATCAACTTCCACGACAAGGGATGGAAATCTGTTCCACCTACCAACCACCCGCTGGCTAAAGGCAAATTTCCGCACATCTATCCTACATCTGTCTTTCCTCAATTTGAATTTATGCTCTCTCAGGTGATTATTCTGAGCAAGAGGAAGAATCCCATCAGCACTGAGCATGCTCAAACCATTCAAGGCTTTGTACACTTCTATCAGATCACCTCGCTGGTGCCTAGTCTCCAGACACTGTAATTCGCAAAACTTAAGCCTTTCTTCGTAAGAGCACCCCTTTGTTCCATTCACTAATCTTGTTGCCCTTCTCTGTACTCGTTCCAGCAGCTCTACATCCTTCTTGAAATGAGGCCTCCAGGTCTGTATACAGTACTCTAGGTGTGGCCTGACCATTGCCTTATACAAGAGAATAATCACCTCCTTATCCCTGCTGGAAAAATTCCTGTATATCACTGACAATACTCCATGAGCTACTCTTGCAGCCCGTCTGCACTGCTCAGAGAACTTCATATCTGCCTGCACAACCACCCCCAGGTCCCTTTCATTCTCTACCACTGTCAGTGTAGTACCACAGATTTGATACGTTGCTCTGGGGTTGCTGTTTCCCACATTTAGTACTTTACATTTGTCAATGTTAAACTTCATTTGCCACCTCTCAGCCCATCTGCTCAACCTTTCCAGATCCTGTTGCAGCAGCATAGTGTCAGTAGTGTCCTTGACAACCCTGCCAACCTTCGTATCGTCTGCAAACTTGGACATTAAGCTTGATATACCATCATCAATATCATTTATAAATACAGAAAACAATAAAGGACCCAATACTGAACATTGAGGGACTCCACTAATAACATTAGTCCACGATGAGCAGTGTCCATTGATTACCACTCTCTGTCTTCTCCCCCTCAACCACCCCTTTATCTATAGCAGCAATTTGCCTCCAATGCCACACTGCTCCAATTTGTGCAGCAGTCTTCCATGTGCAACAGTATCAAAAGCTTTTCTAAGATCCAAGTATATAATATCAAAGTTATTCCCTGCATCCAGTTCTTTTGTGACTGCATCATAGTATCCAATCAAATTGGTCAGGCAAGACTTACCCTTAACAAAACCATGCTGTGTCCGAGCTATAACTGAAGTCTTGTCTAGATGATCCTGCAGTGCTTCTTTAATCAGTGCCTCCATTAATTTTCCGGGAACAGAAGTTAAACTCACAGGTCTATAATTACTTGTGTCAGCCTTTGATCCTCCCTTGTGAATTGGGGTCACATTTGCACATCTCCAGTCCATGGGTACCTCCCCTGAGTCCAAGGAAGCTCTCATAATTATGGCTAAGGGTTTGCTTACTTACTTCCTATGCTGCCTCCTTTAATATAACTGGATAGATCCCATCCACCCCAGGTGCCTTTCTTGTGTTTATCTTCAACAATTTCTCCTCCACTTTACTTTCAGTTATTACAAGATTTTCTAGCTTACTGCTAGAGCTGAATACACCTCTGGCATTCCCCTCGCTGAATAACTCCTCATGTGTGAATGTCGATGCAAAATATTCATTTAGGTTGTTAGCTACCTGAGCAGGGTCATCAACAGTTGACCCATCGATATCAAGTGGACCAATCTGATTCATCCCCTTCCTTCTAGAGTTTAGATAAGTAAAGAACTCTTTGCTGTTTTTCTTCGCATCCCTTGCCAAGGATCTCTCGTAATCTGCCTTCGCCTGCCTAACCTCCTTTGTAACTTGGTTACAGATCAACTTGTATCTATCATAGGCTTCTGTGTCACGTGATAATTGGTATGTATCCCATGCATTTTTCTTCTCTGCCATATGTCTCATTAGTTCATCTGACATCCATTTAGGCCTAAACCTTGGACAATATTTCTTAGTTGGTATGTAAAGCCTAATAGCTTCCAAGATAAGTTCTTTGAATGCTTCCCATTTTGAATTTGCTGTTGTTAACATCATCAGTTGATCCCACTGTATAGAATTTAAATACTGTCTCAGTCCATCGTAGTCGCCTTTACGAAAGCAATACCCCTTCCCTTTACCCCTAATGGTAGTTACCTCTTTGAGTAACTCCCACTTCAGAACACTGCAATCACTGCCACCTAGTGGTTCATTTATCTGCAGATTCTTAATAAATGAAGAATCACTACTGATAATCAAATCAAGAGTATTACTCCCTCTAGTTGCCTCCCGAACATGCTGATGTAGAAAACAATCATCCAATAAATCCACAAAAGCCTTGCTAGTGTGTGAGTGACTAGCCCCCAAATTCCAGTCAATATCTGGGAAATTAAAATCCCCCATTATAAGACTCTCTGATTTACTGTCCCACTCTATTTCTCTGTACAGTTTCTTATTATACTCATCAGAGTCATTATGCCTATAGCACACTCCTACTCTCAATTTTGATCTCCCAATGCTTATGTCACACCAAACTGACTCGACACTGCACTGTCCAGCGATGTCGACTGGCTTCACTTCCTTGGATTTTATGTGTTTCTTAACTAATAGCATAACCCCTCCTCCCTTCCTATCCTGTCTGTAGACATTGTACTCCCCAAATTCCAGTTCTGTATTCCTTATATCTGTGTGACACCACGTCTCTGAAATCCCAACAATATCTGCCTTTGATGTTTTGAGCAATACCTCAAATTCATCAGATTTATTTACTAAACTCCTAGCATTGGTGTACACGCAAGTATACATGCACCTACTCTTCCTCTTAGCCACCCTAACACAACCCATGTGTTCACTTGTACCCCCATGATTCCCAGCAGTCTCTGAAATATCCTGCATCTTATTTTCCAGGCTGCTGCGCATTCCAATAGAAGCAGTGCAAGAATCACTTTCTCCTCTACCAGTGGCTACTGTTAATCTATTAGTCTTTGAATCCCCCCAATCTAGCAGTTTTCCGACCCACCTAACACACCTCGATAGCATCAGCAAACATTCTTGCACTCTTTCTATTTAAGTGTATCCCATCCTTGTAGAAACAGTCTCTCCTGTTACCAAGTACAGACCAGGCTGAAAAAAATTCTACCCCTTGAGCCCTGCACGATCTTTCCAGGGCCGAATTGATCGACAGGGCTCTCTCATGATATACTCCCTCCTATCGTGTCTGGGCAGAATTGCAGACACTTTCAAATTCAACCCTAATTCACGGCTTTTTTTCATCAGTGACCTGTAATTCCGCTGGTCTCCTACTCTTAATATCATTAGTGCCAACGTGTTCAACTGTATCACCTTTTGTGCCCTTAAAAGGTGATATCCGCTCTACAACGTCATCAACCTTTGCCCCTGGCAGACATATCAGGGTACGATATAGTGGGCTACATATCTCGTACATATCAGGGTACGAGATAGTGGGCTACACATACTGAACACGTAGTCTCGTCGCGAAATATTATACGTATACAAATTTTATGTTTAATATATACAATATTTACACATTAATGATTCTGTACATACATTATACAAGTCATATATTTACAATTCACTAATAATTCCATATATAACTTGCATATTTACACAACTGTTAGGGAAGATATTTTTCCAGTCAACAGCTTACCAAATTATTATTGTTCTTAAAGCAGAAAGTTTCACTTTCACTCACAATTCTTTGGTACTTTGCAGCCGATTCATATTTCGGTAAGTCTGTACGAATTCTCGAAGATCTCTTTCCGGTATGTTGCATCCTCACACAGTTTTTCGGCATCTATGTGTAGTAAGTTATATATTTTTGCTGCATCTGATGGGAAGAATCTTTGCAGGCTACTAAGATTGCTCAGGACTGGACGCAGTGGATGATTTACTCCTCCGCAACGTCTAGCAGTGGCACGTGGTTTGACTAGAATATTATCCAGGGCTGGCGCATCCACTCTGCCTATGAGAATTTGTGCGAGAGTGCGTATGTTCCTGTTAACAGTCCGCTGCATCCAGGGTGTGATGTTAAGGTTTGAATAGAGAATGACCCCTGAGATAGTAAAAGGGTGGCCAGCAACTCTGTTAAGCCATCGCAAGAACCAGTACTCGATCCCAAGGACGGACTTATAATGTGAATCTCGAGCTGAAGACCAGATTTGAGAGGCGTACATTGCAATTGGCAGGACACGCATTAAAATGCACTTGGTCGCTAGCTGAGGATCCCTAACTCCTACCAGTTCTTATCTAGTAGCCCATAAAGCAGGGAATATTTTTGTCTTCATGTGGGCGAGAAGTGCTGAGAAAAGGTGAATCTGTCATCCCACTTAAGACCCAGGTCCAGGTGAGAGTACACTTTTTCCACACTAGACCCGTTCACAGAGATCGAGATGTCAGAGACTTTCTGTCGGAGAAGTTACTGTCACAGGCATCAATGTATCTGGACATACTGTAAAATTTCCTTATGGCACTGCAGTGATGTAAAGTGTAAAGTGTGTTTAGGGTCAAACGGCACCAGGGGTTTCCCCCATCTCCGCGTAGTTTACATTGTGGTGTGATACAGTTCACTGTAAAGGCCAGAGATTTAAAAGTATATGGATCTTGAGGTGTGTGATGTTGTGTACCGTTGTTCTTCTGGCCATTTAGCCGCCGGACCCCAGCTGAGGCCCGACGTTGCCCACACTTCGCCCCGTGGAGGCAGACCAGGTACACTAGTATTACAGTTATTTACTCTGGCAGGCCCTGCCACCTAGTTTCCTGAGATTTCAGTGGCAAGGACCTTAAAAAAAAAAAAAAACCCCGTTTGCGTGGGTTGATCGCTAGATTGAAAGACCGAAATGTGAGCGAGCTTAATTTGAAGCAATTAAATTTTGACCTGTGGGATATACGCTGGCGAGCAGGTAGAGAGGGAGAGGAGACTGAAGACTGGGGGGGGGGGAGAAAGACAGAAGAAATGGGGTCGATAGAGGAGGCGACCCCATTATAAGTCAGTGGGGCATGCCCATGCCCCACCAGGAGGAAATCTGGGTTGGCGAGTAGGGGAGAAGGCAGGAGGGGAAAAAAAAAAAAAAAAAATCCTGTCTCCTCCCCTACCGCCGAGGGAGGGGGGAAAGAAAGATGGGTCCAGCAAGAGCGCCGGCACCGATTGCCATTATGGCTGGCATATGCAGAGCGGTCTCATTGGGCTGGTTGGAATTCAGCTGAATAGAAAGTCACTCGTGAGGCTGTGTCCTGTCCGAAGGAGGTCCACATATCATTTCATGGTTGTTGTTGTGGTGGTGGATGCGGGAGAGTCCGCCTTCTTGTGAAGAGGTCTTGCGCATATTGAGTGAAGGCACTATAAGTATCTTTTTCAGTTAGTATCAGATATTCCTGGTCTCTTAGCATTATTTGGGTGGTGGTTATAAATCGGCAGCGGAGATCCTCGTACAGTGGGCAGTCGTACATCAAGTGCCCCCATGTCTCGCGTAGTCCGCAGTGGCATAGAGGGGTGTCACTCAATCCGAATCCATGGAGTTTTTCTCTTATGGCGCCATGGCCGGTCAACAGGTAGGTGGCGAGTAGTCCAGGAGAAAGCCAAGGTGGATAGTTTGGGTACACCAGTTGTAGATCAGGAATAAATTTTTTAGTTATTTCACCTTTGGTTGATGTCTGCCAGCGGGTTTGCCAGCTCTGGTTGAGATGTGTGAGGAGACGTTTGCGTTCCAATTTGTGGTCAGTTTCAGGGTCCAAAGTGAAGTTCAGATGGTTAGCCTCGCGTCCCTTGGAGAGTTGATATATTAGGCCGCGGAAGACTATTTCAAGGTCTAGGGGAAGAGTCCCTGTCAGGGCCTGGAGGGCGTGTGTGCTTACAGTATTGCAGGCTCTTGTTATTATAAGTAATATATACCGTTGCGTGGTGTCCAGTTTTCTTCTGTTGACGGCCGTGGTAGCCTTCCGGTACCACACTCCAGCGGCATACGTTATGGCAGGCAGGAATACGGCTTTATAGAATAGCTTGAGGGTTCTCCTCCGCAGGCCCCAATCCTTGCGGGAGACCCTCATGAACAGAGCAGAGTATCTTCTGATCTTTTTCTGAATGTAGGTCAGATGAGGGGTGAATGAGAGGTTATTATCTAGGACAACCCCGAGGTGTTTTAGTTCCTTTGTCAGCTTAATTGTAGTTCCTTGGATGCGGATTTGTGGTGGTCTCCTGATGTCCAGGTTACCTTTTAACAGTATTGAGCTGGTTTTGGTTGAGGATATGCGGAGATTGTTTTCGTCGGTCCACTTCTGTAGGATGTCAATGGCGCGAGTAGCAGAAGTTTCTAGCCTGGCTCTGCTGTCCTCTCGCAGTACCAGGGTCAGGTCGTCCGCGTATGCCCGAGTTGCCACACGACCTAGGTCTAGATTTAGAAAACCGTCGAGAACCATGTTCCAGAAGAGCGGGCCCAAGATTGAGCCCTGTGGGCAGCCTCTGAAGATCTGTCTGGAAATAGAATGATATGGAGTTTCTACAACGACCATTCTGTTGTCAAAATATGTTTTGACGCATTGGTATAGGTTGGCCGGGATGTTGGCCTTCCGAAGCCTGCCAAGGACGCTTGGCCACCACAGGGTGTCAAATGCCCCGGCAAAATCTATTGCGATTACAAGTAGATATTTATGGTTTGTTGTTTCAGCAGCTCTGGTAATGTTTTCCAAGGCATCCAGAGTGGAGCAGCCCCTCCTAAAGCCAAATTGATTCTGTGATTCTAGGCCTGCAGCCATGTAGCAAGTTTCGATTCTAACTTTGAGGAGGTGTTCAAAGAGTTTACTTAGTACAGAGAGAAGGGCTATTGGTCGGTATGACTCCGGAAGGTCCTGTTGCTTGTTTGGACTTTTCAGGATTAAGCGCAATTTGGCAGTCCTCCAAGCTTGTGGAAAGCATCCCTCATTAAGGCAGTGATTAAAGAGGGTGAGTATTACCTCTGGAATTGTCTCGATGGTCTTCTTGACGATTTCAGGCTCCAGTAAGTCGATACCCGGTGATTTCTTGTTGCGCAGTTTTGCTGCAGCAGTATGAAGTTCGGTGATGGTAAGTGGTTCTTCCTTATTGGTGGTAGTATAGGTATCATTGTCTTGACATAATTTTTGCTGTTCTGGTGTAGTGGGAGTAATATGTCCAGGAAACATGCTGTCCAGGATGTTGTTGACATTATCCTGCCAGGTCTTGGTATAAGTGCCTAGCGGCGTCTTTGTTGCAGGGATGACTTCTCCCCTGGGGAGTTTGTTTGTCGTTATTCTGTAGACAACCCCCCAGGGGTGCTCGTTTCCGGTTGTAGAAACAAGTTGCTCCCATGAGCGCTGTTTTCTGAGTCGGATTAGAGCCGTGTACTCATTTCTCGCGGTGCGATAGTGGTCGCGGAGTTGGTCTATTTCTGCTGCTGGCCAGGAAAGTCTTGCTCTCTGGAATAGTCTTCTCCTTGTGTTCACCTCGCGTCTGAGCTGTTGTAGTTCCGGCGACCACCAGGGGACGGCCCCTGGAGTTGGGTTTTTCCTTTTAATTGAGCAGTTTGCAGCGGCAGTGATGAGATCCACCACGGCGGTTTGGTGCTGGTCCGGGCTCAGCCCCTCTATTTGGAGGGTTTGTGCTGCTTCTCTTAAGGTAGTCTGGAAGAGAGACCAGTCTGCCTTCTGTATGGCATATCTATGTTGCATTTGTCGGGTTGGTTGTTGTCTGTCTATGGTGCGTTGAAGAGTGAAGGTTATGACCCTGTGGTCCGATGTGGTCCAGCTTTCCCTGACCATCCATCCCGAGAGGTGACCAGCCAGAGACCTTGAGGCGAGTGTAATGTCAATTGTGGCTTCCCACATTGTGCTGGAAAAGGTGGTGGGGTTATTTGGCTGATTGAGTATAGTGAAGGTACTGTTTGCCAGGAACTCCTCTAGGTGTTGTCCATTTGTGGCGCTGTGATGCCCTCGGGTTTGGCTGAACCACGCCGGGGATCGACAGTTCACATCCGCTCCCACGACGATCCTGGCATTCTGTGAGTAAACTCTGCAGGTACCTGGTAGCTGGGAGGATATCTCCCCCTGGGCGGCAGTACAGTGAGACTGCATAGAGTTCGCCGAGATGGTGACCATATACTGTAAAATTTCCTTATGACACTGCAGTGATGGTGACCTCATATTCCAACAAGATGGAGCTCCGCCACGTTACCGCTAAGAAGTTCGTACATACCTAAGCAATATTTACTGAGAAATGGACTGGAAGAGGAGGATCCATTTTGTGGCCCTCAAGGTCTTAATCTGATTCCTTCAGATTTTGTTCTCTGGGATTCGTGAAAGACCAGGTGCATATTCCACCTATGCCAAGAACGAAACTTAATTCATTTGTGAAGCAATCGGCCTCGTTGACAGAGATAAATTGTGAAAAATATGGGAAGAATTGTATTACAGATGGGTCACCTGCAGAGTAACTAAAATTGTCCACATCGAACTTCTGTAATCAGAATTTGAAGATATCGTCTATCATCTCGATGTGATTTCATGTTTGTATCATGAACCCTATTCACACAATAATGTTTAGTTTTGTAAAGCTAGTGGATATCCTGTATTGTTGATCGCGTAGATTGCTGTCAAACAATAAATATTACCCTTTCACACGGTATGAAGTGTTTAGAGATGCCGATAGAAGATATCCATCCGATAATAACTGGGAATTATTTTAATAACTGAAAGGAAACTGTAAGAGAAATTGTTGAAACTAAAAGTAAATAAAGCATGTTGGACTGATAGAATTATCCAACTGTATTAATTAAAAGAAGCAGTGAAAGAAGTAAATAAACCTTTAGCTATAAAGCGAGAGTATTCTTGTATTCAAATGATATTCAGAAGATGATATATGAACTCTGGTGGTTCATATATATCTCTTATTCTTATTCACAAAGGGATTTCAAAGGGCGAAGCGCGTAATTAGAGTCCATTCATTTGCATCCTGTCAGGAAAGCAGTTATACAGAAATCACAACATGGACATGTCACACAGCAGGGGATGATCTTGTCTGATCAATCTGATTAACTACCACGAGGTAATCACAAAGGAACTAGATGCTGTTGTTGCTGTTTAAAGCTTTACGGCATAAGAGTTTGTTGCTATCTTCAGATCGCATATCTTTCCAATGATCTAAACTGAACCAGTACATATTCCACCATTGGTTATTAGATCATTGGTTATTACAGAAATATAATTATAATCCATAAAAGTAATTGTGAAAGCAGTATCACTAGCGTTCTTCGGTGAATCTAGCAGTATGGTTAGCCCTTTCATTGCTAAGCATGCAGCGCGGCTAAGAATCCGGCGAAGTTTCACAGCTTGCATTTTCTCAGTAAGACTGATCAGCCTAGTATGAACATATTCAAATAGTGTAATGTTTTCTTGCTCGTCGTAAGACAAAGATGGTACTGAGAGAATCAGATAAAATGATGCTGCGGGATAACTGTTGGGATTGAAATCATTCCAGAGCCATTTGTATTGCATGTAGTTCTGCAGTAAAAAATGCTGCATTCTGGAAGTCGAGTGGGGGGGGGGGGGTCGCTGAGAATAGAATAACAGCAGCATCGACATAGTGGTCGGTTTTGGAGCAGTCTCTATATATCTATGAATTATATTGAGCAGTAAGAACGGTACGAGGCTGCTCAATGTTCGGTTGTGATAGAGGGGCTTTTCACCCATTTCTGAAGGGTTAAATGACATACTGGGAAAGGGGGAGAGAAGGCTTACGAAGGAATGAATGAAGTCAGCAGTTGTGACTAATTTGTTTTAGAACTTGTCAGTTTTCGAATAAGAAGTGAAGACTTCTTATTCGAAAGCCAGCAGGTTGATTTACTAATAGATGAAAGGCGTAAAGATTTTCCCAGCGAGGTGTAAGTAAGTTGGATAAGTCGGTTGATTCTTAAAGAAAAGTCTGAAGTGGAAAAGAAAGTGGGGTATCATGAGCTGCTGGAAAGTCTAGATCTTAAGTGCTTTATTGCCTTAGAGAGAGAGACCAATCAGTTTTCTGTGTATTTTTGAATTCTGAATGGTGAAAGAGAATTCATAGCCTGGTCTTGTACAGAGTGCAATATAAGATATTACATTCTATACAAGAATATAATATCTTTGTACAAGAGTAAACACGCACTGTATATAAACTGCCCTACCAGTAATATCCGGACACCCCTCCGTCGATGGTTGGTCATATCGTACGCAAGCACCACGTATCAGACACAACTATAAATCTGCTTGTAAGCCTCCGAGGAGACAGCATTACGATTGTGAATGTAAGGTGCCCCGATCGACGGAGTTAACAGGCTTCCAACGCAGAATGATGATAGGTGCCACATAAGTAATCAGTCTGTAAGTGACATTTCAACGGCACTGAATTTTCCTTGGTCAATGACTGGTGATGTGATCTGCAAATCGAAGAAGATTGTTGTGCAACTAACACGAAATGAGCCGAAAACATCCAAAGCTGACGAAACGTGACAAGAGCCCTACAAAGAATCATCCACTCAGAACGTAGGACGACATTGTCGTATCACACATACACACGGGCCTTGAGTGATACGACTGGATCACATATGAGCTGTGTGCAGGATGCTACATGATATAAGTTACTATGTTTGTGCAGCCGTCGGCAATCCACTAATCACGACGACTAACGACAGACGCCGTCTAGCCGTTCTTGGATGTAAGCCAATGGAAAGCTATGCTTTGGACTGACGATTCATGGTACATACTCTACCCATGTGACGGTCATGCCTGGATATGGCGAATATAGGGATTAAGTTACTCTATCTTCCCGACAATGAAGTTTGACGGAGGCATTATGATAACCTGGGGCTATTTTTCATGGTTTGGCCTTGGACCTTTTGATATTTTGGTTAAAATCACAAATACTGAATTTTATCTAGACGTTCTAGTGTAGACCAGTGGTCTCTAAACTTTTTTGGACGCGCACCCTTATTTAAAAAAAAAAAAAAAAAAAAAAAAAATAACTAGCGTGCACCCCGCAATACAAAAATTAAACATATAATTGTAATATATTTTTTATTTATAAATCATTTACATGGAATGCATTATATCTAAAATCACATCTATAAAATCATTTGTGTGATTGTTTGCTTGATTTACATTTGTTCAGTAAGTTAAACAAGTGTGGTGTGACATATACTCCGAGCTCGAAGCGAGCACGTGGCTGCTTCGTTTCGAACATGGGCGAAACCGACGGCACGATCAAATAAAGCCGCATATTGAACATTAAAAAAACATTTATTTATAATTTTTATTTTCAATTACGTTTCGAAAAACTAAAGTTTTCATAATTTAATAAATATTGATTTATTGCGGATTATCTGTCCTGCTGTCCTGGAAATCATGATGATATCGTCGATTCCGGGGGCCTCTATGCGCCGTTTATAACTAATAATTAGAGTTAGGATATTTTAGAGAGCAATCTGCTGTTTCCAAGGCATTGTCTAGTTTCGACTACAGCACCGATCTAGAAATGGTATACTAATTCCCTGTCATTCTAGTAAGCCATTCGAGGATCCAATACTCTAACCAGAGAAATTTGTTAAAATGGGTTTTGGGTGCTAAGGACCAGATGAAGAAGGAATATAATGGTATGGGATCAAGGCATCGTTCGATATATCGGATAAAAAACTGAGGGTCACGTATTCCTGCGAGCTCTTGACGTAGCAGTCAAATCGCTGCATAGATCTTCGTTTTGGTGACGCTTAGATGCTGCTGAAATGTGAGGCCCTCATCTCATGTTAAGCCTAAGTCCTTATTGACTTTTCTTACAGGTTACCCAGCTATATAGATTTTTATGTTATTCATTAATCTTTTGTTTGTAAAGGCCATTTGAGCTGATTAAGCGTGATTAAGTTCTAAACTGATTGAATCTAGATACATTAATTATCGTGATTATTCGTGCATTAAGAATTTGCAGATAAAGGAACACTGGGTGGCAGTGATAAAAGTGTACTGATGTGGGATTTACTTAAAGATATTACTACCATAAGGGGTAAAGGTAAGGTTTTTTTGTTTTCGTAAAGGTAACTACAGTGGTCTCAGACAGTTTTTAAATTTTATAAATGGGAAGCAATCAAGGAATAAATCGTGGAAGCTACCAGGCTTTTCATACCGATTAAGAAATGCTGTTCAAAGTTTAGGCCTAAATGGATGTCAGATGAATTAATGAGACTCGTGGCACAGAAGAAAAATGCATGGGATGCATATAAATTATCAGTCGACACAGAAGCCTTTGAAATCAAGTCACAAAGGAGTTTGTGCAAGAAAAGTCAGATTACGACAAATCTTTGGCAAAGAATGCTAAGAAAACAGCTAGGACTTCTTTACTTATAAAACTCTAGAAGGAAGGGGATGAATCAGATTGGTCCACTTAATATCGATGGTTCGACTATTGATGATCCTGCTCAGATAGCTGACAAACTGAATGAGCATTTTCATTTTCTACATTCACACATTACGAATCCTGTAGGAAAGTGGTTGACAGCAGCTTATTAATCTCTACCAAGGAGCTTAATGATTTTGTAATAAGTGAGAGCAAAGTGGAGGAGAAATTGTTGAAGTTAAACGTAAGAAAGGCACCTGGGTTGGATGGGATCTATCCAGTTATATTAAAGGAGGCGATAAAGGAAGTAAGCAAACCCTTAGCCATAATTATGAGCGCATCCTTGGACTCATGGGAAATCCCCACGGACTGGAGATGTGCAAATGTATCCCCAAATCACAAAGGGAGATCAAAGGGTGACACGAGTAATTACAGACCTGTTAGTTTATGACCTTCTGTTCCGGGGAAAATAATTGAGTCACTGGTTAAAGAAACATTCCAGGATCATCTAGACAAACTGTAGTATTAATTCAGACACAGCATGGGTTTGTTAATGAAAGTCTTGTCTGACAAATTTCATTGGATTCTATGATCTGCTTACAAAGGAACTGGATGAAAAAAATAATTTTGATATCATATACTTGGATTTCAGGTAAGCTTTTGATACTATTGTGCATGGAAGACTACTGTAAAAATTGGAGCAGTATGGTATTAGGGACAAGTTGCTACAATAGATAAAAGGGTGGTTGAGTGGGAGAAGATAGAGAGTGGTAATCAATTGACGCCGCTCTTCGTGGCATATGTTATTAGTGGTGTCCCCCAGGATTTGGTGTTGGATCCACCGTTGTTTTAGTATTAGCATTAGTAATGGCCGCATGGTGCAAGAAAGGCTATGGGTTATGTTGAACCAGCCAAAATAAAAAAAAAATAAAAAAAAAAACAGAATAAAACAACGATAAAAAAATAATAATAAATAAATAATAATAATTAATAAAAGGAAAGGAAATAAAACCTATCATCCTATGCGCTTCCCTGACCAGAAGGTGCTATCCAGATAACCTTTGAATTTCCTTAAACTGTCAGCCTCTACCATCCATGTAGGCAACTTATTCCAGTAATTTCATAACTCACTGGCTAAAATAAAATTTCCTGCAGTCCAATCTAAACATTTCTCCCCGTAACTTGAATTTATGTCCCCTAGTTATAGCATCAATTATAATCTTGAAAATTTCGTCCTCATTCATTTTACTGATGGCTCTCATAGCCTTAAACACTTTAATCAAATCTCCTCTAAGGTGCCTAGTTTCCAAACTCTGCAACCCACATATTTGAAGTCTTTCTTCATAAGGACGCCCTTTTGCCGATCTCACAAGGCGAGTTACCCGTCTTTGCACCCTTTCAAGAAGCTCTATGTCTTTCTTTAGATGTGGTCTCCATACTTGAACACAGCATTCCAAGTGTGGTCTAACAAAAGCCTTATATAATGGGATTATCACGTCCCTATCTCTACTTGCAAAAGTTCGATAGATCATCGATAGGACACCATGGGCCTTCCTTGCAACCTGTTTACAATGCTCAGAGAATTTCATGTCTGACCGTATCGTAACACCCAAGTCCCTTTCCTCCAGTACTAGGTTTAGTTGAACTGCACCAAGTGAATAAGTTATTTTGGGATTACTGTTTCCCAAACCTTACACTTTGTTGGATTAAAGCATAGCTGCCATTTTTCTGACCATTCCTGAAGTCTATCTAGGTCTCTCTGAAGAAGCTCAGCTTGATAGTGATCATTAACTACTCTACCAATTTTAACATCATCTGCAAATTTAGACATCAGGCCCTCTATCCCTTCATCGATGTCGTTTATGAAAATTAAAAACAACAGTGGTCCTAATACTGATCCTTGGGGAACTCCACTTCTTACATTAACCCAATCTGAGGAATAGCCATTTATCACAACCCTCTGCCTCCTGCCCTGAAGCCATCCTGCTATCCATCTAAGGATTTTCTCAGTGATTCCAACCTGTTCCAGCTTATAAAGCAACCGCTCATGTGGGACTGAGTCAAAAGCTTTGCTGAAATATAAATAAACAATGTCGAAATTATTCCCTAAATCCGGCTCGTGAGTGACCCTTTCAAAATAACGAACCAGATTTGTTAAACATGATTTTTCCTTTACAAAACCATGCTGAGTATTCTTGAGAATTTCAATTCGATCCAAATGATCCTGAATTCCACCCTTGATCATTGCCTGCATGATTTTCCCTACCACTGAAGTCAAACTGACAGGTCGATAATTTCCCACTTCACTCTTAGGGCCACCCTTATGTATGGGAGGTACATTGGCACTTTTCCAATCCAAGGGAATCTCCCAGTCTAGTGATGCTCGCATAATTAGCCTCAATGGTTCAATGCACTCACTTGCCGCCTCCCTTAGGATTATAGGGTATACTCCATCAACCCCAGGAGCCTTACTGGCCTGTAGGCTCGAAAGTTTTTTCATTAAATAATCTTGCGAAATTTCAATATCATTAATTACATATTTTTCAACTTCGCTCCCACAATTTCCCATTGCCACAAAAGGTTTTTCATTTGTAAATATCGATGCAAAATAACTGTTGAGTTCATCTGCAACGGAAGCTGATGTATTTAATACTATCCTCTTTCCCTTACGTAAAGGTCTGATCTGGTTTGTCCGGCTGTTCTTGGCATATGTGAAGAATACCTTATTCCCCCCTCTTTGCTAATGATTTCTCATAAACTACCTTTGCCTGTCGAACCTTTTCTGTGGCTCTATTACAGATCGTCTTGTAGCTGTTATAGGCTTCAGTACTTTTTATTGCTCTGTAACCTTTCCATGCCACCTTTTTCTGCTCAAGTAATGTGGCAACTTCACTATTCATCCAACTTGGAACCCTCCTCGTGGAGTATTTATTTAATGGTAAATACGCATTCAAGGCATCTGCGATTAATTTTTTTAAAAGCATACCACAGTTCAATTGTATTCATTCTCTGTGCGATATCTACCCAGTTAATAGAGGCCATGTAGCACCTTAAGGCATCGTAATTTCCTTTGCTGAAATTAAAACCCATTCCTTTGCCTTTTACCACCTCTCTAATCATCATCCACCGTAGAACTCCGTGATCACTTCCTGCTACTGGTTCCTCTACTGTCAGCCCTGTTATGTCATCTGATTCATGGGTGATGATGAGGTCTAGGATATTCTTTTTTCTAGTACTCCCAGTCTACTTTTTATTGCTCTGTAACCTTTCCATGCCACCTTTTTCTGCTCAAGTAATGTGGCAACTTCACTATTCATCCAACTTGGAACCCTCCTCGTGGAGTATTTATTTAATGGTAAATACGCATTCAAGGCATCTGCGATTAATTTTTTTAAAAGCATACCACAGTTCAATTGTATTCATTCTCTGTGCGATATCTACCCAGTTAATAGAGGCCATGTAGCACCTTAAGGCATCGTAATTTCCTTTGCTGAAATTAAAACCCATTCCTTTGCCTTTTACCACCTCTCTAATCATCATCCACCGTAGAACTCCGTGATCACTTCCTGCTACTGGTTCCTCTACTGTCAGCCCTGTTATGTCATCTGATTCATGGGTGATGATGAGGTCTAGGATATTCTTTTTTCTAGTACTTTCCCTGACATGTTGATACAAATAACCGACATCTAGTTGATTTAAAAATTTTGTTTCTCATGTCGAGGTTCTTTCCCATTTACTCCAATCAATTAGAGGCAAATTGAAATCACCCATAATAAGACATTGACGCTTACTTGCCCATTCCATTTGCATGTAGAGGCTTTCGTCATTATCTTCACAATCACCTGGTCTGTAGATTACACCTACTTGCATTATACCTTTGTTTCCAACTATCTCACACCATACAGATTCTATATTAGCATGTGAAACATCTGAATCCGGGAAAGCTATCGTCGCATTCAGGCTGCTTCTGACAGGAAGCATTACCCCACTACCCCTCTTCTATCTACCCTATTCCTTCCTAAATACATTATACAAGCCGTACTGAAACTCATCATCCACAATTTCCGGGTGGCACCACGTCTCCGTAAGCCCTATTATGTCCGCGTTACTTGTTTTAACAGCAGTTTGAATTCGCTCATTTTATTGACGACACTTCTAACATTACTATATAAACAATTAAGACTTACTGTTCTTGTATATTTAACAACCCTAACACAACCCTTGAAGTTTTTTAGGCTCTCTTCCCTGATATTAGCTACCCGCTCACGTGAAACGTCTTTGCCCCCAGAACATCTAGATAATACGTCCAGTTGGGGTAACAGATAAGAACTCTTGAGGTATGTGCAAGAGTTACTTTGACCAATATTATCAGATAAACGCGTGTCGGTATTACCCATATCCCCCCTAACTAGCAGTTTCCCTGAACCTTTAAGGTATCCTCAATAATACTGGCAAAAACTTTTGCACCACCTTTGTTTAAGTGTATCCCGTCTCTACAAAACAAATTCCTTCTACCTACAAGTTTGGGCAATGCTGATAGAAATTTCCCCCCTAAAGCCTTGCAGAGTCCTACAAATCTTGAGTTAATCCACAAGGCTTTTAACATATAATCCCTCCTATCGTGTTTGGGCAGAATTGCAAACACACAGACATTGTGGCCTAGCTCGCGGCATTTCCTCAGCCCGGTCCTGTATTTTTCCAACAAATCGTCAGATCGTGTACGTTTAATGTCATGTGTCCCCACATTAATAATAATATTCTCTTTACCCCCCTTAAAATCTGACAATCTGTTGGTGACATCATTAATAGTTGCTCCCGGCAGACATACCCTGGTTCTACTCCAACTATCCTTATTACAAAAAATATTCCCCGTTTCCCTGACAATGGAGTCTCCTAATAAAACAATGTCATTTTTAACCAGAGTAATTTGCACTTGGTTTTTCTGTTTTGAGGCCCGAATCGGGTGTGCATCACTTGGTAGATTGCCGGAGTCATCAGTCCCTGACGAGTTCCCAGATGCATTATTCTCGAGGGCAAGCAACCGTTTTTTCAGGGACTCAAATTTTTCCATCAGTGTACCAAATTGTAATTTAAGATCGGTGCACTCCTTACATCGATTACAAAGAAAAGAATTCTCAGGTGAGCTATGATTAGTCGCCAAGTCGACCTTGGAAAACATTCCACAGGTTCCGCAACGGATTAAATCATGACTCACCCGTAAATCGCCATCTGCTATTTCCGTGTGAGTCACGATACCCTGTGACGTGTTTAAGGCAGATTAGCATGTGAAACATCTGAATCTGGAAAAGCTATCGTCGCACTTAGGCTGCTTCTGATAAGAAGCATTACGCCACTACCCCTTCTATCTACCCTATCTCGTAACTACCATTATAAAATTAGTCAAATATCAATGAAAATTAACTTTAAAAAATTATATCTATAATATTATTAAAATTAAACTGTTTTACAGGAAAACCTATAACAAAATAATCCAACAATATCTAAATAAATCAAATATTTAAAAGCACTAATCAACAGTAATCCAATCCACTTAACTGAGGAGCCCTGACGAAGCGCTTCGGCTCACCCTTGTATATTTATCAATGATATTTATGAAGGTATAAAAGGCTTAATATCCAAGTTTGCAGATGATACTAAGGTTGGCAGAGTAATGGCAGTGTGCTACTCCAAAGGATCTAGAAAAGTTGGGCAAATGAGCAGATGAACCTGATGAGGCATAAATTCAAATTGAGAAAAGACAGTTGTAGAATAGATGTGCGGAAATTTGCCTTCAGCCTGCAGATAATTGATTGCTCGAACAAACTGCCATCTGTTGTGGGAGTTGATAGCTTAAATAAATGCAAAGAGGAGCTGAATAAACTTTTAGAGGGAATGGATGTGAAATGTTTTTTTTGGCTGATGCTACATAAGCTTGCTTTCTTGATCACATGCCTCTACTACTACTACATTTCTAGTTATTGTGTTTTTGGATTGGCCAATTGATTTATGGCAGCTGCTTGATCAGGTTATCTACAGTTTAATGTCGTCCGCATAAGACAAAAAGTCCTGTTGTGATTCAAGGAACGGTTCAAGAGCTGCAGCGAACAGTAAGGGGGGAAAGGACCCTCCCTGCGGTACTCGCTGTGAAATACAATGTCAAAATAATTTTTACATCGTTTTGTACTCAGATTTCAGTAAACAAAATAAGCCATCGGCAAATTGGGGGTATGCAAAATCCGCGTAATGCACTTTGACTTGGGAATTCATTTTAAGAAGTAACAAAATGCTAAAAAACTGTTTGATGCCAGTCGCTAAGAATCACCTGGATCCCGCCCCCTATCAGTATACTGTAATACTTTGATTTTCGACTCTCGCCACGTTTGAATTATTTTCTTTTACAAATAATTAGCTGACATAAATGGTTTTTTTTTTTTTTTAAATAACTGCTAAGCGTGTAAGAATGAATGAAATGGCGAATCTGTATGACTTACGCATGCTGTTCAGCTGAAAAAATACGGCACATTTGGCGAACTGCATGCTAAATCCGCATAATGCACTTTGCCTTTCTGTTTAGAAGACAAACAGCTATAAAAAAGGGGGGTTAAGGCCATCTTCAATTATGATAAAGTTATATTCCTAACCCCCCCCCCCTCTCACCACAATAGAGAATTATTTAAAAGGTCCTTGTTCACTGGGAACATGAAGTCGATTTTTGTTAATTTGTCTTCAAATGATTAATGTAAAAACATCATCAGGTACAATCTTCATACAATGTACAATTTCTGTATTCTATGCTGCATTTTCGATCAGTGTAAAATCAGAACGCAATAAATCAAATAAAACTGAGTGACAAGCAGAGGTGAAATTCATATACACTGTACTGTATATGCATATATACGAATACGCTGTATATTTTACTTATTAAACTAAAATAAATTTAATAAGTTTTTAAATTTATTTTAGTTACCGCTTCCACTGGCTCTACTGTATTTTCTTCTTGTAGCTATAGTTTTAAGAGTCCAAATGACGTAGGTTAGCCTTGTTTATTTTTTTTTATATTTAAAAACCTACAGTTTGATATTAATTAATTTATTTATTAATAAATATGGTTTTAAACTGGAAAAAGGTATACACAGGATGCCATGACTGAAGGGCAAATCGTTACTGATGATACACACATGACTGAGCCTTTTAACTTGTACTTGCCGGCGCATATATTTGAACTTTTTCTAACTGATGGTGATTTTTTTTCTGTGTGCTCGATATAGGCAAATGCGATGAATCTAAATTAAAATCTGGTGCACTGTTAGGAAAGAACACGAGGTTTGTGTCCTAGATAGGACATATATATATATATATATATATATATTTTTTTTTTATGAAAACCCCACACACGAGAGGTATTAGAACCTATAGTACTTAGTACCGTGCATGGGTTGGAGGTTGAGAAGACGAAAGAAGATATTTGTTGCCATTAAACTTGAACGTCTGTAGACTGTAATTTTCAGGAAATACGTATGAAGGAAGGTTGTTCCAGAAAACAGCAGTTGAATGAATAAACGAGGAAGATGAAATGTTGATTCTGTGAGTAAATAGATGTTAGCTGGTGACGGCACGTGTTCGGACTGTTTTGAAAGAGAGAGCAGGAATTATAGAACCCAATTCAGAAGAATAGGGTCCATAGAAGTATCTATAGCAAAGGCATGCAGCAGCAGAAACAGTGCATATATGGCACAGACAGTGGAGAGACTCTGTTAGAGATGACTCATTAATTAACCTAATTGCCCTGTTCATTAATTAACCTGATCGCCCTTTTCTGAATGGAATCTAGAAGCCTGAGAGAGGTTTTGGGGGAACTGCCCCAGATGTGGGGAACAATATTCCAATGGAGGGCGAATCTGCGATTTGTACAGAGTGAACAGATGTTGGCAAGAAAAGTAATGCCGAGAGCGAAAGAGAAAATCAAATTTTTTAGATGCAGATGGTACTGAGAGAATCAGATAAAATGATGCTGCGGGATAACTGTTGGGATTGAAATCATTCCCATTGAAATATTTGTAATGTGCTTGTGCCAAGAGAGATTATAAGTCAGAGTAATCCCAAAAAGAGATACATCTTGCCTATAAATCGGGGTGTCGCCAAAGATAGGCATAGGAGCAGAAGAATCCTTTTTGCAAAATATAAGACAGGACTGAGTTTTAGAAGGATTGAAATTAGGTTATCTTTGCCCCCACTGGAGAATTACCTGGAGATCAGCATTTAAGGAAATGGTAGTGGATATTCGAGAAGTTGAAGCTGTTTGAGCAGGGAAAGGTTTCTCAAATTGGGAAGTGGAATGCAATGTGCTATCATCAGCAAAACTATGGATAGGATTTCCGGTCAATGGAAGAAGGTCATTAATATACAAGAGGAAAAGAGTGGGGGAAAGACCTTTAGAGGACCTTTATGCCAAACACGATCGAAAAGAGTGATGCCTTTGAGATGTCAAGAGCAACTGCTTACGTTTCACCGAACTTTTCCATTGTTTTTGTCCATAAAAGGATAACATAAGCTAGAATATCACCAGTGGATCGACACTGACGGAATCCGTACTGTTGATCGTTGATCAGACGAAAGGCTTCAAGATAGTTTAAGAGTTGGCAGTTAATTGATTTCTCCATTACTTTAGAAAGAGTAGAAGTAATTGCAATAGGACGATAATTGGATGGAAGGGATTTGTCACCCATTTTAGGAACTGGCCAGATATGAGCAAATTTCCAAGCAGAAGGAAAAAGCACCTTTGGAATAAGAAAGTAGAAGAAGGCGGCAAAGAACAGAAGTAAGTTCAGGAGCACAGGTTTTGAGAACAGGTGGAGAGATACCACCAGGACCTGGAGCTTTCTGAGCATCACGATTCGTCAAAATCCTTCTGACATCCTTTTGACAGAAGACCACAGGAGGCATTGAATGGAACGTGTTGGGAATGGTGGAAGGTGTTTTACCAAAATCATTAATACATAAGTTGGAAGAAAAATGGGATGCTAGCAGGTCAGCTTTATCCTTGACTGAAGCGACAACAGAACCATCTGGTTTTAACAAAGGTGGGAGCAGAGATGGGCAAAAGTTGCGGCCAACAGCTTTGACAAGAGCCCAGAATGCTCGGCTACCATCAGGGCAAGAAGCAAGTTTTATACTCTTAGTCTGTTCAAAATCTAGTTTGGACTGATTAATAACTGCTTTACACTTGTTGCGAGCTTTGGTGTAGGCAGAAAATGAAACTGAAGAATTGGAAACAAGCCAATTACGATATGCAACATTCTTCTTAAACATCCTTAGCACATTGATTGGAAAACCAAGGTTTAGATAAAGGACAAGATTTTAAAGTTGAATGTGGAATAAAGTTTTCCATTCCTACAAGAATAATTTCACCGACACGATCTGAGCAAATGTTGACATCAGAAGTTTTGAAACAGTGATTGGAACAAGAAAAGAAATCTGCGTTCTTGTAATACCAAACAACACGAGGTTGGGAATAGCCATGAGATAAAGGCTCCATTGAAGAAGAGACAATCACCAAGTTGTGATTTGAGGTGCCTAAAGGACCACTCACTTCGACCGTGTACTTAGAAGGGTTGTTTTTGAGAAAAAGATCAAGCATGTTAGCTGTATGGTTAGGCCTGTCCTGTATTCAGGTAGGTAAATGAACAGTCTGTGCGAGGTCATTAGTAATTGCGAAAGCCTCAGCATCTCGACCAGCTTGGTATGTGTGACTAGAAAACGGAAGCCAGCTGGAGTTGTGAACATTACAATCACGAAGGAAAATTATCTCACTGTCAGGAAAGTTGGACTGGAGAAAAACTATTTGACTTCCTCTCTTTGCAATATAAAATTTCAAAGAGAGGAAGTCAAATAGTTCCAGTGATTAGTGGAGTTGGGAGAACAGCAGAGACAACAGATGAATTTTACAGAATGAAGTAGAGAGATTTTAGGCCGGAGAAGATCGAAAAGTCTCCACCAGGGAATATCGGAACAGACATATGCACAAGTACCATCTTTGAGACGAAAGAATCATACAGCGAATAAAGAACATTGGTTGAATCAAACGATATCTGAGATTCTGTCAGAGAAAAAGTGCGTAGCGTTTGGTAGACTGTAAGTAGATATGGACATCATTGAGATTATTACTGAGACCACGTATATTCGTGAAATGAACTAGCAAGTGTTTGGGAGGTTTAATCTTTTCGCAGATAAGTTTACTCTTTCATAAGTTTGTCGATAAGTTTATCCTTTCATCATAACCTCAAAAGACATCAATCATATTGCATGATGGAAGAGATGGGGAAGGGTTGACCGGAACTTAGCTTTGGAGCCTAAACATGGGTTCACCACTTCAAGCCCTCAATAATTAAAGTGGTGGTATTGCACCAGTTGATGAGCGTCATCTACCACCTAGTATTGACTGGTAACACAGAGGAGCGGCACTCTTCGGTGTGGTGTGGGCGCCACACCTCAACCCCTGCTTACGTCGGTTCACACCTGGGAGGCCACCCACAGTGTGCTTGCGCATGGGGGTTATACCCAGGATTACTAACAGTTCCAAAATCGTGAAGGTGCAAGCAGAGGATTTGGCTGTCACAGACCGTCCGGACTTCGCCGCAATTGGGTCCACTTGACTTGAGTGTCATCCGAATATCAGTTCCATCAGCGGTTTGGACTCCCAGGTAGCAAACTCAGCTTGTCTGGCGTATCTGAGAGAATGTCTGCGACAGCCTCAAGGACCATTCATTTAGCTATATTTGATACTATATCACATCATAGCAGGGCTGCGAATGGACCAAAGTGCACCAGAATGCCGTTCCGCTCTATCAGTATTATCATGTACATACTTATTATTAACAAGCGTTCCGTTTTGTAAAATTTTCCATTTCGACCCCTTCATCGTATGCTTCTAGAAGGCACAAAAACGACTTTCTTTTTTTTAAGAAATTTAACATTTCTAACCATTAGTTAATTAACAAGTTAATTTTTTAATTAGTTAATTTTTTTTATTGTCTTACAGCATTTATACTGTAAGACAATAAAAAACAGGTCTCCTTTAAAAAGCAACACAGCACGTTTAAACAGCCTTGCGTAACTGTCTGCATGATGTTAAGAGCATCTCAGTACTGAATTTATGAACCAAAAGAGATGAAACAAATATATTAAGTCGTCTATCGTCATGATGTTTTACACGTATTTTTAAATTCATTAAAGCTAAAAACACACCCATGCCACTGCGCATCATAGGACTGGGCACTTCCAGTGCAGTGTTTTTCAACTGGTTTTCCTGAGCATTTCCAAAGTGTTTTGTGGAATGTTCTATAAAAAATTAACATAATAAGGATGACGTGTCTACATTTCAATATTTTGATGCACTTTAAAATAAAAAAACAATAACTCGATATATCTAAACTAAAAACAAATTGTAATGTAATTAATTTGAATTATTTTAGCATTAGCATAGGCACATGATCCAAGAAAGCAAGCTTATATAGTATCAGCCAACCCCCCCTCTGATTTCACCCAATCACTCGCTCCAAATTTTCAACAAGAATCGCTCCAAATGTTTGCCAATCACTCGCTCCAAATGTTTGCCTTGAATCTATTTAAGTTATCAACTTCTACAACGACAGAAAGAAGTTTGTTCCAGTAATCAACCACCCTCTGGTTAAAGGCAAACTTCCGCAGATCTAACTGTCTTTCCTCAATTTGAATTTATGCCCTCTCAGGCGGTTATTCTGAGCAAGAGGAAGAATCCCATCAGCATTGAGCATGCTCAAAACCATTCAAGGCTTTATACACTTCAATCAGATCACGTCGCAGATGCCTAGTCTCCAGACACTGTAATTTGCAAACTTTAAGCCTTTCTTCGTAAGAGCAATCCTTTGTTCCATTCACTAATCTTGTTGCCTTTCTCTGTACTTGTTCCAACAGCTCTACATCATTTTTAAAATGAGGCCTCCAGACCTGTATACAGTACTCAAGGTGTGGCCTGACCATTGCCTTATACAAGGGGATAATAACCTCCTTATCCCTACAAGAAAAATTCCTGTAGACACCACGAGCTACTCTTGCAGACCGTCTGCACTGCTCAGAAAATTTCATATCTGGCTGCACAATTATCCCCAGATCCTTTTCATTCTCTACAACTGTCAGTGTGGTACCACACAGTTCGTACGTTACTCTGGAATTACTGCTTCCCATATGTAGTACTTTACATCTGTCAATGTTAAACTTCAAATTTCACCTCTCAGCCCATCTACTCAACTTTTCTAGTTCCTGTTGCAGCAGTGTACTGTCATTAGTGTCATTAAAAACCCTGCCAACCTTCGTATCGTCTGCAAAATTGGACATTAAGCCTGATATACCATCATCAATATCATTAATGAATACAGAAAACAACAATGGACCCAAAACTGAACCCCGTGGGACTCCACTAATAACATTAGTCCACAAAGGGCAGTGTCCATTGATTGCCATTCTCTGTCTTCTCCCACTCAACTATTCCTTTATCCATAGCAGCAATTTGCCTCCAATGCCACACTGCTCCAATTTGTGCAGCAGTCTTCTATGTGCAACAGTATCAAAAGCATTTCTAAGATCCACATATATGATATCAAAATAATTCTTTGCATCCAGTTCCTTTGTGACTACATCATAGATCCAATCAAATTGGTCAGACAAGACTTCCCTTTAAGAAACCCATGCTGTGTCCGAGCTATAGCTGAAGTCTTGTCTAGATGATCCTGCAATGCTTCTTTAACCAGTGCCTCCATTAATTTCCCTAGAACAGAAGTTAAACTAACAGGTCTACAATTTAACCAGTGCCTCCATTAATTTCCCTGGAACAGAAGTTAAACTAACAAGTCTGTAATTACCTGTGTCTCCCTTGGATCCTCCTTTGTGGATTGGGGTCACATTTGCACTCTCCAGTTAAGGGTTTGCTTACTTCCTTTGCCGCCTCCTTTAATATAACTGGACAGATTCAATCCACCCCAGGTGCCTTTCTTGTGTTTATCTTCAACAATTTCTCCTCCACTTTACTCTCAGTTATTACAAGGTTATCTAGTTTAATGCCAGAGTTGAATACACCTCTGGCATTCCCCTCCCTGAATAACTCCTCGTGTGTGAATGTCGATGCAAAATATTCATTTAGATTGTTAGCTACCTGAGCAGGATCAACAGTTGAACCATCCATATCAAGCTGACCAATCTGATTCATCCCCTTCCTTCTAGAGTTTACTTAAGTAAATAACTCTTTTCCAAAGATTTCTCGTTAATTTATATGTATCCCATACATTTTTCTTCTCTGTCGCATGTCTAATTAGATTATCTGACATCCATTTAGGCCTAAATCTTGAACAATATTTCAAGGTATGATTTTTGTTGGTATATGAAAAGCCTAGTAGCTTCCAAGATTAATTCTTTGAATGCTTCCCATTTTGAATCTGTTGTTGGTAACATCATCAGTTGGTTCCACCGTATAGAATTTAAATACTGTCTCAGGCAACCGTAGTCCCTTTAAGAAAGCAAAAACACTTGCCTTTACCCTTGATGGTGGTTACCTTTTTGAGTAAATCCCACTTCAGCACACTGTGATCACTGCCACCTAGTGGTTCCTTTATCTGCAGATTCTTGATGCATGAAGGATCACTACTGATAATTAGATCAAGAGTATTACTCCCTCTAGTTGCCTCCCGAACATGCTGTTGTAAAAAACAATCATCAATAAATCTACAAAAACCTTGCTAGTTTGTGAGTGACCAACCTACAAATTCCAGTCAATATCCGGGAAATTAAAATCCCCCATTATAAGACACTTTAATTTACTGGCCCACTCTATTTCTCTGCACAATTGCTCATTATACTCATCAGATTCATTAGGCCTATAACACACACCTACGCTCATTTTTCCTTTCCCAGTGCTTATGTCACACCAAACAGACTCAACATTGCATTGTCCACCAACATCAACTGGATGCACTTCCTTGGGATTTTAACTGACAGCATAACCCCTCCTCCCTTCCTGTCCTGTCTAGCCTTTCTGTACACATTGTACTCCCCAAATTACAGTTCTGCACCGCGTATGTCTGTGTGATCCCAATGTCTCTGATACCCCAACAATATCTGCCTTTGATGTCTTGACTAGCACTTCAAGCTCATCGAATTTATTAACTATACTCCTAGCATTTGTGTACATGCACCTGTTTCTACTCTTAGTTACCCTAACACAGCCCATGTATTTACTTGTTCCACTATGACTCCCAGCAGTCCTGGAAATTCCCATTGCCTTGCTTTCCAGACTGCTGTTCAATTGCATTTCAATAGAAGTTTGCTTCTAGTCAGGAACACAAAGGTTTTTTGTAATGAAGTTGAACAAGTGACGCTGAAAACAAGGTTGCATATAAGTACATACATGGCGATTCTGCCAATTTTTATCCATTATAAGTTTCGTTTCACAAAAAAGGTTGGAAAACACTGCTCTAGGAGTCAATACAACTCGTCATCTTCTTTTGTTAATCGCCGGTGCTCACAACTGGTACTCCACAACTAAAGCATAATTCTATATCGTGGGGGGGGGGTGAGAATCAAGAAAAATAAACAGCCGGATTAAAGGCAGATAATTGTATCTCAGTCCATTCACCAGTTAAGAACTTGCTTGATTATTTATTGTCATGAACGCATAATAGGAAAGATAATTTATAGACATATGTAAAAAGTGTCCATTCTCTGCACTCTGTCAATCAAAAAAAAGAAAACTCTCTATTAGGGTGACCAACCGTCCCAAATTTTGAGGGACATTCCGATTTTCGGCTCTCTATAGAGAAAGAACTCTAGGCAAGACGCCATTTGTCCCGATTTATGACATAATGTAAAATAAATAATATAAAATATAATAACAGATCGTACTAAAATTCATTAACGTGAATGTGTATAGAAAGTTTAAATAAAATAAATCTCCTTTACATCTTCGATGTTTATTTTCTTAGATACTAGATATTAGGACACGAACAAAATCCAAGCTTCTAATTGGAACGCGTGTGTGTGTGCTGCCACATCGCAATATATGTGAAACATGTTCGTTGGCATGTATAGATAACGCGGGAATCCGGGGTATTTTGTAATCTGATGATGTACCAATGAAAAAAATCCCGATTTTTTAAGGTCGATATCCCGAAATTGGCTGATCAAGGGTTGGTCACCCTACTCTCTCTATACACACGCAAACAATTGCAGCTAAAGAGTAGCATAAAAAAATGTTCGCTTTGCAAAATCGCATCAAATTTATCGCTACTTCTATCTTTTGCTTTATTCATTGTTACAACATTCCCCGCTTTTGGTGAGAGTTAACTCCAATAAGTAATATTTATAACTTTATTATTATATAAAGCATCAACGGCGACTGTGAATTCTTCGCTGACATCTGCGGAGAATTCTACCAATGAAATTCTACCTATTTGCACTACATTTGTTTTATCTCATAAATACGAGCGCGAAGGTCGACAATTGTCAGCGAGTTTCGCCAGTTAAAATCCTGACATTTATTCTACGCTTGCTAGTTCTGTTGTTTACGTTTATCAAAAATATACACAGGATGAATGTTATATGCCTTTCGGTTCGCATCTTTACAAATAGTACAAAAAAATTTTGAGCTGTATGTTTTTTCTCTAAAGAAGAGGAAACTGCTTTCTCAGATTTCAAGAAAGTCTAATTTCTGCCATTCACTAGAACCTTAAAATGACTGTTTGGGATAAAAATTTTTTCAGTATAAATTAATGTGTAAGAAATAAATTAATATATTTTTTTATAATACTTAAACATTATGGTTTAGTTTGTTGTGTATAGACATAAATAACAAGAATTAAGCAGAAAATGAATTTTTAAAAAAATAATTTTTTTTTTTTTTGACAATGTCACCACATAACCCAAAACACTCTCCAGAGAATTGGCAATTCCTTCCCTTAGACTTGTATTCACATCTACAGATTTGCTCCTTTCACCTACAACAGAACTGAACTTTCTGTTCCTTAAAAATTAAAATTACACCACAGAACATTAATTCGAAATTAAATCCTAAATAAAACAGTCATAGATATGTTGAGAAAGCACATCCTCTCTCCTGCTCCTCATATTTCTGTAAAATGATGTATTTTTAATTTTGACGATTTCCCAGTATTGTCTTTTATTTCTCTGAAATATGTTAATAGGGTTTTAGCCCTTAGAAATCGGAAAATTTCAAAGGCTTTCAAACTTCAAAATTTCCAAGGGTTTAAAACTCTTATTTTTATCGAAAATTCTTTTCGATACGAGCAAGTAAAAGCTGTATTATAAAAATAAATATAAATAAGATAAATGCCATACAAGCCCAACATTTAAAACTTGATAAGTATAAGTTGCACTTAAAAACACTTCCCTATCATTATAGTAGCTATGGCCACTCGGCATCCGTTTAGAAAGATCCATCTTAGACTTAGGAATTTATAACACTGGTCAACGCGTAAAATGTTACGAAAACCACATTAAAATTTGTCAATTGGCTCTTGTTTTCGAATTACAGTTAGGGTCTCATATTAGCAGTTAGTTAGTTTTTAGGAGCATTAGCAACTAAGGCCATATTGACCCGGGAAATGCGGTGGTCATTCCCTGACCTTTCCGCATCTGCCGTATTTGGTGGTGATGGGTTCGAACCCCGGTCTAATCAAGAAGCGTGTGTTATGCACTGCTGCTCCTTCCCACCTGGCTACGGAGGCGCCTCTCATATTAGCGAGTTACTCTACATTATCAAATACGACTCTCAGAAAAATGAATGGCAACACCGCAGTTTCAGTACCACAACACTCGTATTACACGATCGGCAACTGTCGCCTCGCTCTGCACCACGTGATAAGTTGTTGTCGCCTCAAATGAAATGCATCTTCAACTTTGTTGCAATAATCCTTGAATACGGCTAGGTACTGGGTGATTTGTTCTCAGTTAACGGTTGTTTTCTGTGATCACTTTTTGCGCAGTATTTGTATCGTATAAGATTAATATGCCTCGTTAAGTGTGAATAGTCCAGATGACTTCTTTTACGTGTGTGGAGAAGTCACATTAACTTCAACAAAGCGTTCCTTAACTCGAGCCATAAAAAAAAAGGCCCACTTCTTGTACTTTGGGTGTAGAGTAGAGCCTACTTAGCCTCGGTATATAAGGACACAGTCAGTGGCTATAACAGGGTGAAATATACTGATATTAAAAATTATAATAAAAAAAAAAAAAAAGACGCTTAGGACGAGAAACAATGAAGACAAGTTAAAATGAGACGGGCTGAGGCGACGCTCACATAAACACCTAACCAGAATTGATTAATAACATAGCACTGTTATAAATACATATTCTTACTATTGGAAAGCTTATAATTGTCCTAGATCCGCTAATAACTGAGACAGACCTGATGCAAGGACGTTGACTTACCGATATACATAACATATAGGTAACCGATTAGAGCAGAACATGGAAACATCCTTGTTGGAGGTTAAATTTTCGATTGGCGGATATATCTGATAATTTGAGAACGAGAGAAGCTTTTCAGGAACGAGGGCGAAGTTAGCCAGTCCGCTAGAGACTGACCTATACACAGAAAATATAGAACATAATTAACCTACGTAATTTTTAAAGCAGATTAAAAGAATTAAGATATGAAAAGATATTAAGAAAATTCCATTGCATAATTAAAATTTTAAGGTTCTTGACTTTTAACGATTTCCAAGTTTCCAACATTACGGTTGAAAGTTTGGAAAACGTAGAAATATAGCACAAACTTTGCTTCTGCAACGAATCCAGTTCCCAAAGAGAGAGAGAGAGAGAGAGAGAGAGAGAGAGAGTATACCAGCTGACTGAATAAGAAAGCGTTTTCACAACGAAAGATGGCGCGTCGAAAATGTGTTAGCGAGTGGCAAAAAGGAGTGATAGCATTTAGCAAGTCTAAAAGGAGATCCTGTTTGGAGAAGTAGCTGAATTTTCTGGTTTTCAGAAAGAACAATAAGAGGTTTTAAGGAATTGTGTGAGCTCGAAACCAAGCAGAAATCAGCGGTAGGATCATGATCGAAAAGCTGTGCTAAGTGCTCGTGATCAATTAAGAATATCGAGTCAAATAAATAAAAAACGATTTCAAAGATGGCAAGAACTGCTGAAACAGTTAGTTAAGGGCCGCTTAAGACAATTTCTGAAAGAATACTGAGAAGAAAATTGCCTAACATGAGTATCTGAAGTAGGGTTCTCCTATAAATACAGATATTAACAACTACAAATTTGTATACATAAAAAAGCCCGGCTAATGTGGGCTAGGGCTTACAATACCGGTATTTCGGTATTTTTAATTTATGAAACCGGGATACCGGTATTAATCAAATACCGGGATACCGGTATTCATCAAATCCACGTGTTTACCGTTCATAAACGGCCGCCATTGCTACGTGAAAATTAATCAGTAAAATCTATTAATCTTGTCGAACTTCATTGGCAATTAAATTGTAATTTTAACTATACATATAACCACTTAGGTTACGGAACATAAATAATTAGTAAAAATAAATAATTAACACATAACTTGATACAGAAGTTATATAAAGAGATTTCGTAGATAACACTCGTTACTGAAGCGCGATACAGCATATCCGGAATTCGATAGCATTAGCTTTGTATAGTATAGTGCATAATATAATACTGTCAATTAATCAGTACATCTATTAATCTTGTTAAACTTCATTGTCAATTAAATTGTACTTTTAACTATATATATATAACGACTTAGAGTACAAACTTAACAAATAATTAATACATACTTGATACGGAAGTTATATAAAGGGAACTCGTAGATAACACTCGATACCGAAAAATAAATATAGCGTTATAACTGTGTTAAGATACAAGTTTAAGGTTTTAATTTTGTTCTGAAATTGTAATTTTATTGACATTTAAATCGAAATCATGACTCTGACCAGAGCAGCAAAGCAAAAGGCTCAAGCTAATGGGAGTGCTGTGACTCAGGGGAGAACTGAGGGGGGCGGTTTCCCCCTGAATCACGGCCTTTTAAGATGCACTGTTTGCTTGATGTTTGCGGAGCAATCGGGTACGGGACATGATACTGCCATGGGGGATGTCTTTGTGTGTGCACGATGCAAGGAGTGCAAGGAAATTAGGCGACAACTCGGCGTTGTTATGGGCCTATATGAGACCTTGAAGGACAGGGAGGATGCCCTCGAAGGAAATAAATTGAGGGGCCCATCAAGCTCTCAGCTGCCCACATCAACACCAGAGCTTGGACTTGGTCATCTTGCAACACAGAGGCAGCCCCCAAGGCAGAATGCGCTGGTCCAACAGGAACTAGTAGTTGTTGGTGACTCAATTGTCAGGGAAACGGGGAACATGCTTTGTAAAAAGGATAGGTGGAACAGAACCAGGGTATGTCTGCCAGGGGCAAAGGTTGATGACGTTGTAGAGCAGATATCATCTTTTAAGGGCACAAAAGGTGATATAGTTGTACACGTTGGCACTAATGATATTAAGAGTAGGAGACCAGCGGAATTACTTAACAAGTACAGGTCACTGTTGAAAAAAAGCCGTGAAGTAGGGTTGAATTTGAAAGTGTCTGCAATTCTGCCCAGACACGATAGGAGGGAGTATATGATGAGAGCCTTGTCGATCAATTCGGCCCTGGAAAGATTGTGCAAGGCTGAAGGGGTAGAATTTTTTTCAGCCTGGACTGTACTTGTTAACAGGAGAGATTGCTTCTACAGGGATGGGATACACTTAAATAGAAAGGGTGCAAGAATATTTGCTGATGCTATCGAGGCAGTGTTAGGTGGGTCGGAAAACTGCTAGCTTGGAGGGAGACAAAGACAAATGGATTAACAGTAGCCACTGGCAGAGGTGAAAGAGATTCTTGCACTGCTTCTATTGGAATGAGCAGAAGCCTGAAAAACAAGATGCAGGATATTTCAGAGACTGCTGGAAGTCATTGCGGTACAAGTAAACACATGGGTTGTGTTAGGGTAGCTAAGAATAGAAACAGGTGCATGTATACTTGCGTGTACACTAATGCTAAGAGTTTAGTAAATAAATTTGATGAATTTGAGGTATTACTCAAAACATCAAAGGCAGATATTGTTGGGATATCAGAGACGTGGTGTCACACAGATATAAGGAATGCAGAACTGGAATTTGGGGAGTACAACGTCTACAGAAAGGATAGGCAGGATAGGAAGGGAGGAGGGGTTATGCTATTAGTTAAAAAACACATAAAATCCAAGGAAGTGAAGCCAGTTGACATCGCTGGACAGTGCAGTGTTGAGTCAGTTTGGTGTGACATAAGCATAGGTAAATCAAAATTGAGAGTAGGAGTGTGCTATAGGCCTAATGACTCTGATGAGTATAATAAGATACTGTACAGGGAAATAGAATGGGCCAGTAAATCAGAGAGTCTTATAATGGGGGATTTTAATTTCCCAGATATTGACTGGAATTTGTGGGTTGGTCACTCACACACTAGCAAGGCTTTTGTGGATTTATTGGATGATTGTTTTCTACACCAGCATGTTCGAGAGGCAACTAGAGGGAGTAATACTCTTGATCTGATTATCAATAGTGATTCTTCATGCATTAGGAATCTACAGATAAATGAACCACTGGGTGGCAGTGATCACAGGTGTGCTGAAGTGGGATTTACTCAAGGAGGTAACTACCATCAGAGGTAAAGGGAAGGGTTTTTGCTTTCGTAAAGGCGACTATGATGGTCTGAGACAGTATTTAAATTCTATACAGTGGGACCAACTGATGATGTTACCAACAGCAAATTCAAAATGGGAAGCATTCAAGGAACTAATCTTGGAAGCTACCAGGCTTTACATACCAACCAAGAAATATTGTTCAAGGTTCAGGCCTAAATGGTTGTCAGATGAACTAATGAGACATATGGCAGAGAAGAAAAATGCATGGGATACATACAAATTAATGGGTGACGTGGAAGCCTATGATAGATATAAGTTGGTCTGTAACCAAGTCACAAAGGAGATTAGGCAGGCAAAGGCAGATTATGAGAAATCCTTGGCAAAGGATGCAAAGAAAAACAGAAAAGAGTTCTTTACCTATTTAAACTCAAGAAGGAAAGGGATGAATCAGATTGGTCCACTGGATGTTGATGGTTCAACAGTTGAGGATCCAGCTCAGGTGGCTAACAATCTAAACGAGTATTTTGCATCTACATTCACACATGAGGAGTTATTCAGGAAGGGGAATGTCGTAGGTGAAGTAAACATTGGCAGTGAGCTAGATGATTTTCTAATAACTGAGAGGAAAGTGGAGGAGAAATTGGTGAGGATAAACATAAAAAAGGCACCCGGGGTGGATGGGATCTATCCAGTTATATTAAAGGAGGCAGCAAAGGAAGTAAGCAAACCCCTAGCCATAATTATGAGAGCTTCTTTGGACTCAGGGGAGGTACCCATGGACTGGAGATGTGCAAATGTAACCCCAATTCACAAAGGAGGATCAAAGGCTGACACAAGTAATTATAGACCTGTTAGTTTAACTTCGGTTCCAGGAAAATTAATGGAGGCACTGGTTAAAGAAGCACTGCAGGATCATCTGGACAAGAATTCAGTTATAGCTCAGACACAGCATGGGTTTGTTAAGGGCAGGTCTTGTCTGACCAATTTGATTGGATACTATGATGTAGTCACAAAAGAACTGGATGCAGGGAATAACTTTGATATTATATATTTGGATCTTAGAAAGGCTTTTGATACTGTTGCGCATGGAAGACTGCTGCACAAATTGGAGAAGTGGGGCATTCGAGGCAAATTGCTGCTATGGATAAAGGGATGGTTGAGTGGCAGAAGACAGAGAGTGGTAATCAATGGACACTGCTCAACGTGGACTAATGTTATTAGTGGAGTTCCTCAGGGTTCAGTGTTGGGTCCATTGTTGTTTTCTGTATTTATAAATGATATTGATGATGGTGTATCAGGCTTAATGTCCAAGTTTGCAGACGATACAAAGGTTGGCAGGGTTGTTAAGGACACTACTGATACTATGCTGCTGCAACAGGATCTGGAAAGGTTGAGCAGATGGGCTGAGAGGTGGCAAATGAAGTTTAACATTGACAAATGTAAAGTACTTCACATGGGAAACAGTAACCCCAGATCAACGTATCAACTCTGTGGTACTACGCTGACAGTGGTAGAGAATGAAAAGGACCTGGGGGTAATTGTGCAGGCAGATATGAAGTTCTCTGAGCAGTGCAGACGAGCTGCAAGAGTAGCTCATGGTGTCTTGTCAATGATATACAGGAATTTTTCTAGCAGGGACAGGGATGTGATTATTCCCTTGTATAAGGCATTGGTCAGGCCACACCTTGAGTACTGTATACAGGTCTGGAGGCCTCATTTCAAGAAGGATGTAGAGCTGCTGGAACGAGTACAGAGAAGGGCAACAGGATTAGTGAATGGAACAAAGGGTTGCTCTTACGAAGAAAGGCTTAAGTTTTGCAAATTACAGAGCCTGGAGACTAGGCATCGCCGAGGTGATCTGATAGAGGTGTACAAGGCTTTGAATGGCTTGAGCATGCTCAATGCCGATGGGATTCTTCCTCTTGCTCAGAATAATCACCTGAGAGGGCATAAATTCAAATTGAGGAAGGACGGATGTCGGATAGATGTGCGGAAATTCGCCTTTAGCCAGCGGGCAGTTGGTTTGTGGAATAGACTTCCATCGCTTGTTGTGGAAGTTGATAGCCTAAACAAATTTAAGGCTCAGCTGGACAGGTATTTCGAACGAATTGAGGGGTGAAATGGGAGTAGTGGTTGTTTTTTTTTTTTTTTTTTTTTTTTTGGCTGATGCTGAATAAGCTTGCTTTCTTGCATCATATGCCTCTACTAATGCTAATGCTAATGCTAATGCTAATGCTAATACCGGTATTCCAAAACCAAACGCTTTTCTCAATAAATTTTGATACTCCTGTATTCCACCTTTTAAAACTTTCCTTCCTTCCTTCCTTCCACTTCCTTCTGTCATTAAGTCATTATTATCTTGAACGGAAAGTAAAAATACAACAAACAGCATCCACGAAACCTGAATGAATTACAGGCTCAGTTGTTTTAAAAATGGCCTAATATTTATATAAACTATTTTAAGGGATCTAGTCGAAGCCCTACCAACGAGAATTCATGAAGTGGTTCGTGCTAAAGGAGAGAGTTATTAACTGAGAAATTACACGGGTGGCTAATTTTTTGTAAGGTGTATGCTTTCAAGGACTGGCCAAAGAGATTTCGTTCCTGCGAAAATAATGTCAAATACACGACAATGCGGATCTATGATCTGGTACATTTTCTCTACTTCATATAAAGCTGGGCGTAATGAAAAAAATAGTGAAAGCTGTGGACAAAGAAAGTGATGATTTTAATTGTTTAACAGAAAACTTTCCGAAATTAAGTGAAACAAAACTCAAGAAATTGTTGTCGGATAGCAAAAAGAAAAAAACACATATTAATGACATTGAAGAGGGAGAGCGGAAGAAACTGGCAGTCTGTTGATGATTTAGAGATAGAAAGAGTGGTAAACGATCGGAATCAGAACCAGGTCTAGTTCCGATCTTAGTCATGCTTCATCCAGATCATTACAAAGGTGTTTTCTACTTGCTTTTAAACCGTGCCTGCAGAACAGTATTTACTGCTACTCCTCAGTTAATTTCTGGCTCCGTCCCTCTGGACCTCTATCTAATTTACAGATGTGTTATCTTATCAGAAATAATATGCTGACCCAAAGTCAAAGAAAGGCACGCTGTTTACCGCTTTGTGGTTGTATATGGCAAGATAGGACAGATTGAAAAAAGGGGTTGGTAACAAAGCAGTTCGTGCCAAATGTCACTTTTCTAAATAAGTATACAGAAAAGTGGTGTAGTGTATAGTGTGTTCGTGTCTAACGGCACCAGGGGTTTCCCCCATCTCCGCGTTGCTTTCATTGTAAGTGAACCATTCACTGGAAAGGCCAGTTTAAAAGTGTATGGATTTTGTAAGTGTATCGTTGTTTTTCTGGCTATTTAGCCGCTAGACCCTGCTGGGGCACAACCTTGTCCACACTATGCCTCGTGGAGGCAGACCAGGTACATCAGTATTTAGATATTTACTCTGGCAGGTCCTGCCACTTAATTTCCTGAGATTTCAATGGCAAGGACCTAAAAAATATATAAAAAAATAAAAAAATAATAATAATAAAATTAAAAAAAAATAAATAATAATTTAATAGTATTGAGGAGTAGTCGCTGAAAGGTTAGGCCGAGAGGGTTTTCGTATGCAACTGGAATTTTGACTATTTTTTTAAATTTTTGACATTGTGTGGGGCGTTCGCTGGTGTTTAGGCAGAGTAGGGGAAGAGACTGAAGACAGGGGGGAAAGTTTCAAATATGGAGCCAATAGGGAAGGCGACCCCAGGCCAAAGTTTTAAATTTAGAGTGTGTGGGGTTATGCTGTGAAAATGAACAGAGTATGGGAGAGACTGAAGGCTGGGGGAGGAAACAGGAAGTAAGGGGTCGATAGAGGAGGTTACCGCTGTGGTCAGTGGGGCAGGACCATGTCCCACCACGAGGACATGGGCCTGCCCCACTGACCTTCCTCCCCCTCCTTTTCCACGAGGAAAACGAGGGGGAGAAGAGACAGTGAAACGATCTCCTCCCCTACCCAGGGAAGTGGAAAGAAAGTACGGTGCAAGAGAGCACAGGTATAGGATCCCCTGTGGCGTTGGCAGCAGAGCTGCAATGAGGTCAACTCCATGGTAGGTCTTCTATTTAAGTTCTAAAGACACGTCAACTTCTATAGTCGTGGGTAATTCCTGGGACAAGGTTCCGTACTTGCAGTTCAGGTTGTTGAGATTGCGCTTGCAGTCTGTCATCAAGTTTTCAGTTTTAATCTTCTTCCGTTTAAAGGAGGAGATATGCTGGTTGGTGATATGTTTTGTCTTTGGGTTGTCATAGTCGGGTGGCATTTTCTCTTTTCCTCAGTGTATGGCAATTTGCACTCTTCCTCTCGCGAAGAGATCCTGGGTGAATCGTGACAATGCTTTATAATTTTCTTCCATTTCAAGGAGGAGAAATTCTTGTCCTCTTGGAAAATATCTCACTTTTGTAATCAGAATACATCTTAGATCTTCGTAGATGGGACAGTCAAACATAAGGTGGTTCCAATCTTCTATCTCTCCACAAGTGCAATGTGGGTTTTCTGTGAGTCTGAAGCCAGAGAGCTTTGCATTGAAGAGGCCATGGCCTGTTATTAAGTACATTGTATGAAGTCCTGGGAAGAACTATGATGGTGATTTCGGGTATACTTTATTTGTCTGTGGAAAAAACTTGCTGGTGATCTCTACTTTGGTGGTACCGGCCCATCTGTTTTGCCACTCCTGCAGCAGGTGGTTCTGTAGGCATACTTTTCTGCCTTCCTATTATTAGTGGGATCAGTTGTAAAATTCAGGAAGGTAACTGGGACTCCTTTGGAAAGGTAATAGAGCATTCCAGTTCTAACGATTTCTAGGTCTAGTGGGAGCGTTCCTGCTATTACAGAAAAGTGTTGTTTACTCCCGTATTTTCACAAATTAAAACATCACGGGTACAATCAGCGCTAAACTTAAATTTTTTCATATCTCTGACTCAGACCGCTGTTTTTGTGGGCTCTAGTCTAGAGGATTGGAAGCATCAGTTGTATTACAGTACTGCCTGATTCATGGAGATCTGAAACAACAAAATGAAGTTTGTCGCCAGAACAGTAGTAAAGGTAGTGCGACCGCACGGAGAGCCATTCTGATCATGAGTAAATTACAAAAAAAAAAAAAAAAAAAGTGTATAAAAAGTAAACCTTAATATTTTAATTTTAATATAATATTTTAATATTTCAGAGTTTCATATCTTCGATTCTTTCGGCAGTGAATGAAGCCTACCAGACATGCCAATATTTTACTATAGCAAGCTTCAGCCGGAGGCGCTGAATTTGAGCCCTTATGAATCCTACAACTATCAGATTCTCAAGCTTTTACTCTCTTAACCAGACTGTCTGTGCTCGCTATTTGCTAATAACAGTGCAAGCGTGATTCATATGCATCATTCATTTATTTTAGATTTTCATAAATTTTTATAGTGTGCGAAGCTGGTTGGCCTTTTGAAGCCAATCAGCTTCGCACAGGACGTCTTCAAAGCTTACTGCGAGCCTGTCTGTCACACAGATACTGTAATTGATACATCTTCGATCCCAGGAGCACAAATACTGAAGATCCAACCATATTTCAGTGTTTCATGGTTACGCCAAAGCTTTATTTACTCGACGGAAGTCGCACCTGAGTCAGTGCTCTAACAACTAAGGCCTAATGGCAATAACTGATTTAGAAAAAAGCCTGCTGAGAGGTTCTCGGGGTAGGGGGAGAAAGGGTATAGTCACAACTTGGCTATAAGCAAAGCTGCGCCAATCCGGTGGTGTAAGTGGTGTACCGCACCAGGGTAGCAATGACTAAGGAGCGGCTGAGGCGGTAAAGACCAATGTTCTGTAAACACTAAAAGAGACGGCAAAGACTAAGGAGACTAAAAGTTCTATCTATCGAAGAATGTGTTTTGTCGTATTTTATATTAACAAATAATAAATTTGAAATTTGAAACTTTAAATTTAAAATTCATTATTTTAATTTCATTATTTCTCCGATGTCTGAGGAAGGAAACGACTGTCTGATTATGAATACAGAAAAAAAATAAAAAATAAAAAAATGAAAAGCGATCCAATAAAAAAAAAGAACATGTTCGATTACCAGGTTTCTGGATATCCAGTCACAGTCAGGTCCATCGACTTCGATTTCCTCTAGCTTTACTACTATTGATGAAGAAACTGAAAAACGTGAATTATCACCTGTCCAAGATGTTGACATTCCAATTCAGCAAGAAACACTAGGTGCAAATGAAGCAAATTCGGATGAAGGTCACAATAGTGGTATACAAGATCAACTACTTTCACTTAGTGATCCCGATAAATGGCCAAAAATTTTAAATAATAAAATAAGAATGATGTTAGTTGAAAACAAAACAGAACAATTAAAAAAAAATTGATTTTCCAAAAGATAAAGTAAGAATGGAAGAAACTTTTCTATTGAATATTACACTAAAAATTACAAAACGGTGAATCACTTTCGCGTAATTGGTTACTGCATTCGATTTCGCAAAATGCTGTCTTTTGTTATAATTGTTAATTATTTTTAAATAGTACTATTTCAGTTCCACTTGTAAACGGTGGATTCAAAGATTGGCAACATTTAACAAGACAGTTGAATATTCACGAAAAAAACAATATATATGCATGCTGAATGCACTAACAAATTAATTAATTTGGGTAAAAACTTAGAATTACAAAATACAGTATATGCACATCATCAAAGTCTGATAAATCAAGAAAAAATAAGATGTCAATCAGTCTTAAAGAGAATTGTTCTTTGCATTCAGTATTTGGCAAAATAAAATTTGGCTTTAAGGTGTACTAATTCAAAATTATTCGATAACCATAATGGAAACTTTTTGCAATTAATGTAAATGATTGCCAAAATTTGATTCCACTTTATCGGAACACATCCAACCTAAAAACAGTAAATGCAATTGGTAAATTTGAACAGGAAGGTGAATTCTTGTAGCATAGTTTATCATACACTATATATTGAACAGTAGAATGATGTAATAACAATAATAAAAATACTGACTTGTCTGGAAAAGTTCATCAAAATCAAAATATACTATATTGCAAGAACAGTAATGATGTACTTGCTTAACTTTTAGCCCAATAAACAAAACCAACCAAAAGTTAATAAGTTTAAAAATTGTATTTGAAACAGTAATGATATCTTTGTACAGAATTCAGTTATCTATCTATATCTTAAAACTGAGACGTGATAGGAAATTTTTATGATTGATTTTAAATTCTGTACATAAAAACTTGGCCAGAAACAACCATTGATTTTCTGGAGGTAAGAATCATGTTGGGTAATGTAACTTTTCTATTTTTTTTCATATTTTTCTACAATTTCTATTAATATTTTAAACTATTATTTTTGTATTGCTGATGATTTTCCTTCTTTTTTTTTTTTGCATTTTCCTTTTCTTTTTTTTTTTTTTTTTTCTTTTCTTTTTTTTTTCTTTTTCCGTTGGAACCGCAATAACAGGTCTGCTTTCCTGTAGATGCAGGAGCTTTAGATTAGTCAGTACTTGCAACAATTACGGCCCGCCTCCTCGTTGCATTAACGGGTAGTAGGAAGCAGCTTTCCTCATGATTTCTACTTTCTGGTAGAAAAGTGGCCAAGAACAACTAAGTAACAGAACAACATAAAACACTACTCAAACTTAACGCCAATTATTTCTGGCCATTTTACAGAGTTCTGTATTCATCACAGAGTACTATGGCAGAGTTGAGCTTATTATTTTTATTTTTTAATAATTCTGGCCATTTTACAGAGTTCTGTATTCATCACAGAGTACTATGGCAGAGTTGAGCTAGCATTCAGGAGCCACCCTACCTAAGACACAACACATGTCCACGGATATCATTGGGTCGCCTGATCCTCACTGAACACATGCTCGCCGCCAGATCCTACCTCGACATTGTTTCGGACAAAGTTTTGCTTCACGTGGTGATGACCAAATATCCAGACGACTCTTTCAACAAGGCAACGCTCCGTGTCACAAGGCCTTCATTTTGCAGGAAGAGTTCGAGGGTCGTGTTCAAGCATTTCGTGTGTTTCCCTGGCCTCAAAATTCCTCGACATTAATCCCATCGAACCTTTGTGGAATGATGCGGTGGAATGTAGCATTCGCCAGTCCACGTCAGTGCCTCGCTCCGTTGCCGAACCCCAGGACGTCCCTCTTTCCAGCTGGTCTGGGATGCCTCCGAACACCTTCCGCTGTTTCAAGGAGTTGATGCCACGCCAGGTGCAAGCGGTTATCACGGCAGAAGGCGGCACAACGCACCATTAGGTAGGTGGTCACAATGCTTTGGCTTATGAGTGTATATAGTTTAAGTAAGACTAAATGAAACTGGGCATAATATTTTTAAGAGTTATAATTATCTACATAATATCGGTGTAAAAACACCATAGTCAACTCTTCAAGGAAAAACTACGATAGTAGTGTAAAGGGCATCATTTCAGCTGTATCTCATATTGTGCTCATCCTTCACAACTAGTTACCATGTATTGCACTACCTCGAAGCAACTGTATCTCATATTGTGCTCATCCTTCACAATGAATTACCATGTATTACAACACAACCTCGAATAAGTAACGCTTCACTAATAGAGAAGACTACTGTTACTTATTCTAAGTGGGTACCACCACCACCCAAACGGCACCGTTTCAAGGCTTGTTTGTATATGTGTGGGATAATAATTCTACTATCCACTTGTCCCTATTAGACTAAGAAAAGCAAAAAGTAGAGGGGGAAAGTTATAGTAGGAGCGGAAGAAGAAAACAAACGGTGTAGAAGAATGAAAGGGCCAGTAACTCCTTCAACTCACACCACTCAAACTCCTCGAATGGGCGACGCTTCCCCAGTATAGAGAAGATTGTTGTTACTTATTCTCGGAAACTCCGTGAATATCAGGTTCTTCCCCCCCCCCCCCGATAACCGTTTCAAGACTTGTTTGTATGTGTGTGGAACAATAACTCTACTATCCACTTGTCCCTATTAGACTAAGAAAAACAAAAAATAGAGGGAAAGTTAAAGTAGGAGTGGAAAAGAAACGGTGTAGAAGAATGAAAGGGACAGTAACTTCTTCAAATCACAACACTCCTCGAATAGGCAACGCTGCCCCAGTAGAGAAGATTGTTGTTACCTGTTCTCGGAAACTCCGTGAATATCAGGTTCTACCTGGTGACCATTTGAAGGCTTATTGGCCTTTCGTCGGTGGGTGGGCAGGCAACCTGGTATTGCAAATATGCCAACCCAGTTATGAAGATAATCCCACAATATGAGAGTTGTCAAAAGGTGTACGTGATAATGATTAAGTAAGACAAAATGCAACTGGGAATAGTATTTTTGAGAGTTATAATTATCTATATAATATCGGTGTAAAAACACCATTGACAATTCTAAAGGAAAAACTACGATAGTAGTGTAAATAATACAAAAATAATAATAAATAGTCTTCTCTATTAGTGAATCGTTACTTATTCGAGGTTGTGCAATACATGGTAACTCGTTGTTTGTTATTTGGTTTTTAGGAGCATTAGCAACTAAGGCCATATTGCTCCGGGAATATGCGGTCCCCATCCTCTGTATTTGGTGATCACGGGCTCGAACCCCGGTCTAATCGAGAAGCGTGTGCTACGCACTAGCTGCTCCTGCCCACCTGGCTGCGGAGGCGCCGGTAACTCGTTGTGAAGGATGAGCACAACATGAGATACAGTTGAAATGATGCCCTTTACACTACTATCGTAATTCTTCCTTTACGAGTTGTCTATGGTGTTTTCACACCGATATTATATAGTAAAACACACAAAAAAAAAAAAAATATATATATATATATTATTATTATTATTATTATTATTATTATTATTATTATATAAATACTTGGGCAGCAGTGAACTATGCACCAAAGTTATTGCTGCCTTTCACTCACGCAGTGCGCTGCGTACTAGACAAGTGATTATGATCTCTTCTTCACCGGTGAATTACGCACTACACAGGATTAGGATCTTCGAAGATTCAGAAAAATACACAATCAATTGTATTTTGAAACTCGACTTTCATTTTTGCAATAATACACTAAACTTATATGTAACCTCATAATCTTGTCGAGCCCCTGGCCGCCTGGCTGTGGCCGGCACATCTTTACTGTACAATAAAGATTTCTTCTCGTATGACTATATCGTCCTTCAAAGAAATTACAATTATTACACAGACAAAACTACAATTATTCTAGTGCACCCTTTGCGAATATTTCACCAAAACGGTATCGAAACTTTTGCTCGAAACTTAACGGAACTATTAAAGCAACGAAATTTTAAAAATCGGTCGGAAAACTTGGAAATGTTACTGCAAACGTTTCTTCTCTTTTCTTTTTATTTTTTCCTTTTCCTCTCTGTTTTACTGCTAAATAAAACCTATTGAAAAAGGAATCAAGCCAAAAGCCTGTTTAGTCTTTGTGTTATTCAAGTTCAAAGCGCGTACCTGACAAAGGGTCATAAGCAAATTATTACATAGATGTCCACAGTGAACAAAAAACTACTTGCAAGTAGTGAAAGGTTTCATCCATAAAGATGCTCTCACTTTCACATAGCTACCAAATATTGATTGGCATATGAAAAAAAAACCACATATTTTTGTCTCCATCGCAAATAAAAAACAATCATAAGATTCTTTAATTGTTCATATATTTTCTTCAAAATAGTCATTGTTTCTTCAGCAATTTTTAACAATGTAGGTTGAGTTCCTCGTCTTTTCCTGTTGTCTTTTTATATTCAGATTATAACTGGAAATGATTCCATTTGTTCTTTATGTTGTCTCAGAGTGGGCTAATTCAGTTCTCTAACGTCTTCCGAGTTAGAGAGTGGGAAAAGCTATTCTCTAACATCTTCCGTAGTTTTACTCTTCACATTGTAATTTACTGAAATTTTTTTAAAAAAAATATACCTAATATTAATACGTAATGGTTTTTGATGTTATTAGATGGACTAAACTAAATGATTAAACTAATCTATATAATAATTTGCAGTTAGTCTTCACAACTGATATCCCTTCCGTTTTCATCGTTGCGAAGAGCAATGACTGACATGCCTAGTCCGCTATGGTTAGTATTAGAGTGTTTATCCTGCCCCCCCCCCTCGCCGTTGTTTTTAAAATCGGAAAACGAGTTCCCGATTTAAAATAGCGGCGGGGGGGGGGGATACACGCCATAACTAAGACTAACCATAGTGGGCTAAGCATGTCAATCCTGTTACTCGCAACGATCAATCGTAAGGAGTACCAGATTGTAAAGACTAACCTAATTTGCTTCTGTCTCTGTTCGGAACACTTTTCGAACTTGAATAACTCAAAGACTAAACAAGCTTTTGGCCTGATTCCTTTTGCAATAGGTTTTATTAACAGTAAAACTGAGAAAAAAATCAGAAAAATTTTCTGACCGCTTTTCAAATCCCAAGAATTGATTTAGCTCCCAGTGAAACTAACTTGCCGTTTGCTTTGAAGAGAAAACAATTTCTTAGCTTTTGTCGTCACAATCAACAAAACTCAGGGCCAAACTTTCAACAAAACAGTTTTTGCTGATGGGCAACTTTACGTAACAGTTTACAGGGCCAGATAATTTTTGTGCAATAATTGTAACTAACTTTTTAAAGGACCATACAATCATCATACATGAAAAAAATTATCAAATTAAAATTTTAATAGTGCCCATCCCACTGAGACCTTAGCTATCTGCGAAGAGAGCCGAGGGAAATGTTTTTGTAATTACTTCGATATTAATATTTACTTCTCTCGGAAACAGGTTTGGCGAAATATTTGCCACGGGTATTGTAGTTATTGTAGAAATAGCAATTCTAACGAATCGGCAAACGAAACCTTGTTTCCTTAGAAATTAACTATCAGTTGAAGATAACAGAAGGTGAAAAGACCGGGTCTCTAAAAAAAGAAATAGGCTTAATAATTTTCTGTTTTCTCTGAGAAACACAGAAGGTCACATTTCAGAAGATATACAAGAACACCGCCATATTTAGCAGTCACGTAACCATAAATCATGGTCACTTAAACAGGTACTTTTGTGTACCTCTTCGCAAGACCACTCGGCTACCACTCTGTCAGTTATGTTAATCAGTACTTACCGATTTGACGATTCTATATTTTGTTATCTCTGCATGATTGTACGACATGTACGTATGGCGACACCAGACGTCAGTTCAACTTCGCATAATTGTGCGACAAATTGCCTCTCTAAAATTTTCCTACTTTAAATTCATTAATTCCAAATAAGTCAATGAAATGAAGGTGGCCTTAATTTTCCAGGAGAAAATATATTTACGTGTAGACCAGAGAGTTAATCCCTAAGGATTAACTCTCTAATCAGTGTATAGTCGAACACGCCTTTCCTGGTTTGGTGCGTCGTACACGGCCAAATATACAAAAGCATCTTATAACCTAATTACATGTACTTAACTAGCAGCCTACAACAATAAGCTCTCCACCCCCGGAAGGTGTTCTCTTTACACGCTACAGGAAACATAAAGAAAGGCTAAATTAATTTACATATATACATGAAGGACATCGTCTTGATATTTGGAGCTGTTGTTTAGATCAACAGTTTCCAATCGGTATGTTCCAGCATATTGGCGTGCCTCTAGATTAGGAAAAAACTCCATTTAGTTCATTGGCAATCACTATTTAGGTGTGCCTAGAATACGCAACTTTTAACTGCAAATATACTTGGGTGACAAAAGATCGAGAACCGCTATTTGGATATAAGATGGCTGATAACAAAGACCCTTAACATCAAGATCATGGACATCTTAGTATCAGAGAAAGAATGTTGTTATTGTTGTTGTTGTTGTTGGGGCATTGGCATCTAAGGCCATAATGCGCCAAGACGATCAGAGAAAGGAGGAGCTGCAAGCTACATAATAGGTATAAAACAGTGACAAAATCCCCAAAACTGTGTTTTTTTTTGTTTTTTTTTCATCCAGAAAAACAGGCAAATTGACCAGACACACAATTTAAAGAAATAATACATGGGCATATATAAGAAATTATGGGTGAACCTAATATAATAGTTTGAGTTTCAATTTGAGTGACAAAATGTGTTAACACAAACTATATAAAACAGATACAACATATTAACTATCATCATCATCAGTAATTCAGTCTTGTGACTGGCCAGGTCCTCTGTCTACCTCCACCTTTGTCTGCCCTGTGCCGTTCGTTTTAGTTCCTCAAAATTTCGAAGTCCTGCTTCATCCAGCAACGATTTTATTCTACCTAGAATTTTCCTTTGTTCTTGGACACGTCTTAATACTTCCACATTTGACACTTTTTCAGTATATTTAATTTTTTTCATCCTGCGCCAGCACATCTCGAAGGCCTGGTCTCTTTTTGTCTCTCTTTGTAAGAATCCGTGAATCTGCTGCATGTGGTACCACTGGCCAGATATATGTCATTATTATCTTCTTCCTAATTTCCTATGATATCTTCTTCAATGACAGTTTGTTCTTGAAAGATTGCTTTGCCATTGCACTTCTCGATTGAATCTGTTTGACACGAAATGTCCTGTGCAAATAACAGGACACCTAAAGTAACACCCCAGATACCTAAAGTAATCTATTTGTTCTATTCTTAATCAATCGATCTCAATTCGGAAGGGAACTGACCTTTTACCAATCATCATTGTTTTTGTTTTGACCATATTTATCTTCATTCCATACTTCAGCGCTTTCTTATTTTGGCTTCTGATCAATTTTTTGCAGCGTAGCAGGGCAACCTGCTAGTATGGGCTGATCGTCTGCAAATTTAATAGCCTTTACGTACTTTTCACCTATTTTAATCCCCCACTTCTTATTCCCAAGTGCCTCCTTTATTATCACTTCGGCAAACGCATTAAACAATCCAGATGAAAGTTAAGTGTCCCTGTCTTACTCTCTTTTTATACTTTAGCTTTTTCTGTCAGTTCTCCCCTCACTCATCACCGCATTTTGTCTTCTATATAAGTCATAGATCAGTCCAATAATCTTCTTGCATCCGATTTTCTCAAGCATCTCAAGAATCTCAATGCATTCGATTTTCTCAAGTATTCTCTCCAGATTACTCTATCAAACGCCTGCTTGTAATCCACAAAACACACATAGAGGTTTCTTCCCATGTTATACATTTTCTCTCCCAACACTCTCAACGTTCCAATAGCATCTCTCTTCGATCTGCCTCTGCGAAAACCGCACTGTGAAACCAAAAATTGTTCAATATGACTCTCCATACGGACTTTGATAACTTTCAGCAGAATCTTGGATGCATGGGAATAAGACTTATAGTTCTGTAGCCTTTGCATACTGTTGGCGTCACCTTCTTGGGTATGGGGATTATGATTGAAGTGCAGAATTCATCTGGCCAATGCTCATCCCTGTATATCTTCTTTATCAGTTCAAATAAGGCTTTCAGATTTTCTCCACTGTATTTTAAAAGCTCTGCAGGTATGTTGTAAATTCCTGGTGCTTTGTTATTGCTAAGAGACTTTAAAGCCATATTTAATTCATCTTTAGATATTTCCTCCTCCATGTTTTCTTGTTCTACTGCCGTATTCCTCCATGTGTACGTGCTTGAATCTTCATAAAATTCTTCAACATATCTCCTTTACCCAGAGGCAGATTTAACAGCGGGCGCACAGGGCGCGCGCCCTGGGCCCCGACTTTTGAAGGGCCCCGCAAAACCCCAACTTTACACTTTTTTCTAATGACACCAAGTTTGGTTTCATATGTGCAATTTTAATTACGTACAAGTTTACAATCGGCGGTAAAACCTGATAGTATGTTTATATTCGCTTATTTTCATTATTTCATTACTACGCTGCATAGGCCCCGCGCGGCTGCGCTACCGCTCATCAGACTTACGATATACGCAAATACGCGTATATCGTATATTGTTGAAATTATATTAAGATAAAATTAAGAAATTATATTAAGATAAAATTAAGAAATTATATTAAGATAAAATTAATAAAGAAAAAAAAATTATTTAAATATTTTCACATTTGTAATTTTAATTTCAAGTAAAATTCTGATTTTTTTGTTCAAATTTCTGATTGTTACTCCTATTATACGTATACTATCATTAATTATAATTATACTTTTACAAATGTTCAACTATTAGTTCAAAACTTTGTGATTATTATTATGCTATTATTAATTATATTATACATATATTATATTCAAATTTTATCGGAAATAAAACATTAATAGTACATAATATTTTTTATTTATTTAAAAAAAAAAATGGTTAACATGTATTTTTATTTTCCCTGTCTCTCTCTTTTTTTTAAGGGGCCCAAAATTTTCTTCTTCGCCCGGGGCCTCAACCGACCTTAATCCGCTACTGCGCGGCTCCACCTTTCTTTTTTGTTCTTCGAAATTCAGTACTGTCATTCCCTTTTCATCCCGCATTACTCTCCTTTGAATTCCGCTAGTCTTTCTCGTTAACTCTCTGATTTTTCTATGCGCCACGTCCACCCGACCTTGTTGTTCGAGCGTTTCAATATCTTGACAGTTCTCTGCCTCCACTGTTCTTTTGCCTTCCTACATTCCCTATCAATTTCATTCTTCAATCTACGATAGTTCCTTTTATCAATTTTTTTTTTTTTTTTTTTTGCCTTTCAGTCTCCTCCTCTCATCCAATTTCTGCAATAAAATATCTGTGGTCCAAGGATTCCTCCTAATTTTTTCACTCTTACCTAGAGCCACCGATAAAGCTTTACAAGTCATCTCCTTGATTAAAGACCAATTTTGCTCTAGATCGTTCGCAGTCTCCTCAGCAGCAATATTAGTCAGATCTTGAAACATATTTTTTGCACTATCCTTTCTAAATTTCTCAATGTTCCATCTCATGAATGATTTCCTTTTATTCACGCGCTTCAACTTTAGTTTTGCATTCATCTTCACGCGTGAGTGACCAGTTCATTGGACATTGCTTTCTGCGGTGTTGGTTTTGCATTGGTTTTAAGGCTTCTGCTGTGCTTTAAACCACGTATTTGCTACCAATAGACTCTCTTCCGTACAAAATTCCACTAAGCGGTGACCTCTTGTGTTTCTCACTCCTAGATCAAAGTTCCCCACAGTCTTTTCTTCCCTTCTCTCTCTCTCTCTCTCTCTCTCTCTCTCTCCAACCACCGCATTCCAACCCCCCATAATTATCACGTTGTCTCTTGATCTGGTTTTCCATATTAATTACTCCAACTGTTCATGTCTCCTCAACTAATTCGTCAACACTATTTGAGGTTGGCATATAAACTTGTAAAATTACCACGTCGACAGGATTTGCCACAAATTTGGCCATGATAATAAGTCTACGTCGCAACGATTCCACATCTACAAGAGCTCTCATGAACCTTCTTGTCATTTGAGGGCGGCCGTAGCCGAGTGGTCAGGCGCGCGGGTGCATAAGTACACGTGCCTTGATTGACCGGGGTTCAAGCCCGTGATAAATATGGTGCTGTTTCTTGTATTCTATTTGTGAACTCCTCTGACCGTTTGGTCGTCCCGGAGTATAAAAAAGAAAATTTACTTTATTTTATAATTGTTGCCACCCCCTCTGTCCACCCATTTTAGTTATATTAACTATAACTAAAAGAAACAGAATATGGCCTCCCAAAAAAAAAAAAAGAGATACATAAAAATTACAAACATAAATACATAATAAGCAAAAAAAAAATCGTCATATAATACATACATAAATACAAAGGGTACTAGGAAAGTTTTGCAATACAGCTTTGTTTATTTAATTTTTTCAAAGTAATTTCCTCTACATTCAATACACCTCTCTATCCTCCGAAACCAATCTTTAAACCAGTTCTGCCAAGTTTCACTAGGGAGTAAAGCACACTCGTTGTCCCAAGCCCGTAGAAGGTCCTCATCACTGGAAAACCGCCTCCCTTTTAGCTTCATTTTCACATGCGGGAACAGTGCAAAGTCGCAGGGAGCAAGGCCTGTCGTGGTCAAATATTCGGTGCAGGCTTTGGCGCGGTGAGCTGGAGCATTTTCGTGATGGAGGTACCAGGTGTCCATTCTTGACTTTGGCCGCAGGTTCTTCATAGATCCAATGACTTTAGGCAGGCATTGTTCAGTATACCACTTAGCTGTGACTGTCTTCTGCGTGTCCAAAACGACACGTTCCACAATTCCACTCGATTTGAAAAATACAGCTATCATTTTCTTCTTTACAGATCGGGATTTTCTGACAATTACGGGTGTGTCGTCATCATCAAAGACCCAAACTTTGCTTTGAGCCTTGGTCGGCAGATCGTAATAGTACAGCCAAGTCTCGTCACCTGTCACGATGTTGTTCACATACCGAGATTGTCCCTTATCAAACTTTTTTAACATCTCCCGGCACCAAGTCACACGTCGTGTCATCTGCTCTTCAGTCAGTTGATGCGGCACCCAGAGAGAACAAAGTTTCTTCACGTGCAAATGATCTTGCAGAATCGAACGAATTGCTGGTGCATTTAGGCCCAAAGTATCCTCTATCTGTTGGTAGGTCACTCGCCTGTTTTCTTCAAGCATTTTCCTCACAGCAGTAACGTTTTCCTCCGTAACTGACGTTCGTGGCCTTCCCGGCCTCTCAGAATCCTCCAGAGTGAAATTTCTCCTTTGGAATTCTCTATACCACTTGAATATCGTTGTACGATGTGGACAATCATCATCTAGTGCAAGAGTCATTTCTTCTAAGCACTGGTCTATGGTTAAACCACGCACGAAATTATACCGCAAAACTGTCCTTATCTCATTTCGTGACCACGATGCCATCGCAAGCACTTTACACTCTCACTACTAATGAATAACTGAGCCCATCGACTTGGCGCGGCGGCTACTATGCACGTATGAACATGTCTCAACATGCAGCAACAAGCAGCTTCCTGTGATTCATTGTTGCGTCATATTGCAAAACTTTCCTAGAACCCTTTGTATAGCGGTGCATATTGATCGAACCTAATACAAATGGAGTTTCCGTCGAACGGCCAGTCGGTAATATTCTGTTCTTCTAAGGTTTTCTTTAATAACTGCAGCACCTCATATCTTTTTTTTTTTTTTTTTTTTTGTCTTTACTATTGCAGATATCATCATTCTAACTGCTTGTGATTTATTATAATCCTGTGTGTGTCGTGAGGGGTATATTAGATTTCCAATTTTATCTTTATTATTATTATTATTAGATAACATAATTTTGCAATGGGATGACATACAGGCCGATAAGACCATACTAGTAGGAGATTTTAATATTAATTTACTAACCGATGAAACTGATAATGTGATACTCATATACTCTGGATGGAGGATGGAGGGTGAGAGAACAGTAAGCCCTTGTTTAGATCACCTTATAACAAATATAAAGTTGAAATGCTAATTCTTACATACTATTAAATCAACTTTCAGATCACAGAACATGTATACTAATAGTAGATATGTACTCAAAACAACATCCATGTGAAGATATAAAATTAACAAATGTTATGAAGAAAAATTATTTATCTAATTTATCAAATTATATACAACAGGTAAAATGAAACAGAAAATAGATAACATGTTAATACAAGAGCAAGTATCTTACACAACAAATGTAAATGTCTTTTCAAATAAGATAATACAAATGATAAACAATTCGAAGTTTAATACAGAGAGAAAAGTAAATCACTCAGCTTGCAACATAAATTCTAGGAGTAGCAGGATTAAGCTTAAAAAACCTTGGATGACTAACGAAATAGAAGAATTAATGGTTCAAAGGGATAAATACTTCAGGCAGTATAGAAATTGTCCATCAAAGATAGAACATTATCACAATTATAAAACACTCAGAAATAAATTGACAGGTATGATTAGAAAACAAAAAAACACTTATTACAATCAACTTTTTATGGATAAGCAGATAACTCAAACGGATAAATGGAACATTATAAATAATCTGTTAAGTACAAGGAAGGAAGAAATTATCAAGGGTAAATCAAATTAAAACACTATTAGAACAGATTTCTGGTACAAACAAACAATATGAGGCTGCAAATAGGTTTGCCAAAGCTGTATTAGATCATAAAATATATATTCATTATTGCCAAAATTCCTTTAATCTACAAGATAATCTTCCCCAGATAGTGAACTCTTGTGTAGTCTTAACTCCACAATATACTGAGATTCTTAAGATTATAGAACAGTTAAAGAACAAGAAATCTTTACTTCGGTTACTGTATTACAGTAACCGAAGTAAAGAGAAATAAAGAACAGTTCTCTGTTCTCTTGGTGGAGCTCATAGCAGGGATATTAGAGTCGGGAAGCTATCCTACAAATTTACTTTCATTAATTCCTTTCTCTAATTCCTATATATAAAACGGGATCACCAGATGACTTTTGCAATTATAGACCAATAACAATACAGTCAGTTATAAATAAGATAATAGAAAATTATATTTTTTCCCATATAAGCAAATATTTACATAAATATGGACTGTTAAACGACTCTCTATTCTCGTATCAGAAGGGCAAGAGCAAATAGACATTATTAGAGAATTTAGTAGACTCTTTTAACTTACATTTAAACAACAATAACTTCATAATGATTTTATTTATAGATTTGACCAAAGCATATGACTTAATTGATATCCCAATATGGCAACAAAAATTATTGAAATATGGTATAAAGGGACGAATCAATCAACTCTTAGCATGTTATTTAACCGAAAGAAAAATAACAGTTGAAGTAGAAAATACAAAGGGAAAATCATATAATGTAAAGAGAGGAGTACCTCAGGGCACTCATGCAGGGCCAATCATATTCAACATCTATATAAATGACATATTCGAAGTAATTCGAAGAACTCCTTTATAAAAATTTATGCAGATGATATAATCTTATATACAATTGGAAAGAACCTGACAAAAATGGCTAGAGATTTACAGCAGGATGTAATATATTTACAAACTTGGTTGCATGATAATAAATTAGCACTCAGCTTTGAAAAAACAAAATTTTTGGTAATCAGACCTCCTCATCAAACCTTGGACATGCATCCCTCTATTAAATTATATAAACATGAATGCTTACATGATCAGAATTTCCAGAATTGCAAATGTCTAACTGTGGAAGAAGTTTCAAATCATTGTTACCTTGGGTTATGGATTGACTACAGTATAAGTTGGGCAATGCATATAACAAATTTGTACAATAAAATGAGATTTTATGTGTACTTTTTTTACTACATTCAGAACAAATTAAATATTAGAACAAAAGTTACCTTATATTATACATTAGTGAACTCCCAACTCAATTATTTAGTTAATGTATGGGCACGAGAAAATATAACTGAAATAAGGGTAATAACTTAATTAACAGGATTTTGAGACTTTTAATGGGGACAAACTTTTGGAATGACCTGAATAAGAGAAGGCAATTTTTGTTGAAATATAAAATACTTTATCCAGTTCAAAAACTGAAGTTAAATTTAATCTCGAAAAATCTTAACACTATTTTTGAAGAGTCGAATTTGCAAAGAAATGTCTCACATAATTTAAGGAACCGAAAAGCAATTGTTTTGCCTCACCCTAGGGTACTAAATAGATTTAGAGATAGGCATACAATGAATATAATAAACAACTTGTTGGCTTGTGTAGATTTCAGGCTCAGGAGAAGTTATTCTTGCTCCAAATTAAAATTCTTAATACTCAGTGATACAGTAGATTAGAATTGCTATGGCAGATAAATTTCTATCTCTGTTTGCAGTGCGGAATGTACTATGTGTTGTGATTTCATTATCTTTTCTGTTAGATAACAAATTTGTATGCAAAAACTTGTAAATGAAGAATTACTTGTTGTTTGGTTTTTTTAGGAGCATTAGCAACTAAGGCCATATTGCTCCGGGAATATGCGGTGGTCATTCCTGACCTTTCCGCATCCTCCGTATTTGGTGGTGACGGGCTCAAACCCCGGTCTAATCAAGAAGGGTGTGCTACACACTGCTGCTCCTTCCCACCTGGCTATGGAGGCGCCCCCAATGAAGAAGTACAACTTGTTGTCAAGAAACTTACTTTTCTTAACAAGTTCATTCATTGTAAACAAATTCTCTTGATAAAAATAAATTGTATTGAATTGTATTGTATTATTATTATTATTATTATTATTATTATTATTATATAAATTAAATTAAACTAAACATAATATAATAAGTAAATAAACAAAATAAAAACTAATAATAAAAACTAACAAAAGTAATAATAAAACTAATAATAAAAACTAAGCATAATAATATAAATTAAATTAAACATTAAATAAAGTACTTAACTGCCTTCTTTAATATAACTGGATGATTTCCATACACCCCAGGTGCCTTCCTCATGTTTATCTTCAACAATTTCTCCTCCATTTTATTCTCAGTTATTACAAGATTATCTAGCTTACTGCCAGAGTTTAATACACCTCTTGCATTCCCCTCCCTAAATAAATCCTCATGTGTGAATGTAGATGCAAAATATTTATTTAGTTTGTTAGCTACCTGAGCAGAATCATCAACAGTTGAACCATTGATATCAAGTTGACATATGTAAAGAACTCTTTGCTGAGTTTTTTTTTTTTTTTTTTTTGCATCCTTTGCCAAAGATTTCTCGCCTTTGCCTGCCTAACCTCCTTTGTGACTTGGTTACAGACCATCTTATATCCATCATAGGCTTCTGTGTCATATGTTAATTTATATGTATCCCATGCATTTTTCTTCTCTGCCACATGTCTAATTAGTTCATCTGACATCCATTTAAGCCTAAATCTTGAACAATATTTCTTATTTGGTATGAAAAGCCTAGTAGCTTCCAAGATTATTTCTTTGAATACTTCCCATTTTGAATTTGCTGTTGGTAACATCATCAGTTGATCCCACCGTATAAAATTTAAATACTGTCTCAGACCACCGTAGTCACCTTTACGAAAGCAAAAACCCTTCCCTTTACCCCTGATGGTAGTTACCTCTTTGAGTAAATCCAACTTCAGGACACTGTGATCACTGCCACCTAGTGGTTCCTTTATCTGCAGATTCTTAATGCATGAAGAATCACTACTGATAATCAGATCAAGAGTATTACTCCTTCTAGCTGCCTCCAGAACATACTGCTGTAAAAAAATAACCAATCAATAAATCCACAAAAGCCTTGCTAGTGTGTGAGTGACCAACCCATAAATTCCAGTCAATCTCTGGGAAATTAAAATCCCCCATTTACAGGCCCCTCTATTTCTCTGCACAATTGCTCATTATCCTCACCACATTCATTAGACCTATAACACACACACCTACTCTCATTTTTCCTTTCCCAGTGTTTATATCACACCAAACAGACTTAACATTGCACTTAGATTTTATGTGTTTCTTAACTAACAGAATAACCCCGTCCTCCCTTCCTGTCCTGTCTATCCTTTCTGTACACATTGTACTCCCCAAATTCCAATTCTGCACTGCTTATGTCTGTGTGACACCACGTCTCTGATATCCCAACAATATCTGCCTTTGATGTCTTGACTAGCACTTCAAGGTCAAATTTATTAACTATATTCCTAGCACTGGTATACATGCAAGTATTCCTGTTTCTACTCTTAGTTACCCTAACACAGCTCATGTATTTACTTGTTCCACTATGACTCCCAGCAGTCCTAGAAATCCCACTGCCTTGCTTTCCAGACTGCTGCTGAATTGCACTTCAATAGAAGCAGTGCAAGAATCACTTTCACCTCTGCCAGCGGCTACTGTTAATCTATTAGTCCGCGTATCTCCACAAGCTAGCAGTTTTCCGACATACCTAACTCTGCCTCGACAACATCAGCAATTATATTTAATATGATTAGCCGACCGGGCTAGCCGGGTGGGTAAAGTGCCTGCCTAGCAATCCAAAAGTCGCGGGTTCGAATCCCGCCTCGGGCTGGGATCACAGTATTGCAAAAACCTTGAAAGGTGCATTATGGCCACAGAAGCCGATGCGCCAACAACTAAACAAAAAAAAAGTTTAATATGATTACGAAGAAAACTAATTACGATATCTGTAAGGCGGCTGAAATCTTACAATGAAATCGTACAACTCCGATCATCGGTTCGGAATCCTCAGTTAATTTTGCGGTTTTCGGATGCATTTTCAGTTTTTCAATGTAATAGTTTAATACAATAATATTAACTCGTACACTCATAAACAGAGGTGTAACTATGCCAATGCAGCCAATGCGGTGCATGACCTAAAGGGGGTCCACTGCCCAAAAAAGGAAAAAAAATAATTGAGTAAAAATATGTTTTTTAGTCATGTTTATAATAAAATGTATTATGTCTACGAAGAATTATTTTTTTCACACGAAGCATGTTCATTGTTAGCTAGCTGCACAGCACAAGCGAAACTGCAGTGAATAGAGGTGAAATGGTATTAGCATAGCTGCGGCTTCCAGGGCAATTTTTAAGCAAAAGTGCGACATTTCATAAATTTAAACTTTTGCTAATTTTATGAAGTAGTCGTTAGGGTTTTAGCTCTATAACAGTGAGCAGAGTTGTCCTGAAATTCGACCATTTGGAAACATCCCCATAATGATCTGTACTTGTGAGAAGTAATGTTGTCTCAAGAATGTCCATGTACACCTCAGCATTCACTGTACCGTTCACAAATTCAAGACGACCAACTCCTCTGTGTGAAATACAGCCCCCATATCATATCATTTGAGATGCAGAATGTTTCATTGTGGAGCCAATATAGTCAAGGATGAAATTCTTCTCCTGTTCTTCGTCTAACAGTCTGCTGGACGTTCAACTTGCATGGTTCGGACAATGAATTTCTCTGATAAATCATGATTCGTGATCCATCAGAAAAAATAACGCATTTCCACTGATCCTCAGACCAACTAGCATTCTCTTTTGCCCACTTTAGACATTGGGCTTTCATTTTTTGCATCAAAAGTGCTGTTTTCTTGGGGGACGTGCTACTAATCCTGATGAGAAAAGGCGTCTGATAATTGCATTTCCTCCTGTTTTGACATCTGTCGATGAGGATCTTCTGTTTCGGACACAAAGACGGACCAGAAATCTGTACTGTACTGCAGAGGATAGTCGGGTATCACTTAGTTTCTTTCTGTTTAGATTGCCAGTTTCTGATAATTTCCGTAATAAACGTGCCAACGTTGAATGATTACAAGTGAATCCTTTTGGCTATTTCATGCGTAGAATGTCCCTCTGCATTCAACGCAGCATTAAAGCTTTTCCTACGTGGTGTTAATTGCGAAAACTTAGCCATTGCAATAGCAGTTCATCCTGGGCTCGTATTTATACTCCCGCTGTATAAATACACTGTATGTATACTCCCGCTAGGATGATGCAATCGTGTTTGGCACGTGACATCATCTAAGAGAGCTTGCTAAACATGTATGATGCAATACAGTAATGCTATTAGAAAACATATATCATATACTGTATTGCCAAATTTCACAGAAATTCGGTGAATTTTGCACGTGATGCAATTGTTTTACGCACCATTGTACACGAGCGTTGAGCAACCGTAGTTCGAGCACAAACTACGGTTGGTGCACCGTATTTGGTATGATTACCAAATATGGTGCTGTTTCTTGTATTCACTCTATCTTGTGAACTTCTGTGACCATGCAGTCGTATCGGAGTATAAATAGAAAATTTATTTATTTATGTAATATGCACTGCGTACACTCCCTAACTTTTTAATGGAAGTGTTTTCCGATGTACAGACATTACTTGATAAGAAAAAGTGTAATCAATATCACATTTTCAACGTACATTTCATTGGTCCCTGGAAACTTTTACGATAAATCATAGGCTCCCCTGTCTTCACGCCCTTCCCACCACAGAAATCATTCATATAAATGAAAGTATATTTCGGATGTCTCGAACGAAAAGCCTGATCGAAGCAAAATTTTCAACCTGTGTTCTGTAGGTCCTTGGAAAAATTTCAGGTTCAGTAACGATTTCACAAACTCGTTCTCTCCCCCCCCACACACAAAAATGGACATAAATGAAAATATATTTTCGATTTAATGAACAATAAAAATGCAGATTTTTATTAAATTTTCAGCATATATTCTATTGCCCCCTGGGATGGCTCTAAGTTGAATTCCGATTTCATAGCATTCCCTCCTCAAGAAAATGCTATGAAATCGGATATTGTAGTATTTCTGTAGAGGAACTATTACAAAGTTCCTACAGAAATATTACTATAAACTGGGAACGGGGACTCTAGTTCATTTCAAAATTTCACGTCTTACTTAGGATATTTTAGAAATCTTTGTAACAAAATGTCATGTCGATGAGTTGATTTATTTTGTTATAAATCATGAATTATTACCATTTGCTAACGCGCCCGAAAAGTAACGCACTGCGTATTAACTTGTTTAAGTTTATATTAGTTTATCCTTGTTGTAGTTTATTTTAAGTTACAAACTTCGTCCCTTAACAGCAGTATATGATACTGGGATATAAATTATATAGCAATAGGAAGTTTATAAATATGTTACAGTATTAATAAGGTATTATAATAATTAATGACGATGATGAATTACAATGATAAGTATAAAATAAATAATGTTTTTAAAGTTAAGTAAGTTAAAGGATAAATATGTGTGAAAAATGTCATATCATTCCCGCACTTTCAATGCATTGATCTGTTTGATAAATAAAGATAAACTGGCTCAAAAGCCTCTTGTGGGACTCTGTTTATGGCGAAGTCCGGGAAATGCTTTCCTTGTTCACAATAAAGTGTCGGTACGAGGAAACTTTAGTTTCAGGAGAGAGAGAGAGTAAACAGGGAATGGTTTGCTAGTATTATTTATTTATTCCGAGGAGAGAGTTGATAGAAATTTTGCCCAAAAAAATGACGATATCACGTTGATTCTAATCCCGTGGGGCTCTCCATATCCTATGAAATGACCGTTTTTCCACTTTTATTATTGAGTGTTAATAAGGAGGCCTGTGACTGTAACATGATCTGTAATGTGCTCCAAAATTGTTTTCTCAAAACTTTTAATAAACTATATCCCACAGATATCGGTGCTAAGAATACTTGCTAAGTCTGCTGTGTTATATTTTCGAACAAATTTGGTAAAATGCTATTTCCAAACAGCAAGTATAGCGACTGTTTCCAGAATCTTGTTGAAGATTATACGAATTATTTCAAGTATGTAAGGAACCGATCGGGTCCAACCGTGCATTTTGATTGAGTGAAGTGCGCCATTTCCTGTTTCAAGATATCCTAATACGACACGCTGCACATCAGAAGTTGACAGAAAACAGAGGTTTAAACGGTCCCTAAATCTACGAATTATACATTAAATCATGGCTGGTGAAAATGAAACATTTAATACAGCAATAATACAGTAAAATACTAGTAGTAGTAGTAGTAGTGGCACTTGATGCAAGAAAGCAAGTGTAGGAGCTTATGCAGCATCAGCCAAAAAAAAAAAAAAAAAAAATCACACCATACCCTCCAAATGCCTGTCCAGTTCCTCCTTAAATTTATTTAACCTATCAACTTCCACAACGACAGATGGAAGTTTGTTCCAGCAATTAACCACCCGCTGGCTAAAGGCAAATTTCCGCACATCTATTCTACATCTATCCTTTCTTAATTTGAACTTATGTCCCCGTAGGTTCGTATTCTGAACAAGTGGGAGGATCCCATCAGAATTCAGCGTGCTCAACCCATTCAAGGCCTTATAGACCTCAATCAGATCACCGCGCAGGTGCCTAGTCTCCAGCCACTGCAATTTGCAGAACTTAAGCCTCTCTTGGTAAGAGGATCCCTTCATTCCCCTCACCAATCGTGTTGCTCTTCTCTGTACACGCTCAAGCAAATCTACATCCTTCCTAAAATGAGGCCTCCAGACCTGTACGCAGTACTCAAGGCGTGGCCTGACCATTGCCTTATACAGAGGGACAATCACCTCCTTTTCCCTGCTAGCAAAATTCCTATATATCATTGACAAAACCCCGTGACCTGCCCTAGCAGCCTGTCTGCATTGCTCAGAAAACTTCATATCTGACTGCACAATTATTCCCAGGTCTTTTTCATTTTCTACCACCTTAAGTGTAGTACCACACAGTTGGTACGTTTCTCTGGGGTTACTTCTACCCATATGCAGTACTTTGCATTTGTCAAGGTTAAACTTCAGTTGCCACTTCTTAGCCCATCTGCCCAAATTATCTAGATCCTGTTGCAGTAGCACACTGCCATGACTGTCATTAACAACCCTGCCAACCTTCGTGTCATCTGCAAACTTCGACATTAAGCTTGATATACCTTCATCAATATCATTGATAAATATACAAAACAACAGTGGACCCAACACCGAACCCTGTGGGACTCCACTAATAACATTAGTCCACGAAGAGCAGCACCCATTGATTACCACCCTCTGTCTTCTCCCACTTAACCATCCTTTTATCCATTGTAGCAACTTACCCTTAATACCATTCTGCTCCAATTTGTACAGTAGTCTTCCATGCGCAACAGTGTCAAAAGCTTTCCTGAAATCCAAGTATATGATATCAAAATTATTTTTTGCATCCAGTTCCTTTGTGACCACATCATAATAACCAATCAAATTTGTCAGACAAGACTTTCCCTTAACAAACCCATGCTGTGTCTGAATTATTGCTGCAGTCTTGTCTAGATGATCCTGCAATGCATCTTTAACCAGTGACTCCATTATTTTACCTGGAACAGAAGTTAAACTAACTGGTCTGTAATTACTCGTGTCACCCTTCGAACCTCCTTTGTGAATTGGGGATACATTTGCACATCTCCAGTCCGTGGAACCTTCCCTGAATCCAAGGATGCTCTCATAATTATGGCTAAGGGTTTGCTTAGTTGCTTTGCCGCCTCCTTTAATATAACTGGATAGATCCCATCCACCCCAGGTGCCTTTCTTATGTTTAACTTCAACAATTTCTCCTCCACTTTGCTCTCAGTTATTACAAAATCATTAAGCACACTGCTACAATTTGATAACCTTCTTCCACTTTCAAACTGTAATAATTCCTCACGTGTGAATGTAGATGCAAAATACTCATTCAGTTTGTTTGCTATCTGAGCAGGATCATCAACAGTCAAACCATCGATGTCAAGTGGACCAATCATATTCATTCCCTTCCTTTTAGAGTTTATATAAGTAAAGAAATCCTTGCTGTTTTTCTTAGCATCTTTTGCCAAAGATTTCTCGTAATCCGCCTTTGCCTGCCGAACCTCCTTTGTGACCTGATTACAGACTAGCTTATATCTGCTACAGGCTTCTGCGTCGCCTGATAATTTATATGCATCCCATGCATTTTTCTTCTCTGTCACGAGTCTCATTAGTTCATTTGATAACGATTTAGGCCTAAACCTTGAACAATATTTCTTCATCGGTATGAAAAGTCTAGTAGCTTCCACGATTAATTCCTTGAATGCTTCCCACTTAGAATTTACTGTTTGTAACATCGTCAGTTGATCCCACTGTACAGAATTTAAAGGGCGCCTCCGTAGCCAGGTGGGAAGGAGCAGCAGTGCGTAACACACGCTTCTTGATTAGACCGGGGTTCGATCCCGTCACCACCAAATACGGAGGATGCGGAAAGGTCAGGGAATGACCACCGCATATTCCCGGAGCAATATGGCCTTAGTTGCTAATGCTCCTAAAAACCGAATAACAAACAAACAAACAACAACAGAATTTAAAAACTGTCTGAGACCAGTGAACTCCCCTTTACGGAAGCAAAAACCCTTTCCTTTACCCCTGACGGTAGTTACCTCTTTGAGTAAATCCCACTTCAGCACAATGTGATCACTGCCACCTAGTGGTTCCTTTATCTGCAAATTCTTAATACACGAATGATCACTGCTGATAACCAGATCAAGAGTATTACTTTCTCTGGTTGCCTCTCGAACATGCTGCTGCAGAAAACAATCATCCAATAAATCCACAAAAGTCTGACTAGCGTGTGAGTGACCAACCCACAAGTTCCAGTCAATATCTGGGAAGTTAAAATCCCCCATTATAAAATGTCTAGTAAAGTCGTGCTAATTACAAGTAAATGATTCTGGGCTTCATTAAAATATACTTTAGTCATTTTTTTTTAATAATTACTATATGTCAATGAAATAGAATACAGTACTGCATAAAAAAAAAAAAAAAAAAAAAACATGGTAATATTTACAATAAACTATTTTGACTCAACAATTTATGTTCTTCTTGTTTGTTATTCTTGTTCTTTCTGTTTTTTTTTTTTTTTTTTTTTTATAAATCAGAAAGAACAAGAATAACAATCAATAATACATTGCTGAAAGTGGTGGAACACTGTTGACAAACTGATTTCCCAGTATACGAATGTTTCTTGCAATGAACATTTTCAGAAAATTAAAACCACTTTGGATAAAACGGGAATATTCTCTATTTTAATAAATCATTTATATTTTAATAAGGATTTTAATAATTCTAATGATTTTTAATGATTCTAAAGGATTTTAATAATTCTAATGATTTTAATGATTCTAAAGGATTTTAATAAATCCTTTAGCAACGTTATTATAAGCTTGAGATATGCTGGACACATGTTGAGCCAACATGTGTCCAGCATATCTCAAGTAGCTGACTAAATTCTACACATAAAGCATTAAAGAATTAGTCGTGTTTTTTTTTTTTTTTTTTCCCCCTCTCCATCAAGACAGAGCGAGACAGAGAGAGAGAATTCATCTCTTAACACAAACAGACTTCGCTCTGAGACGAGAACGACTCCTAGAAGCGGTACGAGTTTTTTTTTGCTAAAATGCTCCTACTGTATTTAAATTTTGAGCTTGTGTATGTACTCACTCTCTCTCAAATCGACATACGCACAAGTCTTAATGTGTTTAATGTGATTAATATAAAAAATGCTTTTATTTCGTTACATAATTAATGCAAAGTGTTAAATATACTAATGTTATCACTAGTGATAACATTTTTCAATTGTAATATTCATGATATAATTATAATAAATTTCCTGTTCATACTCCAGGAAGGCCAGACAGTCAGAAAAGTTTACAAGAACATTATCGTATTTACCGCTCACGTGAGCTCTGTAACTCAAACAGTTATACTGCTTTAATCAGTATAACTTCCCCCCCCCCCGCATGTCCACCGGCTACGTCATTGCAAACTACAAAATGCTATCATATATGAAAAAAAAAAAAATCCATGAAAATCAATATCACTAATATTCACCTACTCATCAAGAAGATACCGAAGACCTGCGAATCATTCCAGCAAATAAGCCGCCTTCTAATCAATCCATGAAAATGTTAAATGCATCCTTTCATACATAATTTAAACCTGTCAAATAATTACAACTATTCTGTACGCATCCCCCTTAATCTGCCGGCTGAACAGGATGAATTTAAAAAATGAATAAATTCATTTAATAATAATAATAATAATAATTATTATTATTATTATTATTAGTTATACGGAATTGAATAATTTCTCTCTCAATCGTACAATGCTAGGGTGGCAATCAAGAGTTGTTTAGTCTCTACGGTAGCACTAGCGCGAGACAGAAAATTAACTCACTGTTTCAATGTACAGTTTATGATGAAACAAGCAGTTTTTTTTTTTGGGGGGGGGGATATTTTTATTTACATTTATTATTATTATTATTTTATTTTTTTTTTTTTTCATCTTCTAAACTATCCAAATATCTGTTTTGCAGTTTCAGCATAAGGTAAGGAAGTCTGCCGAATTTATTCACAATTCACTAGTATTGGGGAAACAGGTCGGTTTTTTGTTGTTATACGAGAAAACCAGCTTCATAGGATCGGTAAAGCGGTTTGCTGCTAGAACCGCCGAACAGTTGTGTTATATAAGTCAACTGGCTGCACATACTTTCGTGTCTTGTGTTTTAAAATTGTATTAGTAATTATCCCTCTCAATTTATTTCCAATATAGAAAATTCAAGAAATCGATATACGATAGTTCGCGAAAGTTCCGTATACCAATGCACGTTCTGTATCATTTGGCACGATGTCGTTGTAGATGTGACAGTAGCCGTACGATTGGTTCACTCCATGAAAGGAGGAGCCACGGAAGCGGTAGCAGAGTAGTCCCAGGCAGATTAAGTGCATTCTACCAATCACTTGGGGCTGAGGGGCGTGTGTTTCAAATGGTAGTGCTCCGTTGAGTGCTATAAAAAGAGAAGGATAAATTCTCTTCTCTTAGAAGCAGAGGCAAAATAGTACTGGGTTTCCCGACTGCTTCTCCCCATTTTCATAAGTGCAACTATGATCACATCCACTAACGTCCGCAATCCATTCTCGATGCTGGTTTTTCTGTGTTTATGTAGATATCTTTCAGCTAAAACTGAAGACGAGTTCGAAGATGACCTTAAAGTCTTTGTAAAAGAATGGGATAAAAAACATTCTGCTTCACAGTTTTCCATCATACAGGAAGCAAATCTGGCCATTGATAAAGGCGGAAATTTCACTTCTCAGGGAAATACTGGTATAGATATCCAAGTACAAACGGATAAAAAATGTACAACGTGCAAACATCAGGCACGGACAGCGCTACTGCAAGCTATTAAGGAAAGAATATTAAGCCAGTTAGAGTTGAAGCAAATGCCGAACGCAACAGGTAGATCACTTCCTAAAATCCCTCCCTTACATCACCTGTTGGACCGGTATGGCATGCAGGGAGACACACCCAACGAACCGTTTGTACCAGGGCCTCAGTACGGAGAAGAGGACGACTTTCACGTCACTGCAGAAAGGGTGATTAGCTTTGCTCAACATCGTGAGTAAATGATTAATTCTTAACTTGTAATATAAATATTCCTTAATTATATGTGTAATCAACTTGTCATATTTAGGTATTAAATAATTTACTCGATTAAGCTGAATAAAATGGAGCAATATCATCTTCAAAATTTAAAGTTGAAGTTGAAGGTACAGGGAAAATTGATTGATGCAGGCTAACAGAAAGTATTCCAACTGAAGTAATATTGATCTGCATGATAAAAATATGCTGTCCGCAGATTCCAGAAAGAAATGTCAGTAAGTTATGATCAAACCGTTTAAAGTTCAAAAGGAAATTTAAGAAAACACAATGTACGAATTAGGCACGTTCCCAAATACGCAAAGCGCTCACTGCCTTCATGTCCGTTCGCATCTAATTGAATATGATTTTCGTAAAAAAATTTGTCGTCTATTAGAAACATTTCTCACATCATCCCAAACTTAAAAATAGGGTCAGTACCAATTTTTCCCCCCATAAAATCTCGAGTTCTTTTTTTTTTTTTTTTTTTTTTTTTTTATAAAAATGGATGTACGTGCCGGATGTTTAAGCATTACTCGCTAAGGCGAAGTCGGATTGACACCAAATTTAAGTGGATGTTTTGTATGAAGTTTTAGGTTCAATCAGATTCCATAACCTTCCCCCCAAGTAAACTTCCTAGAGAAATATTTCTATAAATTAACAATATAAGCTTTAAAAATTTCACGACTTTATTTAAAATATTCTTAGAGTCGTTCGTACAGAAATTTAATGTCGACAAGTTAACCCATTTCTCCTGTGAGCCATTCCACTTTCCTCTTATAAAGAACTGTTACACAACTCCACGTCACGGCTACCCATCATGTGTTTACCAAAACATTCACGGGTGAAATTTTGGTAAACTCTTTTAAAGATCAATTATATCTGATTGCGGAAAACAGAAGGAAAATTCGAAAGTTCATATCATAAGAACGGCTAGAAAGAGAAAAAGGATTAATTGTTTGTGTGATGACTATGATGAGAAGGTGTACTATAGGCATCGTTGGGCGACGAATGAGTAAGGATATTTGTGGTACCTTTTTGAAAGCAGAGTGTGGGAGCTGTGCTCAAAGATATATTAGAGGGAATGGAGAAAAAGCAGAGTGGGGGGCTAAATTCAACGACAGTTTTGTTGTCTGTGTGCGCACTTGCCTTAGACGCTCTGTACCTAGCTGTTGTACAACTGTACAATCGCCGGGAATTTGGAACTGGTTGCAAAACTTTTGTCCTGTCGCGGACCCTATATAATGTAACGGATTTCATCCCTACGACTAAACGGTCGTACGAAAAAGTCCCTCTGTGTGCGAAGAGCCTTCAAGTGTGTATACATAATTTTGACTCGCCCTGTACTAGGTAATCTTAGCGGTGCATATTTTGAGTATACCCACTGTACCCTCCTGTAGAGCACACTCATGGTTTAAAAGGCAGAATTTCATGGGGGCAGTGGACACAATTTTCCCTACAATCTCCATTGCCCTTGCTCAAATATGCGATGTTTTCATTGCTACTTGGTCAAACTTGTAATTTTCAGAAGATGAAAAGTATAACATGTTATTAACAAATTAAAAAAACTCGCTGGTTATGTTTATACCAAGCGATCGATCGAGCGTTAAAATTTTTAACCAAGTTTAAAATTTTAAACAGCCATGTTTTCTTGCGGAAGAATATCGGCCTAAATTTATTGTACAATTTTTAACCCTGACTTTGTGGATCAGGGTGAGAAATTAAATGAAATGAAGTTCACTTTCATGTTATGCATAATGCGCTTGGCATATTCAAAAAAAAACAATTACTAAAAACTGGATGTTCCAAAAATTGAATAATAATCGCACAGTTATTTTCTGGTTATTGATTTACACGGCCATCAGTTACGTGCACCAGACGATCGAAATGCTTATACAGTATTACCATTAAAGAAAAGTTTGTTCCTCTTGAAGTGCTTGCCAAATTTTAACTGTTCATAAAGTCAGGGTGGAGAAATGAAATTATTTGACATCTATAAAACACACCACTTCCGAATACCTAAAATATGGGCTGAATCCTACAATAAATTCAAATTTATGGAATGGAGGCTTTTAACAAGTACATCAGTTTGGGCGAAAGTACCAAATATGTGTAAAAATATTAATGACATGGAATTTCTAATCGACAAAACTTATTTAGTCAATTTTTTTTTTTTTTTTTTTCTTTGCTTACAAATTTCAGTAAAGCCGAAAGAAAGCAATGATGATAGCTCGATGTTTAATATATATAGAATGCTACCTCGTCCTATGAATGTTCATTAGATGGAAGAAATGTCTCGAGGTAAAACCTTAATGCCATTATGTTAAATTTAAAACAAAAACTGAACTTGTAAGTGGTTTTTTTTTTTTTTTTTTTTCTCCGATCAATATATGATTAAGGCAAGGTCAATAAAATATGACTGAGTTAAGCCTTTGACTTCTGATTTATTTTACTGCAATACTGCTTGGTTGTTCCTCAAATTTTAATGTAATTATTTTAAGATATGTATATTAAATATCGTAAAATAATTATATTATTTTTATTTCATGTTTAGAGCATATATTATCCGAATATGGCGAAGTTCTCATTTATGAGCAGGTGTTGACAGTTGCGACCGTCAATAATTCGTCTTAGCGGAAGACATAACTACTGTCAAGGGTAAAATGGCGGGCTTTTACTTCCGCAAGGCTGGCTACAATAGTCAGAGAGAGGGAGTTTTAAAATTGTATACAGTAAAATACGTTATGTGGCTTCTACAAAGGCTAAAAATTGGCTCCACTGCCTCTTATCTTTTCTCAGTTTCTCTTAACTTTTTTTTTTTTTTTGGTGAGTACCTTCTCTGAATCCCAACTGCACTTCCTTTCCTTTCCCACCCATTCACAACTTTTCCAGTTATCCCCACTTTCATTTTCTCCTAACTTCGTCTATCCTGGAATTTTTTTCCGGTAGAGTCTAGCATGAAAGTAGTAGATCGTGGCCGCCTCCACGTGGAGGCGGCCACCAAGAGCCAGGTCATCATCATCAGCCATTTTCAATCCACTGCAGGATGACAGCCTCTCCAGCAACTTTCCAGTTCCTTCTGTTTTGAGTACTGGCCATCCATTTACTACCCACAAACTCATGAATTTCTTCTATCCATCTCCACCTTTGTCTTCCAGGTTTTCTTCTAGCTCCTCTTGGATACCATTCTGTTATTTTCTTAGTCCATCTGTCATCATGTCTTCGAGCTATGTGTCCTGCCAAAGACCATTTTAGTTCTTTAGTTTTGATAAGAATGTCCTTTACTTGAGTTTGCTGCCTAATCCATGTGTTTCTCTTCTTATATAACAGTCTGATTCCCAATATAATTCGTTCCATTCTTCGCTGTGTAGTTCTCAGCTTCTCTTCCATTCTTTTGGTGAGTGCCCAAGTTTCACTTCCATAAGTCATGGTGGGGAGTATATATTGGTTCATTATTTTACGTTTCAGACAAATTGGGATATTGCTTCTCAGAGCAGTGCGTAGCACACGCTTCTTGATTAGACCGGGGTTCGAGCCCGTCACCACCAAATACGGAGGATGCGGAAAGGTCAGGGAATGACCACCGCACCGGAGCAATATGGCCTTAGTTGCTAATGCTCCTAAAAACCAAATAACAACAACAGCTTCTCAGTATGTGACTATATTTCCTGAATGCTATCCATCCAAATTTATTCTTCTCTTGACTTCTAGCCATTTATCATTATTGCAGCTAATGATTTGTCCCAGATAAGTATATGACTATCTTGTCTTTCCAGTGCCCGAAACATTGCCTTATGCTGTATGGAGTCAAATTTCTTTTCATAATCCACAATTACTGCTCCTTCAATCATTATATCCCTTTCTGTGGCATACTTGTTCATCATTACTTTTGTTTTAGCCATATTCATCTTTAGTCCAAAATCCTTACTAACTGTGCATAACTGATTAAGATTTGCCTCTAATTCTTTGGGATCGTGGCTTATGACCACAATGTTATCTGCAAATCGTAAATGGTTTAGGCACTCTCCGTTCACATTTACTCCTTTCTGTGACCAGTCTAATCTTCTGAAAGCTTCCTCAAGGGCAGTAGTAAACAGCTTTGGAGATATTGTCTCCTTGTCGAACTCCTTTCTCAATTTTAAATTTCCTACTGTCTTTGTCTAGTCTAATAAAGGAGGTAGCCCTCTCATATATTTTCTTCAAAATCATAATATATGGGGTATCTATGCCTTGTCTTTGCAGTGCCCGAAACATTGCCTTATGCTGTATGGCGTCAAATGCCTTTTCATAATCCACAAATGCCAGGCATAATGGTGTTTTATATTCATTTGCTTTCTCCATTAGCTGTGATATTACGTGAAGGTGATCCATATTTGAGAATCCTGTCCTAAAGCCAGCTTGCTCTTTTGGTTGATTCTCATCAAGTATTCTTTCTAATCTGTTAGTGAACAACTTATAGATGTGGGATAACAAGCTAATTGGTTTATAATTTCCAATTTCTAATTTATCTCCTTTCTTATGCAGCAAAACTATGATTGCATTATTCCACTGCTTAGGCATCACCTTTTCTAATGCACTTTGTGAAGAGCCTTGCCAGTTTTTGTGTTATGTCTCTTCCTCCCAATTTTAACAACTCTACAGTAACTTCATCTTCCCCTGGGGCTTTCTGATTCTTCATTTTCTTCAATGCATGTTCTACCTCATCAGGAAGAATATCCGGTATGTCGTATTTGTTGCTACTTTGCAATCCATCTTCCCCATTTCTGGCATCATTCCCCTACTCCTTGTATAATTCTCTATAGTAGTCTTCTGCTATTTGAATTATGCCTTCTCTGCTGTTTATAAGTACACCATCGCTATTCTTCAGTTTCAGTATCATTTGTCTTTCTGTATTACTGCTCATAGCTGCTGATTTAAATCCTTTGTTTTCCCTTAATGCTTGTTCTACTTTTCTTGTGTTAAATCTCATGTCCTCTGAGTCTTTTTCTAATGGCTTTGCATAACTCAGTATACTCAATTTTCTCCCTGTCAGTGTTTTTCTTGCTTTTCATTTGTCGTCTTCGGTTCATCATGACAAGTGTTTCTTGACTAATTTTTTCTTCTTTGGATTTCTTTATCCCTATAGGTTTCTTGGGCTTTATCACTTTCAGAAAGTTGTAATATTCCTCGTCGATAGCTTGGTCCTCAGCAGTCTGCAGAAGCTCAAACTTGTTCTTAAGTTCCAGTACATACTGCTTTTTCTCCTCTCTGTTACCTCAAAGACCTTATTTACTCGAATCAGTTTTTTCATTTCCTTTCCTACATATATATCAAGTGTACATCTTAACAAGAGCCAGGTCCCGGCCAGCAATAGAACACTTCATAACAGCCGACCGGGCTAGCCAGGTGGGTAAAGTGCCTGCCTGGCAACCCAAATGTCGCGGGTTCGAATCCCGCCTCGGTCTTGGATCAGAGTAAAATACAAAACCTTTGGGAGGTGCATCATGGCCACAGAAGCCGATGCGTCAACAACTAACAAAAAAAAAAAAAAAAACACTTACACACCCAACACACTACATAAAAATGGCCGGTTTTGTCGTAAGTTTAACACAAGAAGTACAATGGGGGAAACCCTGGGGTCCACCACAACAACACATGAATGAAAAAGAAAAAGAAAATTCTATATAATGGGACGGTCTGATTATTTCCAGCAGCAAATGCAAAATGGGAAGCATTCAGGGAAGTAATTGTAGAAGCTACTAGGCTTTTAATACCAATGAAGAAATACAGTTCATCTTGCATCCATTTAAATCTAAATGGATGCAAGATGAACTGTTGAGAAATGCATATAAATTAACAAGTGATACAAAGCCTATGATAGGTATAAATTAGTCCGTAATCAAAACACAAAGCACGTTAAGGCTGATTATGAGAAGTCTCTGGAAAAGAAAAGCAGCAAAGACTTCTATGCTTATATTAACAGTAGAATAAAGGGTTCGAATCACATTGGTCCACTTAATGTCAATGGGTTAACAGTTGATAATCCTGCTCAGGTTGCTGACAAATTGAATAGGCATTTTGCCTCTACATTCACACATGAGGAATTCTTTAGGGGAAGGAAAGCCAGAAGGTTATCAAACTGTAGCGGAGAGCTAAATGACTCTGTGATAACTGAATGGAAGAGAAATTGTTCAAGCTGAACATAAAAACGGCGCCTAGGATGGATAGAACCTATCCAGTTGTATTAAGGGAGGCAGTAAAGGAGGTAAGCAAACCCTCAGCCATAATTATGAAAGCACCTTTGGAATCAGGGGAGGTCTCTGTGTACTGGAGATGTGCTAATGCATCCTCAATTCATAAAGGCGGATAAAAAGGTGACATGAGTAATTACAGACCTGTTAGCTTAACGTCTGTTCCAGTCGAAATAATGGAGTCGCTGGTTAAAGCAGTTATGCAGGACCATCTGGACAGGAATGCCATTATGCTGTAGTCACATCATAGATTTGATAAGGGGAGATCTTGTCGAATCAATCTGATAGGTTACTATGATGCAATAACCAAGGAACTGGATGCAAAAATAATTTTGATATCATATAGTTGGATTTCAGGAAGGCTTTTGATACTTGTATATAAAAAACTGCTGTAAAAACTGGAGGAATGTGACATTACGGACAAGTTTACTGCTTTGGATAAAGAGATGGTTAAGCGGAACAAGATAGAGTGGTTATCAATGGGCACTGCTGTTCGTGGAATAATGTTATTGGTGGAGTCCATCAGGGGTCAGTGCTGGGCCCTTTTTTTTTTTTTTTTTTCAATATTTATTAATAATACTGATGAAGATACATCAGGCTTAATGGCCAAGTTTTCTGATGATACAAAGGCTGGCAGGGTAATTAACGACAGTAATCGGGGTGAGTTAGTGCGACAAGATCTAAGAAAATTAGGGCGATGGGCTGAGAAATGTTTAGGACGAGGCGCCACCGGTGGTTTCCCACAACTGCGCTGCTGAGCAGTTGAAGTTTAATATTCAGTTCTTATATTTGGAGCCTGGCAGACTGAAATGAGTGTTACATATAATGGGTTTAAACAGTCGTGAGGGTTCTGTCAGTCTGGCCTCTTCTGTTCCACATCTCTCTCTCTCCCCTGCCTGTAAACTGGCTTCTTCTATTCTCTCTTGTTAGAAGCCTTTTTGGAGATCCCCCCCCCCATCTCTGAGTTATAAAAACAGTGTATGAATAATGCTCACATTGTAAACAATAGCAATATATCCCTAGGAGCAGTAGTTTTATTTAGAACAGTGCAGTGCCGCCACAACCTGTGGTGGAGTGTTTTCACAATGTTAATACTTGTAATTAAACTGAACGTCTTAGTTTAGAGAAGCTATAGAGCTTTATCGGGTGTTCTACAAAGTTCTATAATCTTTGTAATTAATTGATAAGGAGATAACTATATTTACTTTTCACTTCCATTAATCACAGACGGGGGCCTTCCCTGGTAGGGACTAATGGGCCCTCCCGTCATGATCAAAATAATGTGTATTTTTTTTACTGCTACATGATGCCGTGGAACACTTTTGTCCCTTCCTTTAGAAAATACTGCGACTGCTCCCCTCAACATCACACAAAAATAAAAATAAAAAATCATTTAATTAAAGAAAAAATCAAATGCGCCTGAAGTTTGGATTTAAACGTTGTTGCATTAACTTTTTTTCTTCATATAGCCTACTTCATTCGTACAGTGCTCATAAAATAAGACTAACAGATTTCTGCAGAGTTTTATGTTTAACAGATGGAAAAACCGATATAAAGATGAATAAAAATGCAGTTTACATGATGATATCAGACCAGCATTAAATGAACTTGGAACTGTGTTAAATAAAACAATGCAATATTAGAACCGATGCTTGAAGACATGATCCTTCTCTTATTACCGGAATTACTAATATACCGCGAAGATACAAGTAGGAATTGCAGTGAACATAATCCAGGAAATCAGAAAGATTTTAGACCGCATAGGTAGAATAATGAAAGAGGAGAAGAGATTATATACATAACGACGTAACAGTATTCCATTACTGAAGGTTGTATCAAAGAGTTCACGGAAGAAGTATAGATGCGGTACTGTGATTACCATTGCATTATAAACTTAAAAAGTGACGATACCAAGCAATAAATTAAATCAAATAATCTATTTAATTTCATTTTTATTTCTTAAAGTTCTTTTCATTTTTGAGGTCAGGCTCGCCTCTTTTTTTTTTTTTTTTTTTTTTTTTCCTCTTTATCTCTTTTTTTTTTGGTAGCCTATTCAGTCTGCATGGTGACGAGTTCATTGTAGTAAACTGTTGAATATCCTCCCCAAACCTTCTCCCTCCATTAACATTCGTATTTCAACATATATTATCGTATTCTAAGTATAAGTGTGGAATAAAAATTACCTTCAAAGGCAGTGCTCACGTACGACACAACTGGTTCCTGAAACGAAGTCGAAGCACATATTCCTATAAAAGTAATGTTAAAAATTTGGTTACCTTTACAGATTTTTCATTTTTTTTATAAAATGATCCGTAATATTGTACTCGGACAAAAATAAATGTAAATTATTAAAAATCAGACCAATCCATTTTATTCTAATAGAGAAATAATGACTTGGAAGACCTAATCGAACAGCTGAAAAATTAGGTTAAGTATTTAGGGCATCAGAATTCTTCCACAGTCCTTATATCCGATGCCCATAAAGACTCCTGGCCTTTTCTTGAATTATTTTTCCAATTCAAGGATAGGCCTTTGATTCTGAATCCAATTAATGGTAAGAAGGTTTTCAACGTCAGCGATAAGCCCAGCAATTAATATAATATGTTATCCATATACTAATTTTACATAATTTATTAATTTCTATTAATTTATTACGGTATTTATTAATTTCACTCCTTAGGTCGTCTTAACTTCCGGAAATTATCTTTATATATATCGTGGTATTTCAAATTTATTTTTTATCTGACTACTCGCCTTCATCTTGGTTTTTGTGTGTTCCATACAAGGTGTCCCAAAAGTCACTATCTATTTGAATTTCAAGATGAATTTCATAATAATGTCCAAATGACATGATTATACGCTTATTTTTCTACAAAATAGCATTTACATTGCTCTGCAACTTTTCATAATTTATTAATTATTTTTTTCTTTCCAGACCCAAATATAAGTATAATATTGCCATTAAAACATTTTTTGAAATTCTCCTTATTTAGCCTAATAGACAGACTTTTGGGACACCCTGTATTATTCATCCACATCCGACATAACTAGCACAATCTTTCAAGGTCCTATCTATGATTTCTACTCCCCTACTTTCTGCTTTACTAGAATCTTCTTATTTTTATATCTCTGAAACAATTAAGGTCTTGGCGGTGAACGAAATACTGTTTATTCTTACTACAACAGTTACAAAAAGCAAAAACAGGAATATATATTTTCACGTACACTAATTCCAGGACTATAGTAAATGAATTTGAAGTTCGGCTTAAGTCGACAAATACGGATATAGTAGGAATATCGGTAACGTGGTGCCACTCAGATACAAGCGATGCGGAATTTGAATATAAAGAATACAATGTGTACAGAGAGAGAGAGAGAGAGAGAGAGAGAGAGAGAGAGAGAAAAAAAAAAAAACAGTCGCATTAGGACCACCCGAGAAGGTTCTGATATGACCATATGTAATACGCCCTTAAATTATGTGTTCTCTGATTTATTTCTCTGTTTTTCAGGACAAAAAACAGAAATCTTCCCAGAGTTTCGGGAAGAAAAAAAACCTTGCCCCGTACGTCTGAAAGTGACTAACTCATGCACGGAATGCGAAAAAAAAAATAAAGCCCATAAAAGTTACTTGCGTCATTGATGAAATTAGAACCCGAGCATTTTCCACCTAGTGTTAACTTAAGTAAACTTAATGAATATGGTATTTTGACTTTCTTACACAACGTACACAAGGGGACATAAACTCATACTGCAAAAGGGGCGATCTTGTCTGATTTATCTGATTGGAGACTATAATGCAGTAACAAAGGAACTCAATGCAAAAAAAATAATTTTCATATCATATACTTGGATTTCAGGAAAGCTTTTGACTCTGCACATAACACCGCCACACAAATTGAAGCAGTGTGGCATTAAGTGCTGGTAAGGATTAAGGCATGGATCGGCAACCTGCGGCTCTTTAACTTTTAGCCCACATGAAGCACAAAAAGAAATGGTTAGAGGATTAAAAATCAAGAACATGTGGAGTACACGACTAAATTGCCTTAAAACTGAAATTGAGGATTTGGAGAGTCAAAAGGCTGCCCTTCCAATTCTACATAAATGGATGCCGACCGACAGATGAATTGAAAAAGCAAGACCAAATTGTGTTCGATGCGTGGTGCAGCTTACTGGACACGTATATAAACTTGAAAATATTTGCGTTTGGACTTATCTCAGTTTTTGGTTCGACGAATTTCTGCGGGCAAATATTTTCAAACATGAATTATATTAAAAATAAATCAAGAAACCATCTGAACAATAAGAGTCTCTCAGAATGCTTAAAGATAAATTACGACATACTTCCCTGATGGTGAGAGACTCGCTCAAGACATTCAGCAGCAAAAGTCACATTAATTTGAAATATTAATAAATATTTCAATATATTTTTTTTAAATAAAACTCTTTCCATTTCTTCAACCCTCCCCCCAGCTTGAGCTGAAGTGCAGCTCTTCGGATTCTTTTTTTTTTTTTTTTTTTTTCCCTAAATTAGATCGAAAATGACTCTTCACTCAAAAAGGTTGCTGACCTCTGGTTTAAGGTATGGTTGAATTTTAGAAGACAGACTGGTTACCAGTAGGCACTAACCTTGAAATAATGTTATTAGCGAAGTCTTTCAGAGTTTAGTGCTCGTAGGTCCATTGTTGTTTTCTATATTTATTAACTATATTGATCAAGGTATATATAAGGATTAATGTGTAAGTTTGCAGGTGATACGAATGTTTGCAGGGTGGTTAATGACGATATGCTACTGCAATAAGATCTACATAAATTAGGCAAACGGACTGAGAAGTCGCAACTGAAGTTTAATATTAACAAATTCAGGGTACGTCATATGTGGAGCAATAATCTCAGTTTAACTTACCAGTTGTGTGGCACCGCAATCAGGTCAGTGGAGAATCAAAAAGATATCATGGTAAGTGTGCAGTCAAGTATGAATTTCTCTGAGCAATGCAGACGGGCTGCCAGAAAATCTTGTGTGGGATTTTGCTAATGATATACACCTATGAGCCGAAACATTATGACCAGCGAGTCGTTATGCAAATCGAAGCAACTGCAGGTGAACTGCGCGTGCTCTAGTCGGGACACGGTAAAAAAAAAAACACCTGATACTGAGCTCCGTTAATCAGTGTTACTATTTTTCTTCGGATTGGAAAGGCCGGACCTAACCGAGTTTGCAAAGGCCAAATTGTAATGGCCAGACGACTGGGTCAGAGCATATCCAAGCTAGCTAGACTATTGTATTAGGCCATCCAAATATTTAAATTCATCTGCCGTGGGAAGAGCATATCCGAAACGGCACGGCTGGTGGGATGGTCACAATCAGCTGGCGTAAGTACCTACTGAAAGTGGTCCGAGGAAGGAAAACCCACGAACCACGGGCGAGATATTGGACGACCACGGCTCATCGATGCTCGAGGTACGCGAAGGCTCTCCCGGATGGTACGTGGAAACAAAGGGCGACTGTGATTGAAACTTCAGTCACCGGCAACCCTCCGGTAATTGAAATGCTGGGGACGGAAGTAATGTGTCACAACACACAGTACATCGAATCCTGCTGAAAATGGAGCTGCGTAGCCGCAGGCTGCTCCGAATGCCCATGCTAACCACGATTCACAGGCGACAGCGCCTATAATGGGCACGCAAGCACCGAAGAAGGTCGTCTGATTGAATGAATCACGTTTCCTGTTGCACCATGTGGACAGCCGGGTACGTGTGCGTCGTTTATCTGGGGAAGTGATGGCGCCTGGATGCGCCTTGGGACGAAACAAACTGGTGGCGGCGGTGTCATGCTTTGGGCGATGTTTTGCTGGGTTACTTGGATCCAGTCATCCATGTGCTGGGCACTCTGACGTCTACAACCTACCTAAACATCATTACACCGAGTAATCTTGCAGCACACCAGGCCTTTGCAAAACAAGTTTTCGTTCGGAGGAAGAGGCTTGTTCTGAGGGCGAGCCCGGTTCTGCCCCAGATCAATCAAGTCTGAAGATAAAATTTGACAATAAGAAGATTTGTTTTACCACGAAGATTTGGACAATACTTGAGCTTTAAACGTCTGCTTATATCGTTAGGGTTCTTGGTAACCACAATTGTTTAAGGTATGGATGAGTTGCTAGTGTAAATTTTATGTGTTGTTTTTTATTTATTTCTTTTTTTTTTTTTGTTTTTTCATAATAAATTTATATATTTTATGTTTTTATAATGTTTAATTTATTTATTTTATGAAAGACGTAAGGTACTCAGTTGAGAGTTGTTAGGCGGATTTGAACTTAACTTACGTTCTTGGTGCCTCCCTTTATTTTTAATAAAAAAAATAAATAAATAAAATACCTAAACATCATTGCTGACCAGGTATACCCTTTCATGGTAACGGTCTTCCCATTTGGCAGTGCCGTCTTTCAACAGGATAATGCGCCATGCCACACCGCACGGATTGTTCGAGACTGGTTCGCGGAACATGAGGAAGACTTCCAGGTATTGCCCTGGCCTCCAAATTCACGACATCATGCCATCGACCATCTGTGGTTTGTGTTGGAACAGCAACTCCTATCTGCGGCGTCTCAACCACGGACCTTACAGGAGTTAAAGGATCTGCTGGTTACGTGTTGGTACCATATACAAGACAAATTTAGAAATCTTGTAGCGTCCATGTCTCGCCGGGTACGAGATGTTTTGGCTGCACGTGGAGGACCTACATCATATTAGGTAGGTGGTCATAATTTTTTGGCTCCTTGGTGTTTACGGGCTTTGCTAGCAGGTATAAGGAGTAAAGTATCCCATTGTATAAAGCAATGGTTATGCCACATCTTGAGTACTGCATGCAGATCTGGAAGCCTTTTTTTAAGGACATGGATCTGTTTGAACAGATGCAGAGAATGACAAAATTGCAGCGTCTGGAGACTAGGCATCTGCGAGGATAGCTGATTGAGGTGTTTAAGGCCTTGAATGGATTGAATTAACTCGATGCTGAAGGAATTCTTCCTTTTGCTCATATTACATACATGAAGAGGCTTAAATTCATATTGAGAAAGGATGCTTGCATGTCAGGCAGGGGTGGATAGAGGGGGAATATGCCCCACCCAAACCATGTGTATAAGTGTTCCTAGGTCTATCTAAAACACACTCAAAAACCTGGGTGTCATGCCCTTTTTACGATGATAGCTGGATACGACAGTGATGTCAGATGTGCCTAAATTTTCTTTGAGCCAGAGATTAGTTGATCGTTGTAACAAAGTCCCATCTGGTATTGTAGAGGTCAGTAGTTTGAATCAAGGAAGAACTAGACTGTTAAAAGGATACGACACATGAAATGAGAAATGTCGGACTTTTTTTTTTATTGCTGATGTATTATAAGCTTAATTTCCTACATCATTTGCCACTACTACATGGTGTGCAAAATTTAAGGTCCACCACAATTTCTAAAGGTTACAACCCCAAAATCTTTACTTAAGATACACTTAAGTCGTCCCAAGCCATAGGGCTAATCCAATCCTTCAGGCCATTCCAAACCGGTTAAAGCTATCTGATCGGTTCCTACCTGTGCAAATGCTGCAAGACATACAGTCCTTGGACAGCGACCTCTAAAAATTCGCAGTCGACAAGGAATATAGGCAGAAAGAACTCGGTCGACTTCCTTCCCAGGACAGCTTCAGAGGACCTTAGAACCTGCTCCCGGAGACCTATTCATCACTGCCTTGAATCCATCATCCCAGTGTTCAAACCTTTCAGGAGTCATGTGTTTTTTTTTTTGTTTTTTTTTTTTTGTGTTTATTATGCTGTGATTTCTTTTATGTAAACCCTTGGCTTATAGCCGTGAAGGGAGTTGTATACAGCAATGTGCTTTCTGTATATAATAAAGAGTTATTCTTTACTGATGAGAGTAGATTCAGTCTCAGCAGCGATTCTGGACGTCAGCTAATCTGGCGAGAGGTTGGCACACGGTATCACGCCGCAAACATCACTGAAGGGATCGATATGGCGGTCGAGGTGTTCTCGTCTGGGGAGGCGTTATCTTGGATGGACGTACACAACTCCGGATACTAACCGGTGCACGCTACTGTACTGAGGTAATCCTTCCCCATGTGCGTCTGTTTCGAGGTGCTATTGGCCCCGAGTTCATGTTTATGGATGATAACGCAACACGCTATCGCACTGCAGCTGTTCATATGCCTTTGGAATGTGAGGGCACTGTTCGTATGGATTGGCCTGCCCGTTCCATCGAACACATATGGGACGCTCTGGGGAGACGCCTAGCGGCACGTCCACACCCACCAGAAAATCTTCACCAGCTGAAGATGGCGCTGACAGGGGAATGGACGATGTTACCGCAAGAACTTATGAACAACATTGTTCTAAGTATGGACAGGCGGTGCAAAGCCTACATCGACATTAAGGGTGGCCATATCTCCTACTGAGGATCACCTCTTCCCTTTGTTCCACCTTTGGAGTGATGCATCTCTATCATGGCAGCCAGTGCTGTGCTGCCATTTTTGAATAAAGTCCCTCTATACCGTTTTTGTTTCTGTTGTTGCATCGGCGTTGTTTCTTTCATCGTTTCTGAACCTCGCGAGGTTCCTTCGGTATGCTTTTCCCATATCCAGGCCACTCCTATGAGAAGCTACATGTGAAAACCTGACTGGTCCTTAAATTTTGCACACCAGTGTACTACTACTAATAATAATAATAGACATGTATAGTATCTTATGTAGAGAGGCTCCATAACTTCAGTTGAACTCTGCCATGGTACACTGTGATGAGACAGAACTCTACAAAACGCCAGAAAGATGTTTGTGTAGCAAAAACGTTGTTTAGTATTTTCTGGCCACTTATTCACCACGAAGGCAATCACCTAGATAGCCTGATCAGTGACCGTCTACATTGCAGGGAGACGGGTTACAACTAACTGTGCCGTAGCCCACCTTAACAACCTGGTATACCGGTCCTAATACGGACAATATTTTGCATCCTTTGTAGTACCAGTGGAATACCACCGCAATAGCAGTGGGCGCCAGCCAACCCGCAGTTAACACAGCCCACGCCAACGAATAAATAATGAGAGGCACAATTAGCCCAATGGTTAAAACGCCAGACAAAAAAAAAAAAAAAACCTATTATATTAGGGTAACCCGATAATTTCTTACATATACCCATATATGTATTGTGTCTGTAAATTTTGTGTCTTCTCTGGTAGATGTGCCTCTCTTGCTGGATGAAAATAACCCCAGTTTCTGAGGAGAGGAACCTTGCTGTCTACGCCTGAGACCGACTGACTCAGCCACGGAGTGAAATAAGCCCACTAAAGTTCCTCGCATCATCAACGTAATTCAAACCCGGCCATTTCCACTCTGTGTGAGGAGGACTGTGACGATACCACTGTGCTACCGCGCAGACTACGACGCCAGGCAGCCGCGAAAGTCGCTTCATCGGACCGACTTTCCTTAAGGTCGATGTGGCAAATGAGGCAGAGAATTGCACCATCTGATGTCGCTCTCAATAACTGACACCCACCACTGGATGCAAAAGCCAAAACGAAATAGGTCCACCTCCATAACTGGTGATGAGAAGTAGAAATATTGAACATACTGCATAGTATGGCGAAGGTTAAAGTCAATCGCGTTCAGGCATTAGGCAGAGGGATAAGTTCGAAAATCGAAGACTGTCTGTGCCCTGTAAGCCTACCACAACTGAAGGGCAAGACCATCCAGCCTGACCAACTAGAAATGCTTCTGCGCAGCTACGTCAGTGATCACTCAGGAAGGAATTAGAGCCACGGCATGAAGTGGAGCATCAAAATGAATACATTTATCATGCGAAGCTACACTCGATATGACAAAATACAGGATGATGACTCACGCTGTTCAGTGAACTCAACAGTCGCGAACAGTAAGACAGCGAATAGCAGTGTCATGAAGAACCTGCTAGCTCATACAATCTTGTAAATAATTAAGAAGGATGTGAGCGACAAACTAAAAGAAGAAATACGGACACAACTAAACCAGAACTAAAGGAGGAACAGTAAATACAAGAAGTGTAACCGAAGTAGTAGAGGCATGTGATGCAGAAAAGTAATCGTATGTAGAATCAGCAAACAAAAAAAAAAAAATTTTCATACATCCATTTCCTCTAGAAGTTTGTCCAATTTCTCCTAAAATGTATTTAAGCTATCAACTTCCACAACGACAGATGGAAGTTTGTTTCAGCAATCAACTACCCGTCTGGCAAAAAGCAAATTTCCGCACATCTATTCGACAACTGTCATTCCTTAATATGAATTTATGCCCGCTCAGGTTCGTAATATGAGCAAGAGGAAGAATCCCATCAAAATTGCGCCTGCTCAACCCCACTCAAGGCCTTATACACCTCACACACATCACCTGCTGAGATAGCTGATAATCTGAGATCACTGCTCAGATAGCTGATAATCTAATTGAGTATTTTGCAACTACATTCACATATAAGGAGTTATTAAGGGAGGAAAATACTAGCGGTTTATCAAACTGTAACTTCCTTTCTCGCCTCCTTTAACATAACTGGATAGATCCCCATTCACCACTGGTGCCTTTCTTATGTTTAATAACTAAGAGCAAAGTGGAGGAGAAATTGTTCAAGTTACACATAAAGGCACCTGGGGTGAATGGGATCTATCCAGTTATATTAAAGGAGGCGAGAAAGGAAGTAAGCAAACTCTTAGCCATAATTAATTATGAGAGCATCATTGGACTCAGGAGAAGTCTCCACGCATTGGAGATGTGCAAATGTATCCCCAATTCACAAGGGGGGGGGGGAATATAAGGGTGACACGAGTAATTACAGACCAGTTAGTTTAACTTCTGTTCTAGTGAAAATAGTCACTGGTTAAGGATGCATTGCAGGATCTAGACAAGAGTGCAGTAATAATTCAGGCACAACATGAGTTTGTTAAGGGAAAGTCTTGTGTGACAAATATGATTGGATACTATGTGTTTACAAAGAAACTGGATGCAAAAAAATAATTCTGATATCATATACTTGGATTTCAGGAAAGCTTTTGGCAATGTTGCGCATGGAAGACTACTGTACAAATTGGAACAGTATGGTATTAAGGGTAAGTTGCTACAATGGATAAAAGGGTCGTTGAGTGGGAGAAGACAGAGTGGTAATCAATGGACGCTGCTCTTCGTGGACTAATGTTATTAGTGGAGTCCCCCAGGGTTCGGTGTTGGGCCCACCGCTCTTTTGTATATTTATCAATGATATTGATGAAGGTATATCAGGCTTAATATCCAAGTTTTCAGATACTAAGGTTGGCAGGGTTGTTAATGGCAATGTGCTACTCTAACAGGATCTAGAAAAGCTGGGCAGATGGCCTGAGCAGTGGCAACTGAAGTTTAACATTGACAAATGCAAAGTATCGTATATGGGTAGAAGTAATCCCAGAGAAACGTACCAACTGTGTTGTATTACACTTAGGATGGTAGAAAATGAAAAAGATCTGGGAGTAATTGTGCAGTCAGATATGAAGTTTTCTGAGCACTGTAGACAGGCTGCAAGAGCAGGTAATGGGGTATTGTCAATGATATACAGAAATTTTGCTAGTAGGGAAAAGGAGGTAATTATCCCTTTATATAAGGCAACGGACAGGCCACACCTTGAGTACTGTGTACAGGACTAGAGGCCTCATTTTAGGAAGGATGTTGAGTTGCTTGAGCGTGTACAGAGAAGGGCGACAAGATTGGTGAGGGGAACGAAGGGGGGCCCTCTTACCAAGAAAGGCTTGCGTTCTGCAAATTGCTGTGGCTGGAGACTAGGCAACCGAGGTGATCTGATTGAGGTATTGAATGGGTTAAGCATGCTGAATTCTGGCGGGATTCTTCAGCTTGCTCAGATTACGAACCTGAGGGGGCATAAATTCAAATTGAGGAAAGACAGTTGTAGAATAAATGTGCGGAAATTTGCCTTTAGCCAGCGGGTGATTAATTGCTGAAAGAAACTTCCATCTGTCGTTGCAGAAGTTGACAGCTTAAATAAATTCAAGGATGAACGGGACAAACTTTTAGAGGGAATGGATGTGTGAAATTGGTGGCTTTTTTTTTTTTTTTTTTTTTTTTGTCTGATGCTACATAAGCTCATACGCTTGCTTTCTTGCTTCACAAGCCTCTACTACTACTGTTACCTCGCAGTAGTATAGCGCACGGTATATGTAATCATTTACGGGAGACCTTAATATAAAAATTTAAAAAAATCCAACTGCTGTTGCGGGATTTCCGATTGCCGCTGTAAGGTCAGAAAAAAAGCTGCATGTGATAAGAAGCACGATTCCATCGAGCGTATGATCGAAGACTAAATGTTTTACAGAGAATAAAATTGCTGGGCCTGTAATGCTCTAAAGCAGGTATGGGCAACCTTTCCTAGTTCGGAGGCCAAATTATCATTCTGTCTCCAAGTCAAGGGCCGGACCAAATTATTAAATAAAATAAATTAAAACAAGTTGCTACTTCATATTTCATTTATTTATAATATAATGCTTTGGTATAAAGCTCTACATAAATTTTATAATATAATGAACGACATAACAATTTAATGTGAAGATTGTACTTGAACTACGAGACTATCAATATTGACGTTAATATAAGACAAGTCTGAGTTTTAGAAGGGTTGAAATCAACTAAGTTGTCTTTGCCCCACTGGAGAATTACCTGAAGATCGGCATTTAAGGAATTGGTAGCAGATTTTCGAGAAGTTGAAGCTGATTGAACAGGGCAAGGTTTCTCAAAATGGAAAGTGAAATGCAATGTGCTATCATCGGCAAAACTATGGATACGATTTCCAGTCAATGGAAGAAAGTCATTAATATACAAGAGGAAAAGAGTGGGGGAAAGAACTGAACCTTGGGGGGCACCGGCATTAGTGGAGAAGTTAGAAGACAGAGCCATCTACCATCACCCTCAGTGAGCGATCAGAGAGAAAACTGGATAACCAATTACTAAAAACATTTGGCAAACCATAAGATGGAAGCTTGTTTAGAAGACCTTTACGCCAAACACGATCGAAAGCCTTTGAGATGTCAAGGGCAACTACTTGTGTTTCACCGAACGTTTCCATTGAATTAGTCCATAAATGGGTAACATAAGCAAGAACATCACCAGTGGATGGACACTGACGGAATCCATACTGGTGATCGTTGATCAGATGAAAGGTTTCTAGGTAGTTTAAGAGTTGGCGGTTAATTGATATCTCCATTACTTTAGAAAGAGTAGAAGTAATTGCAATGGGACCATAACTGAATGGGAGGGATTTTTCACCCTTTTTAGGAACTGGCTGGATATGAGCAAATTTCCAAGCAGAAGGAAAAACACCTTTGGAATAAGAAAGTGAAAAAAGGCGGCATAGAATAGGAGTAAGTTCAGGAGCACAGGTTTTGAGAAGAAGTGGAGAAATACCATCGGGACCTGGAGCTTTCTGAGCATCACGATTCGTCAAAATCCTTCTGACATCCTTTTGACGGAAGACCACAGGAGGCATTGAATGGAGCGTGTTGGGAATGGTGGGAGGTGTTTTACCAAGATCATTAATATATGAGCTGGAATAAAAATGGGATGCTAGTAGGTTAGTTTTATCCTTGGCTGAAGTGTCAACAGAACAATCTGGTTTGGACAGACGTGGGAGCAGAGATGGGCAAAAGTTGCTACCAATAGCTTTGGCAAGGGACCAGAATGCTCGGCTACCATTAGGGCAAGAAGCAAGTTTTCTACTCTTAGCCGGTTCAAACTTTAGTTTGGACCGATTAATAACTGCTTTACTGCGATTGGAAACTGCAGAATTAGAAACAAGCCAATTACGATATGCAACATTCTTCTCTTGAACAGCCTTAGCACATTTATTGGAAAACCAAGGTTTAGATATAGAACGAGATTTTAAAGTGGAGAGTGGGATAAAGGATTCCATTCCTGCAAGAATAATTTCCCTGACACGATCTGAGCAAACGTTGACATCAGAAGTTTTCAAACAGTAATCCGACCAAGGAAAAGAAGAAAAGAAATCTCGCAGGCCATCCCATTTTGCATTCTTGTAATGCCAAACAACACGAGGTTGGGAATAGCCATGAGATAAAGGCTCCACTGGAGAAGAGACAATCACAAAGTTGTGATCTGAAGTGCCTAAAGGACCTCTCACTTCGACCGTGTACTTAGAAGGGTTGTTTGTGAGAAAAAGATCAAGCGTGTTGGCTGTATGATTAGGATTGTCTGGTATTCTTGTAGGTACATTAACAATTTGTGCAAGGTCATTAGTAATGGCAAAAGCCTCAGCATCTCGACCAGCTGGGTCGGTATGACTAGAAAACGGAAGCCAGCTGGAGTTGTGAACATTAAAATCACTAAGGAAAATTACCTCACTGTTAGGAAAGTTGGACTGGAGAAAGTCAAGTTGTAAAGAGAGGAAGTCAAAAAGCTCCAAGTGATTAGTGGAGTTGGGAGATCGGTAGAGACAACAGATGAATTTTACACAATGAGGTAGAGAGATTTTAAGCCAGAGAAGATCAAAGAGAGTAGATTTCAAATTGCCAAGTCTCTGATAGGGAATACCAGAATGGACATATGCACAAGTACCACCTTTGAGGCGAAAGGAATCATACAGCGAATAATTTGGGCATCTGAGATGAGCGGTAGTTAAATCAACCGATAACTGAGATTCTGTCAGAAAAAGTTTATGGGGTTTGGCAGACTACAAGTGAAAATGGACATCGTTAAGATTAGAATTGAGACCACGTATATTTGTGAAATGAATTAGGAAGTGCTTGGCAGGTTTAGATCTTTTCGCAGATAAGCTTGATCTATTAGTTTGACAATTCATGGTGTATTCAATAGTAAGAAAAAGGGGGTGGGATATGCTGTATGAAGTAATGAAATTTTTGGATATGGCGTACACATGGTAAAAATATACCCAGATTCTTGAAATAACGTGGCCTCGACAATGCTCCCCGCATACACACTACTCGGACTCCCTCCAGTCACTATCTGGCAGAGTAGAGGTAGCAAGATTATACAATAGCTGATCCAGAAGCCTCCTAGAGAGTTACCAATAGGTTCGGTCCGGTGTACTAACTAGCGGCCGGCCTGCGAACACCGTTTTAGAGCTGTATCCTCGAAATGTATGGAATATTGGATCTCGCCACGATGTTCATCCTAACCTCAAAAGTCATCAATCATACTGCATGATGGAAGAGATAGGGAAGGGTTAACCGGAACTTAGCTCTAGAAACTAAACATGGGTTCCACCACTTCAAGGCTTCAATAAGCAAAGTGGTGGTATTGTACCGGTTGATGAGTCATCTACCACCTAGTACTGCCTGGTAACATAGAAGGGCGGCATTCTTCTATGTGGTGTGGGCGCCACACCTCGACCCCTGCTTACGTTGGTTCACACCTGGGTGGTCACCCACCATGTACTTGTGCACGGAGGTTATACCCAGGATTACTAACAGTTCCACCATCCTGAAGGTGCAAGCAGAAGATTTGGCTGTCACAGATCGTCCGGACTTCGCCGAAATTGGGTCTACTTGACTTGAGTCTCTCCCGAATATCAGTTCCATTACCGTTTTAGACTCCCAGGTAGCAAGTGCAGCTTGTCTGACATATCTGAGAGAATGTCTGTGACAACCTCTAGGACCAGACTTAAGGATAATCGCATAGAATTTGAGGTTTTCGTCCATTATTCTTGTCCGAATGTTTGATTTATTGTATTTCATCCTCGAAAAAAACTGATCACACATATGTGCTGCCGAAAAGATAAATGATTTTTCTTGAAAAGGCGCGTAAATTTGTATATTTTTCTTCCACCAAATAAAATTTATAAAAATCCGTCAAAGCAATGTTGTTCAATTGTGATTTTAGCACTAAATCCATCTGAAGCTCAATAAGTTCCATCTGTAAGTTTTCTGGCATTAGCATCCATTGGACGAGCAAATATAGCGAATGTGGTGGCTTTGTTTTTTTGGAAGTCGGCAAACCTTGTATCAAATTGCTCTATTATTGCCTTCAGTTCTTCTCCATAACAATTATAAGGGATATTTTTATGAGTTGTTAGAGTAGGAAAATGATAACAATTTTTAGCTGTTATCTGACTTTCCAACAATCTTAGTTTATTACAAAAAGCTTTGACATGTCCATGCAGTTCATGAACCAATTGTCCTTGTTTTTGCAATTTGAGATTCAATTCGTTTAGGTATCCGGTGACATCTACAAGAAATGCTAAATCACACACCCACTCATCATCTTTTACTTGGTTAATTGTGTTTCCTTTTATGTCCATAAAATCTAAGTTTTCTGGCATTTTATGATCTGAGACAATGTCTTGTCTCAGATCATAAAATCGTTTTAACATTTTACCTTTACTCAACCACCTCACTTCACAATAATAAGACATCTGCATAATCCGAAAATAGGTCTGCTAAATACTCCTTAAATTGGCAGTGATTAAGTGCACTTGACTTAATAAAGTTAATACTGTCTACTACAACTTCCATAACATTTGTGAATTTAATCGATTTTGCACACAGATTTTGTTGATGGATAATGCAGTGAAAATTTGTTAAATTTTCATGATGGATCTGTAATTCTAATGCTCTCTCATGAACTGTTCCAATAAATCCCTTCCGTGCACCAACCATTGCAAGGGCTCTATCAGTGCATATGCCAGATAGTGAACTCCATTTAAGCCCAAATCTCTCGAAGACTGTGACTGTTTCAAATATATCTTCACCGGTAGTTGTTCCTTTTAACGGCCGAAGCGCCAATAATTCTTCTGTGATGTTGAAATCCGCATCAACTCCTCGAAAAAATATTGCTAGTTGTGCTGTATCGGTGCTGTCACCCAAAGCAATTGAAAATGCTTTCAATCTAGCAATCTTCTCTTTTAAACTTTTTTTTGATATCATCAGCCATAATTTCTATCCGTCAGACAACAGTAGGTCTCGACAAACGAATATTCTCGAAGTCTTTTTTTCTTTTCAGGACATATTATACTTGCAACATCCAGCAGACATTCTTTGATAAATTCTCTTTCACCAAATGACTTAATGCTTAGCGATTTTTTCGCTTACCACAAAGCTGGCTTTGATAATGCTGTGGTGCTGCGTTCTTTGCTTGTTGAACATTTGCTGCTGGGTATCCAAGTTCTTCTTCAACTTCTGTATTTCATCTTTTCGTAGTTGTCCATCAATTTTTTGGTGATCCGCATGTCCCGAAGTAAAGTGTCTCTTCAAGTTGTATTCTTTGTTGACAGATACGGATTCCTTGCACAGCAAACATACAGGAAATCCTTTATTCAGAATAAAATAATCCTCCGTCCAGTTGTTGGACGAAATTTACCAGTCATGTATCTTTTGATGAATGACATCATAGTCTTCTGCTATTGACACTGTCACCGATCATATCACAATGCAGATACTAACAGCTGCAAAAGCCGCCATCCCACAGTCTCAAATAAGGAACCATCGGCATACCAATCACTGGTGGAATGGTGATTGTAACAAAGCGAAGAGAGAAAAAAACGCAGCATGGAACACCTTCCGCAAACATCCCACCACTGTTAACCTTATTAACTTCAAGAGACTGAGAGCCAAAGCCCGTTATATCTGGCGGAAGGCGAAAAAAGACTCGTGGATAAAATTTGCATCCTCAATCAACAAAGATACTGATACCCGAATAATCTGGGAAAAAATAAAGAAACTGAATGGTAAATATGATATGTTGCCTTCTCCTATTATTAATGGGAAGGAGATCTCATCTGCTGATGAAATTGCCAATGCCTTAGGAACGGTGTTTTGTGAATTGACCGCCTCAACTGCATATCAACCATCTTTTCAAAAACTTGAAGCTGAAGCTAAGAAAACGAAACTGAACTTCAAAACTACATGTCCTTTACCCTATAACCAACCACTCACAATATCTGAACTGGAAGAATATATATATATATATATATATATATATATATATATATATATATATACCTCAAGAAATAGCTCTCCTAGCCCTGATGGAATCTACAATATAATGATTCAGCACCTCAATCAGAAATCACTATTTTCATTGCTAAAATTTTACGATAGGATATTCTCAGAACATGTATTCCCTACTTCCTGGAGACATTCTTATGTAATAGCCATACCTAAACCTGGAAAAGACCATTCGATTCCTAACAACTATAGACCAATTTCTCTTACCAGCTGCCTGAATAAGACTTTGGAAAAAATGGTTCACCATCGACTCACCTGGTACCTTGAATCCCAAAATATAATCAGTAATAATAATTTTGGCTTCCGAAAGAATAGATCTTCCCTAGACCTCATGACCAAAGCTGAATCCAACATAAGAAATGCATTCATCAGAAAGCAACATCTCGTCATGATATGCCTTGATACAGAGAAGGCCTTTGATACCACATGGCACTACGGTATCCTAAGATATCTCCATTCTATACATATGAGAGGACATTTACCATATTTTATTCAAAGCTTCCTTCGGCACAGATCTTTCCAAGTGAGGTATCGGCAGGTTTTATCTCAATCATACATTCAAGAAGGAGTCCCACAAGGCTCTGTTCTTAGTGCCACTCTGTTTGCAATACGAATAAACAACATCACAAACAGCATTCCAAACACCGTATCTCTATGCAGATGATCTCACCATATCCTGCCATTCCCAGAATATGAACTATATTGAGAGGCATCTACAAATATCCATTAATAACATTGAATTATGGATGGCGCAAAATGGATGCAAACTGTCAAACCAAAAATCTACAGCCATACATTTCTGCACCAAGCGCAGAATGCATCCTGAACCTGAGTTGCATTTGCCCAATCATCCTCTAGCAATTGTGAACAGTATTCGCCTCCTAGGGCTAATTTTTGATAAGAAGTTAAACTTCCAGGAGCACGTCAAGTGTCTAAGAACCACTTGCACGAAGAAAATGAATATACTCCGGGTCATATCCAATAATTTTGGGGTTGCTATCGTTATACCCTGCTCCACTTATATAAATCTCTAATTAGATCTCCACTAGACTACGGACCACCTGTTTATGACTCAGCTAGAGAAAGCACCTTGGCCCGTCTTGCGCCCATCCATCACTCTTCTCTTAAGATAGCCCTAGATGCATATAGAATATCACCAGTTAAGTCTTTATATTGAGGCTCACGAACCTCCACTTAACATCAGAAGAAAGATGTTGCTGATGAGCTACTCGGCTAAAATTAAAAGCCTGCTACGCATCCTGTTTGGCCATTGTTATATAACCCTCAATGGAAAGCCCTTTATGCAAATAAACCTAGAACAATTCGGCTTACTGGTATCAGGCTGCAGAATCTAACCGAAAGCTGGAATTTTCAGCTTGATAATATCCTCAGAGAATCAAAAGATCCGGATCCCCCGTGGACTAAATTCTCACTTTCTTCTGATGAATACGTTGAGTAATGGGATAAAGGTTCTATATCAAATATTAACATCCAACAACTACATATTGCTCACTCACAAAAGTACCCCCACTTTACCAAGATCTATACTGATGGCTCAAAGTCTGACAATCGAGCGGGTGCAGCTGCTGTCTTCCCTAATAAAACTGTTTCAATTTCACTTCCAACCGAATGCAGCAGCTACACTGCTGAGCTCCATGCCATTAAGCTTGCTCTAGAAAACATCTCGCTACTGTCAATAAATAAAAGTATAATATATACTGATTCACAGAGTGCTCTTTTAGCTTTGAAAAGCAGTTCCCCACCTAAAAATCCTTTATTAGAGATCATAAAGCATAAGCTGATGCTTCTTCATGAACATCAGAAAACTTATCTTTTCGTGGATCTCTGGCCACAGTGGTATTCCAGGAAATCAATGTGCAGATAATGCTGCAAAGCATTCTTCCATCGTATCCTCAATAAATGACCTAGTCCCATATCCTGATTATAGACATAACATACGGAGAACACCTATGGAGCAATGGACACTTCTGTGGAAAATGCAAATAAATAACAAGCTATTCCAAATAAAACCTGAACCACAATTATGGACTTCTAGCCTTCGTAAAAATAGAAAAGAAAAAGTAATCTTAGCCGGAACTCGTATAGGTCACACTCACCTCACACATCTCTATCTGCTTACAGGAAATGATTCCCCGCAGTGTGCACACTGCTCGCAACCTCTTACAGTGAAACATATACTCCTTTAATGTAACTTGTTCAGCAATACTCGACGAATTCTTTTAGTTTCATCTCAGATTGTTATTTTGGTTTTTTAGGGGCATTAGCAACTAAGGCCATATTGCTCCGGGATATGCGGTGGTCATTCCCTGACCTTTCCGCATCCTCCGTATTTGGTGGTGACAGGCTCGAAACCCGGTCTAATCAAGAAGCGTGTGCTACGCACTGCTGCTCCTTCCCACCTGGCTACGGAGGCGCCTTTTCATCTCAGATCTACAACAACCTCTCTCTAAATAACATAATAGTTGTAAAAAAGCAAATCTCTCTGAATTCTTTTTCTATTTGAAACAAATAAAAATGTATGACCATTTCTAACTGCTCACTGTGCAGTTATCATAAGTGACTCAATTAATTTGGGAGGCGCAATATGGTCTAAGTAGCTCTTGTGCCAGAAAACACCATACACAACAACCGTCCAGTTGTCTTGAAATTGACTATTCTCTGCATCTACTTTTTTTTTTGACATAACCCCTGACATTGTCCCAAATTTATAAGCGATATTCAGAACTGTCAAACAAAGTCTTCTACACAGCAGGCACTGAACAGAACACAACGTCAATGCAGGCACCGAACTGACAGGTTGTAACACGTCCACACACACACCGCTAGTCAAAGTGAGAAAGAGACCTTGGTTGGAGAAAACATGGTGTGTTTTGCGCAAGTCATATGACGTCAGCTTAATGTGAGTTGGTAGAACACACCATGTTTTCTCCCACCATGAATCAGACGCTTAGCTGAAATAGATTAGGGCCAGATCAAAAGAAGTAGAGGATCGGATACGGCGCGGGGGTTGCCCATATGTGCTCTAAAGCAGCGTTTCCCAAACTGGGGTCCGCAGACTAGTTCCACTAGATCGACCATATATATAAAACATGTGCATATGTTATATATAGGGGTTCGCAAAGTTTTTTTGATGGGGTCCGTATACTTGTGGCTAATTCTTTTGTATACCACAAACAAGACAGTTTGATCGCAGCCTATGAACAATATATTTTATATTCTTTTTATTATATATCCATCAGGGGCGGGTCATTGGATTGCAGCACCGCCAGCTTTTTAAATCTAAATATACAGTCAACGGAGTTATATGAAATTTTTGAAGAACAATGCAATACAATGAATATTTTTATTAACAGGTCCCGCATATAGTATACTCATCCTCTATTTCCAATAATCATTTCACATTTCAATAATAAACGAATAAAAACACGAGATCGTTCAACTTTGAATTTAACCATAGGTGGAACTGTGCGCTACGCCAGTGGTCTCAAACTCAAATTGCATGCGGGCCGAATGCACGATCTGAAAGCAACTGACTGGCCGGAATTTTTTTTTTTAATAAAATGAGAGCGAATATAAGCACCGTATTTACAACAAATACATAATTGAAATGTAATCGCAGGCCGTGTAAAATTGCTTCGGGGGCCGGATGCGGCCCGCGGGCCGCCAGTTTGAGACCACTGCGCTACGCAGTTCACATTTAGGCCCCAGTGATTGAGTCATTGCTTCCCTCTGGTGGGGCATGGGCATGCCTCACTGAAAAATTGGAGGTCACCTACCCTATCGACCCTCTTCTTCCTATTTCACCCCCCAGCCTTCACTCTCCCCTCCCAGCACTTTTTCTTGCACAGCGTATAGCCCTACACGTCCAAATTTAAAATACACCAAAAAATTTCGCCCAACCTTTTAGGCACTTTAGAAACAGGCTTTCAGCGTCAAACCCCATATTAGTGCTTTAATGTAAGTGATTTAAAATCAACCGCGGTCGTTCCAATTTTATTTTAGGTCCTAGCCACTAAAATCCCAGGAAAGTAAGTGGCAGGACCTGCCAGAGTACAATTGACTCAATGGTAACACCCGGCTAGCCTCCACGTGGCGAGGTATGGGCAACGTCTGGTCCCATTAGGGGCCTGGCGGCCAATAAGCCGGATAAACAATGGGCACAACATATAACACTACTCATGACCCACACACTTCTAAATCTCTGGCTTTGACAGGGTACTGTCACCGATACATAGAAGATTCGCGGAGATGGGAGAAATCCCAGGAGCCGCTAGACCCTCAATACCTCATACGCAAGTTTAGAGGTGATAAAACGAGTCAAAGGAACTGCGGAGATTTGAACAGTGTACCAAACTTAAATGAAAAAATTATTAATCTATTTTCAACAAATAAAAAGCGAATGGATTTTACTTTTAAATAAAATTTATTTATTTTTAAATAAAGATTACCCAAGTCTGTTAATGGTAAGTGTCCAGTTAATGTTTTGTAGTACATGTATTTTTAACCTGCTTATTATTAATATTACTACCATCTATGTCTACATGTCTTATAACCAAGGCAATTTAATGTAACTTTAAGAAGCAGCACCCCCCCCCCCCCATACATCAGAGTCACGAGCCGCCACTGATATACATCTGTACAGTAATATTGAAAGATTGCATGAAGATAAGTTTAGAGGGCCCGAATGAGTTATCGGAAAAATTAATAAATGAAGTGATTGATACGCATGCAAATAAAGAAGAATAAGATTATTACAATACAGTACTTGCATGTTTGATTTTATATATATATATATATATATATATATATATTTATTTATTTATTTATTTATTTATTTTTTTTTTTTTTTTTTTTTTTTTTTTTTTTGCGAATTTTAATCTGTGATTTTCATATTATTAAACTGATTATTTGTCAATGTGGCTTTTGTGAACTGACTATTAGTATTTAGATGTTAAATAATAAATATTTCCTTTTGTTTTCTCATATTCTCTTATTATAACATTCATAAATATGAATAATCTGTATATTTATGCATATTATATATAAATATACAGATTTGTTTGTAACATATACATATGTTGCGAATATTAAATAATAATAATAATAAATATACTACATGTATCCCCCGAAGTTTACATTCTCTTTCCCCCCAGTGCAAACGCTCTGGATTGAACACTGATACTGACGTATTCATATTACAGTAATAGCATTTTAATATGACTACATCACGTTAACATGCAATCGGGCAAACTATTTAACAAGAAATAGAGGTAACGTGTTTGAATTTTAATATAATCCGGAAAAAAATAGGAGCATTCTTAGACCACAACGAAAAATAGCAGAATTTTACGCCAGAGCCTCTGATAACTGAAATTAAGCCACAAAAATGCGAGATCGTATAAACCGATAACTATACTTTATATATATATGAAAAAAAAAAAAAAAAAAAAAATTCCTCCATACCTTTTTTCTTTACATTTAGTGGGGAACATCCTACATAAAATATTGACTTCCATTTTTGAATCGATTTGTGTGTGCCAACAAGAATATATCAAAATAATCAGAAAGACAATGGGCAAAATTTTGCTGACATGGCAAATACAAACAGCCTCAAACAAACATCAACTCTCTCACAACTAAAGTTTACGTGAGTTACCACTCAACCATATTTCCATTGTTGAATTACAGTTGTTCCGGGTTACGCCCAAGGCAACTTTGGCCATGAACTGGTAGTATTTCCTGTCTCTTAATTCCATGTGTTCTGAAACGGATTGGTCTGTCTGCAAGATTAAAAAAACCCAGAAACTCAGTTTTCTGACCCAGGCAGTTCAACTGTTAAGCTATTATATTAGCTTCAACTAGGTTATCTATACAGTCACTTCAACTACCCATGTGTATTGTGTCTGTAAATTGCGTTGGTTTTCCGGTCGATTTGCCTGCTTTGCTGAAAGAAACTCCAGTTTTTCAGAGGAAAGAACCTTGTTATCTACGTCTGAAACCGACTAACTCGGCCATAGAGTGAAAAAAGCCATTAAGTTCCTCGTGTTATCGACGGGATTCGAATCCGGGCCATTTCCACGCCGTGTGGGGAGGACGGTAACGATACCACTGTGCTACCGCCCAGATACCGAGACAGGCTATATCAATCCACTTGGAAAGACCTCGGCAAGTTTCCCGTATCATGAAATGGATTCGTGTTCGATCAAAACGGATGGAAAATGTTCCATCTTTTCACGAAGATTGCATTACAGTGGATCTGTCCAATCCCTCTGTAAGAGTTCACTCTTAAAAATACAACAGAAATATATATTTTTTATCCGAATTAAATTCACGAAACGCAGAGAAAAATTAGGAATTAGCGAGGTCAGAGTACGTATTAAGTTTGAATATGGTAAATATTAAGTTAAGGTTCGAAAATACTGGAGTTAGAAATAAGGAGGTTATAGAGGTATAAACTGAATAGCAATCAAAGAGAAGAGAATAACAAGTAATACAAAAACGGTGAACTGGGAGTAAACAAAACAGTGGTCCATACTAGGGAAGGAGTGGTCATTTGCGAACAGGCTAAAATGTATTACTAGAAGCGTAAACAATAGGACCCAATTAAGAAGCGTTTGATGTAAGCAGCACCAGAACATACGTCTGGACTGTCTGGCGTTCCTGTCTGAAAGAAGGCTGCGCCTGTGTGACGGATTTTTTTTGGTAAGTTGGTGACATTGAAAGTATAAACACGAAAATAGCTACTTTTGAAGGCGTGGCATACATGAGAGGGAAGGGGGTGATAAGTAACAGGAAATCAAGAACATTACAAGGCAGGGGCTTGGTTTGTTCACGAGGGAGAGAGTTGTGGTATTTTTTTTTTTTTTTTTTTTTTTTAGCAAATAGGAAGGAATAAAGAATTAAGTTATATTGGATTGGTTGAAAGTCCTGTGGGTGGAGCTGCAAACTTCAGAGAAAAAAAAAAAGAGTTTCCGGAGAGAGTTCAGTTCGAGTTTTAGAGTTGTGGGAGTTGGGAGTGAGTTTTGAATTTGGTGTCAGGAGTTCACAAACCGTGGTAGAGAGATGAAGGAAAAGAAATTAAAAAAAAAAAAAAAAAAGTGAGGCAGAGAGGAGGTGAGGACACGGAGAGGTTTTTTTTTTTTTTTTTTTTTTTAGAGTAAAAGTTCAGTTTAGAAATAGTAAGATATGAGAGAAATAAAAAAAAAAAAAAAGAAGTGGAGAGTTGTTAATTTTTTGGAAAGTGTGAACGAGTCGAGCGGGGATTATATGCTCTAAAGTATAAAGAAAAGGTAGAGAGAGAGAGAGTCCAGTCGTCCGTTGGTCGGCAGGTCTAGCAACGAAATCGCATGCTGTACTTCCGAAGTTTAAAATGTGTAAAAATCTACAAGTGCGTCTAGATCCGGTCCTGTCGAGAGTGAGCCAGGAATGCAGAAATGTGAGCCGAGAAATCTACGCAGACGGAGAGTATCCAGTCCAAGAAACCCGGAAGAAGTAGAGCGCCAGAAATATTTGAAACAGATGTGAGAAGCCTGTCTGCCACGGAGGAAACTCAGTACAAAACAATTGAAAGTAGGAACCAATTTGGAAAGGTAAGTCTGTTCCAGTTTTTACTGAGTCCCGAACTCACACTCATAAGCTAAACTATGTGAGAAATTGTTTGATTAGTGTCTTTCAAAGGAAACCATTTTTTCTGTAATGCACAGTTAAGTTGGGTTAGATTACAGATAAAGTTGATGACTGTGAAATGATGTATGGGTACTAAAGGGGTAATGAATCAAAAAATAAGGAAATTAATAATAGAATAAATCAATGGCGCGGTAGGATGAGAAAGAATGTGGTGACCTATATTATTATTAGACCTTGAGAGAAAAGGGGTACCCTCCCCTGTATTAGAAGGGGGGGTGAAGAACTAAGGTGCTAACTAAGGGAGTAACTAGGATAGAAATAAGTGACTTGCAGTAAGCACTACTGATGTAAGGTGATGGAAAATAATAATGTTGTTGATAGATAGGTGATTTGATAGAAATAAGTCATTTGAAATAAGTACTACTGATGTAAGTAATGAAAATAGTAATTGATTTGATGGGTGATTTTGACAGATGACTTGATAGACATTGGCGATTTGTAGTAAGTAAAAGACAGCTGATGTAAAGTGATATGTGTGAACTTGTAAAGGAAGAGAAGCACCTTTCCTAAGAATAGATGATGTATGTGAGATGGTGAATTGTCTTGCATCAAACTTCCTATATATTTCAATTTGGAATCTGCATGTATATATGCAAATTGTTTTATTTGTCTCATAAAAATTATTTGTTATTGATGTAATCTTTGTTATATAATGCTTATTAAAAGTTTATGAAAATTGTCGTCTTCATGCTCTGCTAACTAACGCTTTACACACCCTAGAATTTGGAATTTTATGAAAATTGCAGTCAGAGTTGCGATTTGTGTCCGTCCGTAATCAAACAACTACGACATTTATTTTAAAAAAAATAAATTAAATGTAAAATAAACGAGTGACCACACCTAAAATGATAGAGCAGTAATAAGTAAAATCGTAGTTCGGACTGGCCAATGTGCACTAAAATTGAATTTAATCAATGAATTTTACTAAAACTAAAGATAGCGCAATTGATAGGTACTACTAAAATTGAAACACATGCCTAATTAATAAATACTATATTTTCTGTAATGTCTTCGAACAGGATATTAAAATATAATAAATTTTCTGTTTTAAAATCATATCAGTTTGAAAGACAGAATATAAGAACAAGTATGTCTTTTATAACATTGGTAACTAACCTAATTTCTGTTTAATCCGGGTAACTGTTCTAAATATGACAACTGAAAAATCAAAAACTGGCTACGCTACCGAATTTGCATATCTACTTATATCATCTCCTCACTAATTTATCAATGTCATGCCACTGGAGGAAGTTAACATGGTCGACTTTTTGTATAGCTGTCAGGAGTATAACATTCATATCTCTGAAGTGGGAGTCTTTAATTAAGTAGCTTTATGATTAACAAAGGATACGTGATCTTACTAACAAACGCAAGTTCAAGGATAATGACAAATAGTTCAGCATTAATGAGAATGCTGTTCCAGTTACGTAACGTTCTACCATAAATATACATTACCTATAAGCTAACAGTAGTTATCATTCATTAATTAACATTCGCCACACACATTCACCATGTCTAAACTTTGTCTCTTTAACCGGTCTACATTATTTTTCATTCGTATTTATCGCCAGGTTGTTTTGACGTAATATGTTGTAAGTTCGCAATTTGTTTCTTTAACCGGACGCTATTATTTTTATTTCGAGTCAGCTTGTTTGATGTAATAGATTTAATATTTATAAGTTATTGTCTTCCAAGCTATTTTTATTATATTATAAAGTTCTGTTATTTAAAAATAAACAAACATGGATAAATTACGAAAATTAAATATGTTCAACAGTAACAAGAGCCATTTTTCTATAGAAGTAACTTAACAATACGTTTTGAGAGAGGTGGCAAGAAGAGGAGGGGAGGGAAGTGGTTCAGGTTGCAAAAATAGTACCAATTGGTTGGAATTGGTAGTTTGAGAGATAACACTGGTCAATTTTTTTTTTTTTTTTTTTTTGATTCATTAAATATGTAAAAGTACTTTTCTAAATCAGCTTTGTGCGCTGATTTCAAACATTTTCTCGGATTTTCCTACTTCGTGTTGTTTTTGTAATACGCCTGCTGATAATATCAGTACAAGTTAATTAAGACAATTCACGGGCGATGGTGCATAACAACACGTGCTTTGCGTGACCGGGGTTCAAGTCCGTGACTGATAAATACGGTGCTGTTTCTTGTATTCTCTCTCTTCATCTTGTGAACCCCTCTGATCGTGTGGTCCTCCTGGAGTATAAATAAAATTTATTTATTTTATTACAAAACACATAAACTGGTTATAAATATACAGGGTGATTCACTACCAGTGCGACAAACTTGCAAGAGGTGTAGGGGGCCCAAAGACGAATCGGAATCACATAGCATTGCAGGGTTCAAAATGCCTTCGTCATGCGGTAGAGAACGTTGAACGGGAGGTCGCGTGAACAGCGATCCCGCTGGAAGTCAGCATTTGCGAACTGTTTCTGTTGAAGAAACCAAGTAGCAAAAGTCCTCCGGAGTGGATAATCCGCAGGCTCCAATGATTGGACGCGTTGCAGATAGTAGGAACTCATTTGGTTTGTTGACAGTATCCTCCATACATAGATTGAGAAATACCCAATCGTTGGCCTATCGCTCGAGTACTCGTACTCGGATTACCTTCTGCAAGACGTAGGACATTCTCCTCATTGTCTGGCGTCCTCGTCGTTCGCTCTCGATTCATGGTACCTCTCGTGAAACAACCAGTCTCACGTAACCTTCTGTGCACACGTGCGAAAATCGTATGATGAGGAGCACGCCCGTGCGGGAAACGTTCCTGGTACAAGCGCAGAGCGGCGCGACCGTTACAGTCCGCAGCTCCATACGCGAGGTGCATGTCGGCCAATTCAACGTTTGAATACTCGTCCATCCTACTGCCTCGGGAACCGGTTCGCAAATGCTGATTTCCAGCGGGATCGCTGTTCAACGTCCTCTACCGCATGACGAAGGCATTTCGGACCCTGCAATGCTATGTGATTCCGATTTGTCTTTGTACCCCCTACACCTCCTGCAAGTTTGTCGCACTGGTAGTGAATCACCCTGTTTTTTATCGTTTTTAAATCCAATACACTTATACACAAGTTAAATAATGTAGTATGCCATTGTAAAGAGTGTCGCGGTACAACGTCCGGCAGTAGTCTCCCAATATGCCCTCGTGGATAGCAGAGTTGGTAGAATCGCCGTCCTCCCAACACCGGGTGGAAAAGACCTGAGTTCAAGTTCCTCGGTGACGTGAGGAATTTTTATGGGCATTTTTCACAACTTGGCTGAGTCTCAGGAGAGGGTAGCATGGCTTTTTCTCCTGGAAACTCGGGTTTTTTGTCCAGCAAACAGAAAATCGGCCACAGAACACACGCAATTTACACACCGTATACTCGGAGCAATACGGCCTTAGTCGCTAATGCTCCTAAAACCCAACTACAACAACAACAACAATATTTTCCAACATACCTGACATGGCCGATGGTCAGGAGCGAGAGTGCAGTAGCACGAGCTCTTTGATTGTACCGGGGTTCAAGCCCATGACTGCTAAATGCGATTAACGTTTGTATTGATGGTTTATTGTAAACCATCAAGAACATTAGTACCTTCCTTCCAGAAACCTTTGTAGCGTTTTTACAACGATTTGAATGCGCTCTAAAACAAACAAATAAAACCCAACGTGAAAGAAGGCAAAATGCGAACGTGCAATATAAAGAACGTCATAAAAACTTTGTTTCTTATTCGATTGCGAAGCACTTTGACGTGATCCTTAAATTAAATGTTTCTACTTTAGTTTCGAAGCAAGATGTTCAACTTAACCTTCGGAGAGGGCAAGATTAGTATCCTTATTAGTAGTGAAAAATGATGCAAGGTCATACAGCACCAGCAAAAAAAATAAATAAAAATACTTTCCACATTATGTATCCATCCCGTCCAGTAGTCTAATTCTTCATTGAATTTACTCAAATTATTCACAAAAACAGATGGAAGTTTGTTCCAACAAACCCAGCTGAAGGCAAACTTACGTACATCTATTCAGCAACAACCTTGATCTTGATTTTTGATGAAAATACACCGGCTAGGCATATTACCTGGCCATTACTACAACGAAACGTTAAGCATATACCAACATATCGTGAAATTCTGTTCTCAGCATACTGTAATTATGATTCCTTTAGAAAAAACCACGTGATATAAGAGTGGTATGAATATAACAATAACCTTTATGTCAAAATATTCCATAAAATATTAAGACACATCAGTGCTTGCTTACTTCAATATTCACAAATATTTTTTTTACTCCAGTGACCCCATAAAATTCATGTCGAAGTTGTTGTCGAAAAAAAGAAAAGTTGATGCTGAATGTCGCGTTTTTAATGAGCGATGGACAATTAATTATTTTTTTGCACTGCTCAATATTTGCACGCGTCTTATTTGCAATGAAAGCCTTGGCAGTGTTCAAGGAATATAATGTGAAACGTCACTACACCACAAAACATGCCTCAAATACCGATAAATTTCAAGGAGCTTTGCGGCCGAAAAACTCCAGAACTAACCCAAACTTTTTAAAGTCAACGACAGAAGATTAGAATTTTCACTCATCAACATTTGCAGTTTTCACTCATCAACATTTATCTGCAGTTAGAGCTAGTTTTCGAGCCTCGCAAATCATTGCCGAAAAAGGGCCTTTACGGATGGAGAATTTGTAAAACGAATTTGTTTGGCAATTGCAGAAGTATGTCCTGAGAAAGTAAAGAATTTTGCGTCTGTAAGTTTATCTTCATCAACTGTAACGAGAAGAATTGAAGCCGATGTTCAAATTCAACTTGTAGAAAAAGTTCGTGAATTCACACATTTTTCAATAGCAACTGATGAGAGCGAAGATACAAGCCATACAGTTCAATTACTAATTCATATCCCAGGTGTAAATCAAAATCTTTCAGTAATTGAAGAGCTAAGTTGTATTAAAAAGCTTAAAAGATACCAACAACAGGTGAAAATATATTTTTGAGTGTGTCAGCAGCAACTGACGGCCTCAAATTGAATTAGGATTTGCTATCAGCAGTTACGACGGATGGTGCTTAAAATATGGTCAGTACTAAAATTGAGTTCATGGGTCAGCTTCATAAATACTTATAGAGAGCAAAAATATTAAAAAACCAATGCAAGTTCATTGTATAATTCACTTGCAGTCCTTGTGCGGAAAATTTTTGGGCGTAAATTCGGTCATGTCAACTATAATATAAACAATAAATTTTATTCGCAAGACTGGTCTGAATCATCGGACAAGTCAAAGTGCATCTGCTCCGCTGGCTGAGGTTGACTAATGTCGGTGATCCGAACTGGTAACACAGTATAATGTCTTGTATAAATTCAACAATCCTTTACAGAGACGTTCTTATCCGCTCCTGGTCTGGCTCTAGTGCTGTGGACTTATGCTGGGAGGTGCCTTCTTTGTGGTCGCACCTCCCAGTAACTAAGAGGCCAGATGACCAACACAACTTACGGTACCCACATAATTCGCACTCATCTGGCCATGCGGCATCTTGCATCTTCACAGTGCCACTAAGCGCGATTTTGTGGGAAACAAGTGGCATCGCCTAACAAAGACAAAAAAAAAAAAAAATCCTTTACAGTGTTGAAACTTGAGCATCAATCTGCTGCCCTGACCAATCTAAAGTGAATCTATACAACACAAACATTGGTTATGTAAGGTACAAATTGTCATACGAGGGGTTCAAAAAAGATTTGTTTTCATTCAGAAGTAGCTGTGATAGAAAGAGGAATTATTATTTTTCTCTGATACCTTGAAATCTGTATAGAAACCACACAAATTTTAATTTATATCTGAAAATTCATTTTTTTTTCTTTGCAGCGCTGAATGAAGTGTAGTGTCACAATGGATAACGGAATACAGATCAGTGATATCGGTTCCTCTTTCTGCAAGTGAAAACACACAAAACATTCCACAAAAAAAAAAATTATCCCTGTTTATGGCGAAGACTACCTAGGTTACAGTGACGTCGCACAGTGGCATAAACAATTCAAATGTGGGAAAACCTCAATGCAAACAACAAAACCAAACTATTACATTTACGCCACACTAATAAAAAAAAATTCATCTGCCGTGCTGTTTGTCTTATGTCTGTTAATTGCGTGTGTTCTATGGTCGATTTGTTTGTTTTGCTGGACGAAAATTCCCACTTTCTGGAGGGAAAAAACCTTGCTATCTACGCTTGAGATCGACTAACTCAGCCACGGAATGAAAACAAGCCCATTAAAGTTCCTTGCATCATCGACGGGATTCGAACCCGGGGCTTTAACACCCGGTGTGGGGAGAATGGTGACGATACCACTGTGCTACCGCGCAGACAGAACCTCGGTGCACGATGAAGAAATCCCAGGAAGCCCAGCAACTGCTGTAACAGAAGACAGCTTTACAAAAATGAAGGCATTAATCTTGGAAGATCGCCGTATTAGTGTTAAAGAAAATCAGTATTTTGCATCTACATTCACACATGAGGAGTTATTCAGGGAGGGGAATGCCAGAGGTGAATTAAACTCGGGCAGTGAGCTAGACGATTTTGTAATAACTGAGAACAAAGTGGCGTAGAAGATTTTGTTGAAGATAAACATAAGAAAGGCACCTGAGGTGGATGGGTCTATCCAGTTGTATTAAAGGAGGCAGCAAAAGAAGTAAGCAAACCCTTAGCCATAATTATGAGAGCTTCCTTGGACTCAGGGGAGGTACCCATGGACTGAAGTGCAAATGTGACGCCAATTCACAAATTACGATCAAAGGACGACACAAGTAATTACAGACCTGTTAGTTTTACTTCTATTCCAGGGAAATTAATGGAGACACTGGTTAAAGAAGCACTGCAGGATCATCTAGACAAGACTACAGTTATAGCTCTGACACAGCATGGTTTTGTTAAGGGAATGTCTTGTCTGACTAATTTGATTGGATACTATGATGTGGTCACAAAGGAACTGGATGTAGGTAATAACTTTGATATCATATATTTGGATCTTAGAAAGGTTTTTGATACTGTTGCGCATGGAAGACTGCTGCACAAATTGGAGCAGTGTGGCATTGGAGGCAAATTGCTGCTACGGGTAAAGGGTTGGTTGAGTGGGAGAAGACAGAGCAGTAATCAATGGGCATTGCTCTTCGTGGATTAATGTTATTAGTGGAGTCCCTCAGGGTTCAGTGTTGGGTCCAGTGTTGTTTTCTGTATTTATTAATGATGGTATATCAGGCTTAATGTCCAAGTTTGCAGACGATACGAAGGTTGGCAGGGTTGTTAATGAGACTAATGACAGTACGCTGCTGCAAAAGGATCTAGAAAAGTTGAGCAGATGGGCTGAGAGGTGGCAATTAAAGTTTAACATTGACAACTGTAAAGTACTGCATATGGGAAGCAGTAACCCTAGAGTAATGTATTAACTGTGTGGTATTACAATGACAGAGGTAGAACATGAAAAGGACCTGGGGTAATTGTGCAGGCAGATAAGAAGTTTTTTTAGCAGTGCAAACGGTCTGCTCATGGTACCTTGTCAATGATATACAGGAATTTTTCTAGCAGGTATAAGGAGGTAATTGTCCTCTTGTATAAGGGAATGATCAGACCACACCTTGTATCCTTTCATTTCTGTACCTCACAAGGTACAGAAATGATCTCACGAAGATATGGGAAAAGCATCCTTTGGTATGCTTTTCCCATATCCAGGCCACTCCTATGAGAAGCTACAGGTGACTGGTCCTTAAATTTTGCACAGCAGTGTATATCATATAATGTTATCGTATATCATATAAGGTGCAAAATCTTCCCGCTCTGAGAACAACTCAAATGGCAAAAACGCTAAAGATAAATTGTTACTTATTCTCAGTGGGCACCATTTTCAAGGCTTGTTGGCCTATCGTTGGTGGGTGAGTAACGACAGGCCAACAAGCCTTGAAACGGTGCTATCTGGGTGGTGGACCTGCCCACTGAGAATAAGTAACAATAGTCTTGTCTATTAGTGAAGCGTTACTTATTCGAAGTAGTGCAATACATGGTAACTCGTTGCGAAGGTGGTCACAATGAGAGATACAATTAAATAAATGCCTTGACACTACGATTGTAGTTTATTTTTATGCGCTAACTATGGTGTATTTACACCGATATTATAAAGTCATATCTTTAGTATAAACCATCTCCAACTTAGGACACTAGAAAAATTATCCAAGAGGAAACCCTGTTTCGCTTGGATAATTCCTCTTAGTTGCAAAATATAAATACAAACAAATAAATTGGTTCTAATCCTGCAACTACTTGTAAAGCATTGTTAGAGACTGTCTGACATGCCCTTGTGACTCTCAGAAGGGCACATCTCTGAGCTGATATCAATTTTCTTCTTACCGCCACGTTTTGAATGTCTGGGCCCAATGCACCACATGCATATGTGACAAAAAGCACACCAGACATTTATAGAGTAAGTCTAAAGACTTGCCTCGAATGCTCCATTGTGTTCTTATGATTCTTCTTAACTGCACATAGATCACGTTGATCTTCTCTCTTAAATACTCAATGTGTAGGATGAAGCTCAGCTGATTATTTAAGATGACACTGAGGTTATCTGACCTCAGGGGCATAACTGGAGGCGAACTTCCCGAAGCTCTGGAAAAGCTATTTTGTAAAACCTATCCCCAAAATAAAAAACCCAAAATCTGTAAAAGACTTCAGACCAATCGCTATCGGATGCTCTTTGCAAAAAATCTTTGAAAGAACAATCCTGCACACCATTATCGAGCATTGCTTTAAGCAGAGGCCACAATACCTGCACTCAGTACTTCCACAGAGATCGACCATCACCAACCTCATGGGGACACTGCTAAGGATCCAGCAAGCACTAAACAGCAAGCAGCAGTTGGACGTAGTCTTTTTAGATGTGGCAGCCGCGTATGATAACATATCCATCCCAGCTCTCACAGTCATTCTGCGGGACTACTTTCACATTACAGGAAATGCCCTCCATTTATTAAAGAGCACTCTTCGGCGCAGACAAATTGCGGTGACAAACGAAAACATGTGCGCAACGTATGAGGTTGATAAAGGTGTCCCGGAAGGCGGAGTCTTGTCTGCCACACTTTTTGCCATAGCTCTCGAACCCTTCTTAGCCCAGAATAAGAAGCACTTCATCACATACGCCGATGATATAAATTTTTTTATTACCTCAGGAGATCAGAAATCAGCTGACTACCATAACCAAGTGGTTAATACTAAAATAAAAGAACTTCAAAGGTATCTAGATTGTATCGGGCTGCAGTTGAATGAAAAAAAGACGGCACAAATGACTTTCACAAATAAAATAAAGCCAAACAAAATGGAAATATTTGTGAACGGCATCCTCGTCGATCTTGGACTCAAGTGCGACGAAGGCCTGACCTTCCGCCCGCACTTCGCATAAATCCGTAACAAAACATACGCGGCGCTTTGGACAGCCAGGCAGGAGCTCACCGGTATTAAAGACCCCGGTCTGATGAAACAATACATCAACAGATGTGTTACTCCTATTCCCCTATACGCTGCACAAATCTGGTCTTCAGCTCCCGAATGCAGTATCAAAGCCTTTCTAGGACTCGAATACTGGCTCTTGAGATGGCTGAACAGAATTTCAGCTAAGCCTTTTACCATCTCAAGAGCTATACTATACTCCAATTTAGAGGTCACACCCTGGAGACAAATAATCAAGTCAAGAAACATAATGACCCTCGCTCAGCTTTTAACGGGACGACTGGATGCCCCAAAAGCCCGAGAGTGGATAATAATACCCGGCGAAAAATCAAGACGAGTTGCAGATAAGGAACCACAACTGAAAGCCTCGGATAGCCTGGATAGCCTCTGAAGATTCTTTCCAGCAAACACTATCCAGCTATTCAACAACCTCAACATCAATCCTGAAAAGCTCTGCAATTGCAAATCCTACAGAAAGGAAGTTCTCAGAAACTCTTACTTGCAAATACAGATGTAAGAATACAGTTTCAGCACCTTGTTCTGTCAGGCACAAGCCACTGGGCTTTAGGAAACCCGACCTCATCAAGAAATAGGCGTCAGGATTGTCCTACCTACACAACTCTAATCCCCACAGAAGAAGACGACTGGTGGAAAATTGAACTTTCAAATTTTTATTTCGCTGTATCGCGGTCATTCCTGTTGTTTCATATGTTGTAAGTTGTTTGGCTGTAAATACAGTATTTGTGTTTATGTAAATATGGTGAAACTCCCACTTGTGTGTGTTTAAGCAGAAGGTATGCTTCAATTGTCATGGTATTATGTTCTTACCAGTTTACAGTAGTAAAAGCCTTTGCCAGTAATTAATAACTCAAATATTCTATATTCCAGATAAAGTGTACTTGTAAATCAGATATTATGTATTCCATGTATTTTATAATTGTAACATAGATGTATATTTTGTAACATAGTTGTATATGTATGATCACCCCCTAGCCAGTGGCTGTAACCGGGTGTTCTCCTAAGAGAAATAAACTGATGATAACTAACAGATGCATTGCCGACTGGGCTAGCCAGGTGGGTAAAGTGCCTGCCTGGCAACCCAAAGGTCGCGGGTTCGAATCCCGCCTAGGGGTTGGATCAAAGTACTGCAAAAAACCTTAGGAGATGCATTACGGCCACAGAAGCCGATGCGCAACAACTACCAAAAAAAAAAAAAAAAAACCAGATGCATTAAGATTATTAGCAAATATCACGTTGTAGAAGAGCGATATTATTATTTAGTAATAATCTTAATGGAAAACAACCACGTAACGTCCTTCCCTGACTATATTAGATCTAGGTACGAATCAAGCACAGTCCGTCTCATCCTCAAATTTGAAAATCTAACAGGTGCATTATTAATCTTAATAGTAGGAAATCTACCAGTATTAAACCTGCCCTCCAGAATCAGCTGAATGTCTGCTGCTCTTTCTTTTGATGGGAGAGAGAACCAATTTATGTAGCATAGTTACATATTACGCTCAATGCTTCTTGTGACTTGCGCTCAATTTCAACCCTAGAATTACCATATAAGACAACTAGGTCATCAGTGTAAGTATACATTTCACAACATTCCCTCTCAATATTCAAGAGTTCACTGAATACACAATTCCTCATAAAGAAACCTAATATAGAATCCTGCAGAGCTCACTTTGTTATTTGTTTTTCAATGTTAACATATTTATTCAAGACTGTATATCCATTAGAAAAATAACTTCTCATTAAAATATCCAAATTTTCTGGGCAAGTGATCACTCTCAATCTCCTCTTAACACTCTCCCACCAAATCCAACCAAATGCTCTAAAAGTCTATGAACAACCCAGTGACGTAATTCTCTATAGAGAAATCAACTTTCTCCAGAACATCAAACACTGCATCTTTAGTCGATCTGCCCTTTCCGAAGTCATATTATCGAACCGATAACTAAGACTTCTGATTATACAGCATCTCAAGCCTCTTAATCACCATTCTCTCCAATATCTTCCCTAACACAGACAGTAATGCTACTGGTGCCGATATGACCTGTGACCTTATGAGGTTTTTTTCATCAATAATTTTACTGCTGCAACCCTCCAGAAATCTGGAAAGATCCCCTCCACCAAGCAACTATAGTATAATGAAGGCAACAGCTCAGGTCACTCTTTAGCAAATTCCTGCACCACCTCATCCATCAGGATCACATGCATTTTTAGATAAAGCCAAGCCTCTTTCAATTTTGGATTGCAACCTATACACCTTATATCTTACAAGAATACTCTCTATTACACATTCTAATTCGTTGTTATTCTTCATTTGCAATTTCTTCACAGTAATCTAGAAAAAGCATGTTCAATATTCCACTCACGGAGTCATGCCAGCCTAAAGCCTCAGAAGTGCTACTGAAATTACAGTATGTTGGACTTTATCTATTTTCAATCTGTCCCAAATAATTTTAAAGCATGCTCCAGGGAATAGAGCTTCCTTCATTATGAACAAAGTCCTGCCAAGTTGGTCTTTTAAACTATTGTATCTTACCTAAATAAACCTTCTTAGTCTTCATACATCTATTCCATAGTTCCATTTTCTCCTCTTCTAATTCGCTGAAACTTTAGGCACAACTTCTGAACTTGCTTCCGTAATCTAGTGTATCATGGGTCCATAATTCCTACACTTTTTGCCTAAATATTCCCGTTCCCAGAGGCAAAAGCCTGGGACAATCTGTATCGCTTACATTAACAGATCTTCCATTTCTATCAATATCAAGTAAAATAACTCCGTAATCATTTGAAAACCACCTATCAGATTCTCTCCAATTACAAATCTTAATAACCATAAAACCCCTACATAGGTGTCACATCTATAAATGATGCTCAAAATGTTGGGGAAAAAAATGTGACTGCCCTTATCCGGGCGAAAGGTGGGTAAGCCCACCTTTCGCCCGGATAAGAGCAGTCACACGGCGAGATTGAGTCCATTAGTTCACGAAAGCATTCCACAGGGTATTTCCATCCATGCTTGCCGCATCGTTGTCCATAATTCCATCACATTCCTGGGTGGAGGATCCAAAGCTTGAGCGGACCATTCCACAGTATCCCAAAGATGCTCCACAGGTTTCATGTCCGGTGAACGGGGAGGCCATTACATGGTGGTAAAACCTGCGAATTGCTCTTCGAACTACGTTCTTGTTACCACGGCTCTGTGAGGAGGTGCAATGTCCTTTTGAAAGGGCGCATTGCCCTGTGGGTGCACGATGACTATGAAGGGATGCAGATGGTCTGCACCATTCACAGATGCATCTAGACGTACCAGAGGTCCCAACGTGTGCCAAGTGAATACGCTTGAGACCATTACCGACCGTCCACATGCCCGAATAGTTCCTTGTTGACATGATGGGTGCATAGCTTCGTGCGGTTTCCGCCTGATATGCACCCTCCAGTCCACTCGAAATAACTTAAAACGGGACTCATCGGACTAGGAGACCCGTCTCCAATCATCCAAGGTCCAGTGCCAGTGTTCTTTCGGCCAGTTAAGGCGTAGAGTGCTGTCTTGTGGTGTTAGCAATGCACTCTGGTGGGTCAGAGCCTCCCATAACCTAATGCGGCTAATAGTTGCCTGATGGTCTTGGTGGAGACGTTTATGGCATCTTCCTCGTTGAAGTCGGCGATGATTTGTGCCACTGTGGCTCTCCAGTTGGGTGAAACAATGCGAGACGGGCGTTGACGGCCACGTTCATCCACCACCTTACTTCGGTCACAGCGCTGTCCATGATGAGATGTTTTTCCGTAAATGGCGTATTCCCGATACACTTTTGATACTCTCGAATGCAATTTCTGTACCATCTCCGCCATAGAGTGACTCATGAGTCGGGCACCCACTATGCTCCCTCTTTCAAAGTCGGTTAACTCACGACGTTTATCCATATTTACATTAAATTACCGTTGACGGAATGCCGTGGCCGACCGGGCTAGCCGAGTAGGTAAAGTACCTGCCCGGCAACCCAAAGGTCGCGGGTTCGATTCCCGCCTCGGGCTTGGATCAAAGTACTGCAAAAACCTTGGGAGGTGCAATATGGCCACAGAAGCCGATGCGCCAACAACTACCAAATCAAAAAAAAAAAAAAAAAAAAAAAGACGGAATGCCGTGACGCAGTGTACCTATATACCCACCACTAGAGGGTCGCGTTGCCCAGGAACTGGGTAACCCATTAATTCTGTCCTTTCAGTGTATTGTGTCTGTAAATTGCGTGAGTTCTCTGGTCGATTTGCCTGTTTTGCTGGACAAAAACTTCCAGTTTCTAGGCGGGAAACCTTGCTATCTACGCCTGAAACCGACTAACTCAGCCACGGAGTGAAAAAAGCCCATTAAAGTTCCTGGCATCATCGACGATGACTCGAACCCGAGCCTTTTCCACCGGGTGTGGGGAGGTCGGTGACGATACCACTGTGCTACCCACGCAGACTTCCCAGTGTTAAAACCAAACTATTATTTTTTAGGCCACCCGAAATCTGCCGTGCAGTGTGTCTTATGTCTGTTAATTGCGTGTGTTCTATAGTCGATTTGTCTCTTTTGCGGAACGAAAACCCCAGTTCCTGGGGGAAAACCTTGCTATTTGCGGGGTGAAAAAAGCCCATTATAGTTCCTCGCGTCGTCGACAGGATTCAAACCCGGGCTTTTTCTACCCGGTGTGTGTGTGTGGGGGGGGGGCGGTGAAGATACCACTGTGGTAGCCGCGCAGACCCTCCCAGTGTTAAAAATTAAAATTATGATATTAGGGTCTGCTGTAAATGATTACATCTACCCATATATTTATCCTCCCACTGTTAAGGAGAAAGTCTGTACTTTCCCTCTACAACAAAAATTTTATTTATTCTCGAAGAACCGCCACCAATTCCTTAAATGGAAGTAGTCACTCTACCTGGTAGTTTTCCAACGGGGCAGAGCAAACTTACTGTGTTAACTTCAGTCCTTCCTATGCTGAGTTCTGTCTTATTTCTTGGAAAACAGAGTCCACTGCTCATTTTCTTTTTCAACTTCAATTTCAGATTTGTAGCTAAGATATCATCTCCATTAGGGATTATCATGATTTCTAATCGGTTTTGGCGTAAACAAACCATAAATATCGCTTCCTCTGCATCTAAAAAACTGGGGGGGGGGGGTTTCCTGCTCTCAGTGCTGCTTTCTACTAAGTAACTACTCTTTGCAAATCTGAAATCGCCCTACCATGGAATACTGTTCTCACATCTGAGGTGGTTTCATCAAACCCTCTCTCAAGCTTCTTTTGATTCCATTCAAAAGTTAGCAAACAGGTTAATTAATGACTCATCTCTAGTCACTGTCTCACAGACTTTTAGTTTCTACTGCATGCCTTTTTTGTAGATGCATCCATGGCACTTTTCTGAACTGGCACCTATAATTCCCCCAACCTCTTCCAAACAAGTATAAACATGTTCCCCAAGCAGTCAACATCCATCCGCTTGATGAACTCTCGAACCCCAACTTAGACATTCACTCTGTAACTGCAAGTCACAAAACTAAGAATTTCTGTTCGACATTTATCCATTCTGCGAAACAACCTTCCTTCACATGTACAGTATTTCCAGAAAATTCTAGTCTGCAAAAATTCAAGTCAAGTCTTTCTTCTCAGTCTTCGACCCATACTAAGTACTACAGGTTCTGTACCTTTGGTGATTGGGGTTTCATAAAAAAAAAGTTCCTCTTGTACCACAAAAATGTCCCACTAAGAAATTAATATATGAAGCTAAAGTCTGTTTGTTTATTTATGTATTTAATGAATGCGCTTTTAACTACCCAGCTTCACAAAACAAAATTCTGGAAGAAGGAACTGCCCTAATGAAACATGTTTTGCACCAAAAAAGATGTCACAAAATATCGCTTTTCAACTCTGAACTTATACAATTCCCCTCCCCGAGAAAACTATCAGTCCAAGACGATGTCCTAAGAGGAGGGGGGGAAGCACACCAGAATGGTGCTACACTTCACATTTTGGGAGGCATAGTCCTTTTCAAAACGTTCCCAGGTTTGGCGCCATGCCAAAATTCTTCCATCTATTTAAAAATGACACTTTGGGACTCAATACTCTAGACCAGTGGTGGCGAACCTTATCACGCATAGGGGTCATGTTCTGTTAGATTTGTTTCAAGGGCCGCACTGGTTGATTAGAGAAAAATTAGTCCTGTCATTTACATTTTCAGTCCTGTAACATTTTCAACGAAGTGCACTGTGCATACACTTTTGCGCAGCCACAAAGGTCAAGCCGAAGGCACGCCATAACTGAAATCCTGGAACATTTTGATAGCACCTTGTATATACGCACGCTGCTGGTCGGGCAAGCGCATATTTGATACAAAACAGTTAAAAGAAACATAATTCACCACACCAACCTGTGGTTTCGTAACTTCAACACTCTCGCATATTCGCCGCAACGAGCCCCACAGCCTTTTAAATTCGTTTATTTCCACTTATTTTAGCGTCGAATGTACACGGTCCTTGAAATAATTAATAAAATTTAAAATGCTGTTTTAGTTCCCTTTCTGCGCGGGCCGTATAAAAATTATTAGCGGGCCATAGGTCGAACACCACTGCGAGTCTAGACAATCCTTTTGCAGTTCTACAGCAGTTAGCGTTCAAGCACAACCACTAAACTCGTCACTGTGCACTAACTTGCGTAATGAAAGATGCTATTGGTATTACAATATTGGCACTGCTACTAATTTGCATGTGATTATTCGCCGGCATCTCAATATTTTTTTGATAAAAGAGTTTATAACGTAATGGTGAAACCAACCCCAGAACAGCTAGAGTGATAAGTACTTATTCCCCACCTCGCTCGCTTCCAGCCAGCTCAGAAAACTATTTTGAAAAATGTTTTTCATTCCTAAGTAAAGCTCAGTTGTGGGAGTTTTATTTAGGAATGAAAAACGTTGACCCTCTTCCACTACTCACTAGCAAAAATTTCCTTTTTCAAAATCTGGTAACTATGCCGGTAACCACCTGCAAAATTTCAGTTATAGAAAAAACTGCTACCAGATTATTCAACTCCAAATTATCAATTACAATTCTTTTGTTATTAAGAGACACAAAGAACATGGTATTTTAAAATATTCCCATGATATGTTTAAATATATACATATACACGAATCATAAAAATAGTGAGCGAACCAAAAGGATCGTACACTTTTTATTATTTAACACATACAATAAAAAATTTATAATCCCAGTGCATCACTTTGTTATTATGGCACATTTTTCCAAACTTTCAAATAATCATGATCAATTTTGGAGAAATCTTCAGTTATCACTGTTCTTAGATTCTCCACGGTATGTTTCCTGAAATATACGAGGGACGTTTGAAAAGTTCGTGCCCCTGAGTATAAAAGGACAGTGGTATAGCATTAAAAATTTCTGTACTTGATGTATAACACTTTAAATACGAACCCAACAAGTTTCGTGCAGTTTCGATGTCTATTTTCACGTACAGGTCCTGAAGTCAACAAAGTTGCATAAGGAAAGATGTACAAAATCAGCCACCGTGCAGTCATTCAATATTTTGGAAAAAAGGTCTAACACCAACGGCAATTCATGAGTATAAGGTTAAAAATTGGGGATTGGTGAAGGATACCCCTTTCTTATTCCATGGTTAAGAAGTGGGCGGCAGAATTTAAAATAGGGAGGGAGGAACAGCCTGGAAGAATATGGCCCACGCTATGGAGGCCTGTAGCCTCCATCACTACAGAAGTTGTTGTTAGTGATGAGTGACCGACGAGTGACAGTTTGGTACATTGCCAGCGTCTTAAGTATCTCATCTGAACGTGTACCACATATAACAGAGTCTCTCGCTTTGAAAAAGGCGTCAGCCCGATGGATCCCTGAGTTGTTGACATCAGATCAAAAACACAGAAGTGTTGTCAAGTCAAGTGAATATTTGCAGCGTTTCATCTTTCAGTCAGAGACAAAGGAGTGCTCTAAATAGTGGAAACAACTCTTCTCCCCCACCTCCAAAGAAAGCCAAGTCGATTCGGTATGCTGGCAAGGTGATAGCATCGGCTTATTGGGATGCTGATGGAGTGTTGCTAGTGGATTACCTTCAGAAAGGCCACACCGCACAGGGGCATATTATACAGACTTTGTGAGGCGTTTGCCTAAAAACACATCAAAACAAAACAAAACAACAGGTTTTTGTTTTAAAATCAATGTTCTGTTTATACTCCGGGACGACCAAATGGTCAGAGGAATTCACAAGATAGACAGAATACAAGAAACAGCACCGTATTCAGCAGTCACGGGCTTGAACCCCGGTCACTCAAGGCACGTGTACTTATGCACCCGAGTGCCTGACCACTAGGCTACGGCGGCCGGTTTTTTTTGATTGTTAATAGAATGACTACGAAGAATTTTGTCTTCGTAGTCATTTTTTTTATAAAAAAATAAGTAAATTATCGACTGTATTATATTAAAGTAATAAATAAATAATGTTTTTCTTAATAGAAATTAAATTTCTTATTTCTTTAAAAAGTGGAGCATCTCTCCCTAATACACAACATAATTTTATTAAAAAACAAAAGAAGTTTTATTTCAACGTATGATCTAGCCTTTGGGTAACAATACTTTTATAACATTAACTGTGAAGCAATACTACAAAAAAAAAAAAAAAAAAAAAATTATATATATATATATAAAATATTGAGGAAAATAATAGAAAAGGTAAATCAATCAAATAATACCATTCAGGGATTTAGGAAAACGCTAAGGATTAAAAAATATATATATATATTATCGCTTTTTACCCACAATCCAGATGACTTCAACTGGGGCCAACCACCCAGACTGAAGGCAAAAAACGACAAGAAGTTCTGTTTCTGTAATGATGAATATATGCTAAGTAATTGAAATCTAAACCAAATATAGTCATTAAAAATGGTTAGGAAATTTTAGAATCAAAAGTATGAAAATATAAGTAAATTATAAATAAATTATAAATGTAAGCATATATTAATCATCGTTGACCCGACAGAGAACGTAATTTAATGATTACAATAAGATTAAATATATATACAGGCTGGCCTCGATTAACGCGATTAATTCGTCCCGCGAGCGCATCGCGCAAAATGGAAACGCGTTAATCGAATAAAATAATCAATAGGAAAAATTATAATTAGTCCTTGACCTTCTGGAATGTCCATAAAGAATTTTAAAAATATCTTTTAAATAACTTTTTAACTGTATACAATGTAAAAGATAATGAAAATAATTATGGAATTAAATGTTTATTGCATAAAACACTTTTATGCAATAAACCGCTGTTTTATGCAATACTGCGCGCCTCGGAATATTTTAAATTTTCGAGGGCAACACAGCGATACTCGACATCTGTCGGACACCGCGCGAACTACTAGCTCGAGTTGGTCCCCGTTTCAGCATTTCTTATTAAGTTGTTTGGACCTAACTACTAAATGGAACTGTTAGGTATTTCTTTTGGTCTGGGTGCGCCTTGAAAAAATTACTGAGACACACTAAGGGCGCCGTGAACCGAGAAAGTTTGGGAACCTCTGACATAAAATACACAATGAAGAAATGACTGTTGCGGAAATATTTGAACAGTGTTGACTTTCTCTTTTCATCAATCAATTTCCGATTGCCGACAACAATCTTCTCTGGGCACTGGCGAAATAAATATAGCAGAAATCCCCAAACCTTTTGTTTGAGGTTCTCTGCGATACGAAAGATTTCATCTAATTCTTTTACCGTTATCTTCTTCGCGGTAACATTTTCATCTGGCTCATTTAAAATTTTTGAATTTCTATGCAAGTGTGCATTGACTTTATTAGCAGGAGACAAAGAAGTAACACGTCTTCTTCCGATGGTTGATGGAACACACCGAGGCGGGCAGCAGGCAAACGTTTATTGACCGCACGACTCGCGGTAAGCTTAACGCGCGATTCAAATCTTTTTCAACTATCGCATAAAAAAAAAAAAAAAAAAAAAAAAGATCGCGTTAACTGGAAATGTGCATCGTGTAAAGTATAATTTTTCAAATAGCGTTAACTGAAAATCGCGTTAATCGAACTCGCGTTCTGCGAGGCTGATTTTGATTTGGTAGTTGTTGGCGCATCGGCTTCTGTGGCCATATTGCACCTCCCAAAGTTTTTGCAGTACTCTGATCCAAGCCCGAGGCGGGAATCCAACCCGCGACCTTCGGGTTGCGGGGCAGGTACTTTACCCACTCGGCTAGCCCGGTCGGCTCATATGCGAGACCTGCCTGTATATAATACATACATACTACATATATATATTTTTTTTTTTTGGTAGTTGTTGGCGCATCGGCTTCTGTGGCCATAGTGCACCTCCCAAGGTTTTTTGCAGTACTTTGATCCAAGCCCGAGACCTTTGGATTGCCAGGCAGGCACTTTACTCACCCGGCTAACCCGGTCGGCATACTACATATCTACCTTATCCAGGACATAATATAGTAACGATAATAGTCGTCAAGGTAATATGTGGAGCCCCTATGTGATGGATACGGTAAAAATAATTAATTAATTAACCAATCAAATTTAAGTTAACGCAAAGAGAAACATGCAGATAGTAAGAAGAAAAACTAAAGGAGTAGGAATAATAGAACTTGAACTCCATAAAGGCGAAAAATAGTGGTATAGATAAGAAATAGTTTCTTCTACGTCCTCGGATTGCCCTAATAATTTCGGAGAAATAAAAATAAAGAGTGTATGACAGCTTAAAGACAATACAAGATATAAGTGTTGGCTCGGGTACGCCCGGGATCGCAAACCCGTTCCTATAGTAGGACCCTGAGCTGAATTTGCATGTTACCTCAGCGTGAACTTAAGTAAACTTAAATGAATTTAACTATGTATTTAAAAAAAAAAAATGATACACTGTAATTTGCAAGCCGGTGGGTACAAGTTTTCTACGCCGTAAGACACCAAGAAAGCAAAGTGTATCCTATGTATATTATATATATACATGGCACTAGCTTTGCTTAGGTTATGTATGCACTGCCTAAGATTGCTTTTTCTGTTATATTTCTTTTTCTTAATTTTACCTTCATTGATCTTTCTTAATTTTACCTTCATGGATTTTATGAGTGCGCATTTTGGGTTTTATATATTTTATAATTTATATATATTATATTTTATTTTATATTATATTTCGACATTTTAACTTTGTTCTTATTATGCTACTTAAAAAGAGGCACTTAGACATCTGCTGTACGGTGTGGCCAGTTCCAACAGTAAATACTACCTAATCATCTCCATAGATTTTGCCGGGGCTTTCGACACCATTTGGTGGCCAAGTGTCCTGGCAAGGCTAAACCTTCCCTGCAATTTGTATCTCACTATCAAGTCTTACCTTACCGACAGGAGTATTAGTGTCGTGGCACCCTATGGTAGGGTAAACCACCGTGTCTGCAGGGGTTGCCCCAGGGTTCTGTCCTGGGGCCACTGTTGTGGAACATTGTCTTGGATGAGTTCCTGGCCATGGACCTTGGTGACGCCCAAACCCAAGCTTTTGCCGACGTACTGGAATAGCCTATTATATAAACAAAGGAATGCCTTGCACCCACCTAGACTACACAGTGGATAACAGTGCAACCCACAAGGCTGAAAAGAACAGGCTGCAGAAATACCTAAAAGAAACCTGACAATACCGCTGGACAAACACAACAAAAGGGAATATCACCAAAAAGTTCATCCCGGACGTAGACAGAGTATACCCCATTCTTCCAACCTGGCTGCAACCCGGACTTTACACGACCTACCTCCTTACGGGTCACGGGGCTTTCAATGCAAAGCTTACAGCATTGGGAACAGTGGAGGATCCGCGTTGTACTTGCGGGGAACAAGAAAGCTGGGTGCACATTATGTTTGAGTGTGCCCAATACGAAGACCTTAGATGTAGACTAATAACTAGAGTTCACTATCTACCGAGGGATCTTGAGTCATCTACTAGATACACAAGAGGAATATTTAGCCTTAACTGATTTTGCCCAGGGATTATTTACCAGGCGCCAAACACTAACCGCCATATAAAGAAGACCTTAAAGGAATGAGACAAAACAAACCTGCAAATAGTAGCGAGATGACACAGAGGAGCCGACTATACAGACCTTGGACTGAGTACAAAATGAACTGGGAAAAGACAAGTGACAATATATTGTCTAACCACAAGAGTCATGATTACCGCCAATGGAAGCGAGAAAAAAAACACCTTTAAATAGTTGTGACATCAGAACAAAGGGACACTGCCCCCAGACCTTGCAGCATAGACCCACTACATAATGACAAAAGGTAGTGTGAGGACTATCAAACATCACGGAAGTGATAAAACCCCATAATGACAGCCAGTAGACTTGATTATGACCCCAAGATTATGACCAGAAAATAGGACCCAGAGCACATGCAGTCTGGAAGGATGACATCCCAGATTTAATCCCCTATTAGTGTCCCACCTAGATGAGACTCAACGGTCAGCTTTTTAGAGGCTGCAAACTGATGAAGACGACATACGGTGGCACTCTCCCGCCGGGACAGCCTATTGGCGACCCAAATCCGCACTCTCTTGAGCGGATCTTTCTTTCCAAACTCCTGGGGAGAAGAGGCTTGCCTCCCCAATTTTCTCACTCTGGTGGGGCACGGGCATGCCTCACTACCTGCAGGGGTTATCTACTCTGTCGGCCCCATATTTCCAATTTCTTCCCCCCAGTCTTCATCCTCCCCCCAAACTTTTGTCTTGCACAGCGTTTAGCCCTACATTTCAAAATCAAAAGAGAACATCAAAATTCTTGCCCGAACCTATTTGGTTTTTAAAACTCACTTTCACCGCACAGCCCCACGTCGCATACTATTAATACTAACTTGCTAAGTATCACTAATATCAACCTCGATTTATTCATTTATTATTATTATTATTTATTTTATTTTATTTATTTATTTATTTTTTGGTCCTAGCCACTGAAATCCCAGGAAAGTAAGTGGCAAGACCAGCCAGAGTACAAATATTGGTAACACCCGGCCGGCCTCCCTGTGGCGGGTATTGGTAACGTCGGGTCTCACTAGGGGCCCGCCGGCTAACAGGCCGGATGAACAATGGGCACAACAAACTACACTACATATTCATACGGCGCCTCCGTAGCCAGGTGGGAAAGAGCAGCAGTGCGTAGCATACGCTTCTTGATTAGACCGGGGTTCGAGCCCGTCACCACCAAATAGGGAGGATGCGGAAAGGTCAGTGAATGACCACCGCATATCCCAGAGCAAATATGGCCTTAGTTGCTAATGCTCCTAAAAAAAAAAAAAATAAAAAAAATAACAAGTACATATCCCACACACTTTTAAATCTCTGGCTTGTCCGATACAGAGAACATACGCGGAGATGGGAGAAATCCCAGGTGCCGTTAGACCCCCGAACATACCTAATACGCTACTTAAAAACTGTAATAATAAAATACTACATCGGCAGAGTAGGATAAAAGTGACCGAGTATACTATTGTTGCCCTGGACAGTAATCCTAACCATGTTAATACTTTTGACACAAATATCACACACTTTACAGAGCAATTTAGCATATAATGCTGCTGGCACTAATATCCGATTACCATTTCTTAAATTTCAATCTTGTAATAACAAATTATGTCTTACTTGCCCCTATATGCATCCAAATCATGCTACAATTAATATAAATTCGCAAATATTCTGTAAAATGAATAATGTTATATATATGATCACTTGTCGTACTTTCAATGTTAAATATATTGGTCAAACCAGCAATAATCTACATATCAGAATGAACCTTCATCGTTCCAATATTAATACTTATAATAACAAGTCCAGTAAGAAAACAGGTAATCTTGAACATGATATTGAATTCAGACATTTCCAAAAACATACTTTTGGTACTATTTTTATTTCAATACTTAATGTAATTAATAACACAAATGAAAGATTATTGCAAGAAGAAATTAGCATGTTACAATATAAAACACTATATCCATACAGTCTGAATAATAGATTTAATCAAAAATATATGACGAACAATTTGAAAGATATTTGTGTTTATAATATGTTTCTAATTGCAAAAGAAAATATAGTAAATCCAAAACATATAAAAGCAACCGAGAACATCTAGGAGATTTCATTGATTTATTCAAAATGTGGGACATCGATCCTATAAATATTAGTAAAATACATAACACACTTTTCAGTATTAAACTTAGTATACTCAAAGCACTAAGCAGGAAAGCCAATGATTATGTCTTTGCATCTTCTCACCTTATGCACATTATACTAGACATTGTTAAATTCGGAATTAATATTTTGAATATTAACAAGCAACCAGAAAACTCTGTCCTCGTCTTATATTTTCAAAATAAAATGATGGATAATTTGGATATACATAAAACTGTTAATTCATGTAATGACTTGCTGCCTATTAATAACTTACATATTAATATCACATTTAGATAATCTAAACCATTTGGTCTTAAAGCGTGTAACTATAAAATAATAGCTACAAACCTTCACAATATTAACATCGGACAGGATACATGTGTTTGCCACAAACCTTCATTTCATAGATACGTGGATCCTAGCCATAACCACATTATAACCGGCGATTTAGATATAATCCCATATCCTGAACTTAGAGATATTTTATCACTTGGTTTTAAATTTCGACCTAATCTACCTATTAATAAATCTACCTTTAAAAAATTGCTATATCTAGATTTAATAAAATACTGCATAAGATCAGCATACAAATATAATATACCGGTTGAGGCATACCACATGTGGTTATTTACAATGCATAATATCATATCTAACAAACATAATCAATTGAAATTCATACCGGATAATCTATATAATACAAAATTAATAAATAGGCAGCTTAAAGATATACATGAACATTTTGTAATTACTCCCGTTGACAAAGCTGCTTGCAATTATGCAATTATATGTAAGTCATATTATATAGAAATCATTAAAAATGAACTACAGTCAAGCTATACATATAAATACATAGCATCTTCCCATAATATAATAATCAAAAAATTAATTGCATCGCATCAAAAATTAAAGTTAAAATATAATAACCTAAAATATCCGTTTATATATGGTATACCCAAATTTCATAAATCACCTATTGCATTTAGATTCATAACATCATGTAGAGATAGTTATGCTAAAATTCCAGGAAAAACGTTAGAAAAGTTACTTAAAATTATATTAAATAACGTAAATAAAACTATCATAATAAATAATAACTTACCGATTATAAATGCAATAAAAAATAACAATATTCAACAAATACAAACATTTGACTTTAACAGTTTATTTACCAGTATTAACCTTGATAATTTAAAAGTCGTTCTCCATAAACTATATTTGGAAAATAAAAATGCTATAAAGGTTGATTTAACCTATTGGGATACCTAATAAATTTATGCATCTTTAATAATTATGTATATGACGGAACATCGTTATACTTGCAAGTGAATGGCACCCCTATGGGAAGTCCAGCATCAAGCATAATCGCAAACCTTTATCTATATTACACAGAAAGAGCATTCCAAGATAACCTACTTATATTCAGATACATAAATGATTTATGTGTGTTTAATTGTCCACATTTTGTTCAGGATTACAGTAAACTATATCCAGAAGAACTTGTATTAGAAAAAACTAATAGTTCTGATACTATAGCAAATTACCTGGATCTTCATATAGAAATATTCCATAATAATATAGACGTAAACGTATATAATAAAAGAGACGCATTTAATTTCAATGTAGTCGACTTTACAAACTGGAGATCTAATATATCAAAATCAGTGCATGCTAATAGCATTTTATCCCAATGTCTGAGGATTGCTTATATTTGCAATAATAATAAAAATTGTTCAGCAAACAAAATAGCATTGTACAATAAGTTGATTAATATAATTTCCCCATCGCTTACCTGAAATACCACTTCAGGAAAGCGATAAGCATAATTAATTTCAAAAATTTGTTTCTGAACCCATTGGTTCAATATAATTGTCATATTTAGTGCCATGTACAGTCAGTCCCCCGTAGCCGAGTGGTCAGGAGAGGGAGTGCAGTAGCACACGCTCTTTGAGTAGACCGGAGTTCAAGCCCCTGACTGCTGAATACGGTCGATCTGCCAACCCGCACTGGACCAGCGTGGTAGATTATGGTCCATTTCCCTCAGCATGAATTGTTGAGGAGGCTTCAATCCTGCAGTGGTTTGATAATGGCTGCACTTTACCTTTACATATATATACATAGGATACACTTTGGTGTCTTACGGCGTAGAAAACTTGAACCCACCGGCTTGCAAATTAGTGCATCATTTTTGTTTTTTTTTTTTTATACATAGTTAAATTCATTTAAGTTTACTTAAGTTCACGCTGAGGTAACATCAGAGGCGGATTTAACGGCGGGCGCACCGGGCCCCAACTTCTGAAGGGCCCATGCAAAACCCCAACAAATTAGTTGAACTAATATGTTCAACTATTAGTTCAAAACTTTGTGATTATTATTATGCTATTATTAATTATATTATACATATATTATATTCAAATTTTATTGGAAATAAAACATTAATAGTACATAATATTTTTTATTTATTTAAAAAAATGGTTAACATGTATTTTTATTTTCCCTGTCTCTCTCTTTTTAAGGGCCCAATATTTTCTTCTGCACCCAGGGCCTCAACCGACCTTAATCCACTACTGGGTAACATGCAAATTCAGCTCAGGGTCCTACTATAGGAACGGGTTTGCGATCCCGGGCATACCCGAGCCACAACTTATATCTTGTATTGTCTTTAAGCTGTCCTACACTCTTGTTTTTTATTTCTCCGAAATTATTAGGGCAATCCGAGGACGTAGAAGAAACTATTTCTTATCTATACCACTATTTTTCGCCTTTATGGAGTTCAGGATCTATTATTCCTACTCCTTTAGTTGTTCTTCTTGCTATCTGCATGTTTCTCTTTGCGTTAACTTAAATTTGATTGGTTAATTAATTAATTATTTATTTTTACCGTATCCATCACATAGGGGGCACCACATTATCTTGTCGACTATTATCGTTACTATATTACGTCCTGGATACGGTAGATATGTAGTATATATATATTTAATCTTATTGTAATCATTAAATTACGTTCTCTGTCGGGTCAACGATGATTAATATATGCTTACATTTATAATTTATTTATAATTTACTTATATTTTCTTACTTTTGATTCTAAAATTTCCTAACGATTTTTAATCACTATTTTGGTTTATATTTGGTTTAGATTTAAATTACTTAGCATATATTGATCATTACAGAAACAGAGAACCTCTTGTCATTTTTTGCCTTCGGTCTGGGTGGTTGGCCCCAGTTGAAGTCATCTGGAGTGTGGGTAAAAAGCGATAATAATTTTTTTTTTTTTTTTTTTTCATAATCCTTACCGTTTTCCTAAATCCCTGAATGGTATTATTTGATTTATTTACCTTTTCTATTATTTACCTCAATATTTTATACACATTATGGTTGTAATGCATGATTGCTCTGCAACTGCATTGACCCATAAATATTAGTTACAGTCATTATAATTATTAACTTTTTTATTACTAATATATATATATATATATATTACTTCTACGTCTGTTTTCGTTTTTTTTACAAAAATTTGAATATTGTACATATAAATTACTGTTTGAAGTAACATTACTGTTTAAAAAAAAAAAAATGGTTCAACAGCCTTCTAAAAGCAAATTCTTTTCCAAATAACGACGTATGAAAAGTTTTACGCATTTTTTTTTTTTTTTTTTTTTATTTGGATATTAAGTTCTTAGTGGGCTAGCAAACAACTGTGCGTGTTAACGTACCCATTGATCTTGAAAATGTATTCATTGACCACAAAGTTTCACTAAAAATTTTTCATTATTTTTGCACGTCCGAAGAGAATTTTCTGTAAATTAAAGTTTCCTATATAGATTATACTCATTAAGTAAGAGACGCAATTCTGGAATGTAAACCTTTATTCTAATATAACATATACACCGATGAACCAAAACATGACCAGCGAGTTGCTATGTAAATCGAAGCAACTGCAGGTGAACTACGGCGCGTGCGCGGGTTGGGACAAACACCCGATACTGAGCTCCGTGAATCAGTGTTCCTCTTGTTCTTCAGATGGGAAAGGCAGCCGACTTAAGGCGAGTTTGAAAAGGCCAAAATTGTATTGGCCAGACGACTGGGTCAGAGCATATCCAAGCTAGATAAGCTATTATATTAGGCCACCCGAATATTTAAATTCATCTGCCTTGGTGAGAGCATATCCGAAACGGCGCGGCTGGTGCGATGTTCACGGTCAGCTGTGGTACGTACCTACTGAAAGTGGCCGAGGAGGGGAAACCCACGAACCACGGGCGAGGTATTGGACCACCACGGCTCATCGATGCTCGAAATGGGCGAAGGCTCTCCCGGATGGTACGGGGCGACTGTGGCGCAAATTCGATGTACAGTGTGTTGGGTATTGGGTATGTTGAGGGTCTAACGGCTCCTGGGATTTCTCGCATCTCCGCGTATGTTCTCTGTTTCGAGTGACAGTGTCCTGTCAATGCCAGTGGTTTGACAGTGTGTGGGTCATGTAGAATGTAGTATGTTGTGCCCATTGTTCATCCGGCCTGTTAGCCGCCGGGCCCCATTAGGGGCCCGACGTACCCCATACCCAACGACGGGGATGCCGGCCGGGTGTAACAATAAGACTAATTGTATTCTGGCTGGTCCTGTCACCTACTTTCCTGATATTTCAGTGGCTATGACCTAAAAAAAAAAAAATATTTGCGGTTTGTTTAAACATTGAATGGGGTTTTCACTGAATGAGTTTCTCTAGAGGTCTAATAGTTCGGGCAGTAATTTTGGTGTATTAGATTTGGACCTGTGGGGTAATACGCTGTATAGGAAAAGTTTTGGGAGAGGAGGCAGAAGACTGGGGGGGGGGGTAGAAGTAGAAGAAAGGGATCAATAGGGAAGGTAGTCCCTGGTTTTTCAGTGGGCATGCCCATGCCACACCAGAGAGAAAAGTTGGGTCCCCGCAGAGGGAGGAGACAGTGAAAGCGTCCCCTCGCCTGGGATAGGGGGAAAGGAAAGCAGGCTGAAACAGATGTCCAGCCCCGTTTGCCAAATGGCCTTCCTCAGTTTTCAAGGGAACCGTCCAAGGTTCAGAGGAAGTCCGTTCCAGTTCTTGTATTTAAGTAGTCCTTACAGGAGTCACTACACCACGTTGCACTCAGTGGTGCACGGGTAAAGAGACAGTTTATCGTTTCCACTTAGTTATTGCGGTTTTATCGTTTTGTCTAGTCCGGTTTTCTGGTTGTTGTTTTGTCTGGCTTCACCTTGGGAGGATTGGTGAGAATGTAGGCATTTTGTTGAGTTGCGTGTTCTGTATCACCATTTTTACGTCACTCTGAGTAAGGCGATGAGTGTTGTTCACCTGGTGATGGGCTGCTGAGCAAAGTTTGTTAGTGCTCCATGTTCTTCACTCGAGTCCAGCAAATGTGATTCCATATTTTTTTTTGGGAAACACTTTACTACATTGCATTAACCTACATTGCAGGTCCTCATAGTTTGATCAGTTATACATGACGTGTGTCCAATTCTCCACTTCACCACACACGCATCTCGGGTCTTCTTCCAATCCCAGCTGGGCCAGCTATTAATTGAAGGCGCCATGGCCTGTCAGTACATATGATATGCGGAGTCCTGGTTTAAACCAAGTGGGCGTTTTCGGGAATATTTTCTCCAGGTCTGGGATGAATATTTTGGTGATACAGCCGTTGGTGGTTTCAGTCCAACGACGGTGTCAGATTCGGGTGAGGTGGTTCTGAAGCCTATTCTTTTCCTCTTTGCATGGCGTGCTGTTGTTAACCGTATAATCTAGGAAGGTGCAGGGGAGTCCCTTCACTATATGGTATTTTATTCCACTATTTGCAATTTCCAAGTCTAGGTGAAGTACCCCCGCCAGGACCTGCAGGGTGTTGGTGCTTGTGGTGCTACAGGCTCACGTGACAGTGAGCAACAGTTCTTTGGATTGCGTCCAGGGTCCTCCGATTTACAACCATTGCTGTTTTGGTGTACCATGCTGGAGCTGCATACAAGATGGCTAGGGGGAAAGACTGTTTTATAATACAGGTTGAGGGTATGTTTTGATAACCCCCAGTCCCGTCGTGCGATCCTTGGTAATAGGCCAGCGTATCTTTTTATTTTTGTGCGAATGTAGGACAGGTGATGCTTGAAGGAAAGATTGTTATCGAGAACAATGCGAAGGTATTTCATTTTGTCGGTTAAGCCAATGGTCTTGGTGTCAATCTTAATTTGGGGCGGCCTGCAGATGTCAAGTCTGCCCTTGAGTAGTATGGATGTAGTTTTTTTCCGACGATACTTTTAAGTGGTGGATTCAAGCCCAGTTTTGGAGTTTAGTAATGGTCTGGTTTGCTTTTACCTCAAGCTGGGCACTATTATTCGCTGTAACCATCAGGATCAAGTCATCCGCAAAGGTCTGGGAAAGCACGCCGTCCAAGTCAAGGGTGAGGAACTCATCGAGGATAATGTTCCACAGGAGAGGCCCAGGACAGAACCCTGAGGGCATCCCCCGTGGACCTCTCGGTGAATTTTACCATATGATGCAGTAACGTGGATTCTTTTGTTGTCAAGGTATAATTTAATGGTACCATAGGTTCCCAGGCAACTGAGCCCTTCTGTGCCCCGCCAGGACGCTCGACCGCCATATGGTGTCAAACGCCCAGGCAAAGACCACGGAGATAGCTAAGAAATATTTTTCTTACATGCAATAGCAGAAGTGATGAGGTGATGCAGGGCTTCGGTAGTGGACGATCCTGGCTTAATTCCATATTGCATAGACGGGGGTTCGAGCCCGTCACCACCGAATATGGAGGATGCGGAAAGGTCAGGGAATGACCACCGCATATCTCGGAGCAATATGGCCTTAGTTGCTAATGCTCCTAAAAACCAAATAACAACAACAACCATATTGCATTTGGGCAGTCAAGTTTGCTGTTTAATAGTGAGGGCTTATTCTTGAGTGCAGCAACCTCTCGAAGAGTTTACTAGCAACTGGTAAGAGAGCGATGGGTTTTTAAGACCTTGGTAGTATAGGTGGCTTTGTGGGATTTTTCAATATTAGTTTAACTCCAGCAACCTTCCAAGAGGTGGGAAAGGTACTGGCATTCAGACATCTATTGTATAATTGGAGTAGTAACTGCGGAGCGTATTCTACCACTTTTTTAATTATTTATGGCTCCAGAAGATCGGGACCGAGGCATTTTTTATTTCTAATTTGTGCAGCAGCCAAGTTCAATTCCTCAAGTGTGAAAGGTGGTTCCTGCTGTCCGCTGGAACATGCTTCATTCTCGGTACAGATGGCAATTTTTACTGTGTGTTGTGGGGTTCGATGTACTGTGTGCTGTGACACATTACTCCCGTCACCAGCATTCCAATTACCGGCGAGTTGCGCCACAGTTTTGCCCCATTTTGGTATCCTCCCACGAATGCCACTATCAAATATTAACACCTTACCAACTGGATCGAGTAAAAAGGATTCACCAGATGAACAATCCTTGATAGTTCTTGTGGTTCTTGAACGTGACAATCAAAACGGAGACTCACGATGACAAAACAACCGCACGGGCTCGGATCCCAGGATCGACACCACTCAACAGCGGCTTCTAGACAACGGAACTAACCGTGAACGTGGCCTCTCCCCACAAATGGCCCAACAATGGAAATGGACAAATCATGACTAGAACTCAACTGGACTGGAGAATATTTGTAGGGAACTGACCTGTGAAATGTTAGTAGTGGATGGAACTGTAACAGCCGGTGGTCACCTTGTTACTGGACGGAGCTCTTAGAGGACACTTGACACCGAATGCTGCCCTGATCAGGTTACAGCCTCGCTGCACACACGCCATATTGGTAATCTGTGCCGGCTCCCTTCTCCGGCCCTTTCTACTCCCACCCTGGCGAAGAGAGGAGGAGATGGCCCTGCCATCTCCTCCTCTCCTCTCCTCCCCCTTTCCTTCCTTCTGGCGGGGCATGTGCACTGACATTCACTTGAGGTCTTCTTCCCTATCGACATCATTCTGCTGCCTTTCACCCCCCCCAGTCTCCTCCCATTTCTATCTTAAAGCAAGCGTATGCCCCATACACCTAAATTTAAATATGTCCAAATTAATTTCGCCCACAATCTTGGCCTTTCCTATTTAAACGACATCACCCTACGCAATCAATGTTAAAACTATTTTTTTTTTTTTAGGTCCTGGCCACTAAAATATCAGGAAATTAGATGACAGGACCTGCCAGAGTAAACTTAAACTGCTAGGTAACTGGTCTGCCTCCACAGGGCGAAAGTGGGGCAACATTGGGCCTCAGCAGGGGTCCAGGGGCTAAATGGCCAGAAGAACAACGGTACACGACACCACACATTTCAAGATCCATACACTTTTAAACCTCTGGACTTTCCAGTGAACTGACACACTCACAATGAAAGCAACGCGGAGATGGGGTAAACACCCTGGTACCGTTAGACACTGAAAACACTTTAAACTTTTTTCTGTTTATACTCCGCCACGACAACAAAGTCAGTAGAGTTGACAATAAATCGTCAATACAAATATTTAATAGTCACAGGTTTGAACCTCGGTCCACTTAAAGAACGCATCAGTGCACTCTCGCTCCCGCCCACTCAGCTACATCAGGCCTATTACACCTGAAAATCATTGCTGACCAGGTACACCCTTTCGTGGCAACGGTCTTCCCCTCTGGCGGTGCCGGCTTTCAGGGGGAAAATGCGCCATGTTACACAGCACGGATTATTCGAGATTGGTTCGTGAAACATGAGGAAGACTTCCAGGTATTGCCCTGGCCTTCAAATTCACCAGACACCAATGCCATCGAGCATCTGTGGTTTGTGTTGGAACAGCAACTCCGATCTATGGCGTCTCAACCACAGACCTTACAGGAATTAAAGGATCTGCTGGTTATGTGTTGGTACCAGATACCACAAGACACATTTAGAAATCTGGTAGCGTCCATGCCACGCCGGGTACGAGCTGTTTTGGCTGCGCGTGGAGGACCAACATCATATTAGCTAGGTGGTCATAATGTTTTGGCTCATCGGTGTATACAGGGTGTCTCAAAAATATTGGTACAAATGTTTAGGGGATGTAGGTAACATCTAAAGGAATGTGAATCGCATAGGAACCCATAACCGGAAACGTCACCGTAAGTCGGTAGACGGCACGGTAGTCGCTGCACGAAGAGCATGCATCGATATACGAACTGTGAGCTGGCTGATATGCATCTAGTGTATGGATTAGCAGAGGGCAATGGACAAGCCGCTCAATGAATTTATGGAGAACGCTTCCCAGACAGACATGAACCGGACCACCATTGTTTGGGCGTGTGCATCAAAATTTGTGTGATTATGGGTCATTTAGAAGTAACAGGAATAGTGCGGGCAGACCACGTTCGACGCGAACTCCCACCATGGAGGAAAGTGTGTTGAATGCTGTCCAGAATAATCCTACTACCAGCACACGTGCCGTTGCCTCAGGAGTGTCTCATTGCAGTGCACAGTGTGTCTGGCACGACGATTCCTTACACCCCTTTCATCTCCAAAGGGTTCAGTTACTGCTCCCCCAAGATCATCCTGCACGCGTGGCTTTTGCGCTCTGGTTTCTCCAAGAAAGTGTTCAAGACTTGAATTTTCCAGCATATGTTTTGTTCACGGATGAGACTTATTTCACTCGGGAAGGCTTATTCAATCAGCACAATGCTCATGTGTGGGCTCACGACAACCCACATGGTGTGCGCCCCATGCGACACAACATCGCTTCGCAATAAATGTGTGGGCAGGTATGGTCGATGACTGTTAGTCGGCCCATACCTGTTATCATTCCGCATGAACTCCGCTAAATATCGGATCTTTCTTGAACAAGTTCTACCAGGGTTACTTGACGATGTTCCAGCAAATGTGAGACGCAACATTTGGTTTCAACATGACGGGGCGCCTGTCCATTATGGAAAGTGTGTTCGTGACCATTTGAACAGGCGTTTTGGGCGTCGATGAGTTGGCCGTGGTGGACCCATTGCCTAGCCCCCACGCTCACCTGATTTATCGAGCCCTGATTTCTTTCTGTGGGGGGCCCTCAAATCTATCGTGTATGAATCGCCTTTGGAGATGGAAATGGATCTCGTGGCGAGACTCGTCTGTGCTGCTGCTACTGTCAAAGAAACTCCAGGTGTGTTTGACAGGGTCCGTAATCCATGCTGCGTCGGTGTCACGCATGCATCGCTTCTCATGGTGGAACCTTCGAGCATCTGTTGTAACATCATGAAATGCATCCATCTCGTACTCCATCGTTAATATTATGTCAAATAAATGTTTGCCACTAATTACTGTCTTGTGTCATTTCTGCTTCTTGTGTCTCTGCTACTACTTTCCCGTGACGTTTCCGGTTATGAGTTCCTATGCGATTCACATTCTTTTCGGTATTACCTACCTCCCCTAAACGTTTGTACCAATATTTTTGAGACACCCTGTATATATATATATATATATATATATATATTTTTTTTTTTTAATGTATAGTATATGAATCATATGAATGTGGTTTCTATTTAATAAAAGAAATTAAGATAACAAGAGTTGTACTATTTAAAATATTTTAAGACTTTAACTGTATGCCCCCTTTCTTAGCTCCAAAACGACTCCACATCGACAGCTACAGAATCCAATACTTCAAATTTTCTAGCGTCGTTATGAACTCCCATGTGACCAGTGCACATTTGTGGCTTTATATCAGACCATCCAAAGAGGCCTCGGAAAGTAATATTGCTCTCTATCAAGTAGTGAGGCATAATAGCCACGAAGCCCCCATGTTACTTCAGGTAAGAACTAGCGATTTTAACTTTTTTTTTTTTTTTGCGAACTAATAAATTCAGTTACAAGAACTACGAAATTAAAATTTTGAAATTTAAATATTAAATAATGTGAAGAGATAACCATCCCTGAAGTCTCAGCTCTTAATAATACAAATAAACCCAATTTGGGACCCTTCAAATAATTTCCGTCAATGCTGTGTTTTTATTTGGATAACAAAGACCCTAATGGAACAATACTGGACTGGGATTTAAGCAGGCTGAGAAAGGTATTTTCCACCACATAATAAAAAAAAAAAAAGTCTGTACCAGGTACATAAATGTGATCTGCCGCTAACATATTTAAGGTGTTTTACATTTAAGAGTCGTCAGCAGGCGTTAAAAACGTGTTAATTTTCAGATATTAAGCTTTATGCTATTCAAACTTTTTTTCAGATATTAATAAAACTCATGGATAACTCACTATAAAAATGTTTTTATTTTATTAATAATAATTACATATCGGTTACTGAAAGTACTGGTATGTGATGACTAAAGTAGGATATATCATTTTTACATTGAAGAGATTTTAGTTCACGACTAAATACACCATCTATAGTTGTTCCATTACGTGGAGTATTTATCGAAAGATCTGATCACATGTCCAAGTTGAAGAAAAAAGGTAAAAAAAAGATAGGTAAAAAGGCCTACGCGCTCTGGATTCATTTATTCTATTTTCATTATGTAGCACAGAGCGGAAAGGAAAGTAATATAACGAGTTGTACTTAAAACAGGTTTAATGTAAATACGATAAACAGTAAAAACAGAATATGTAGATACATACAGTAACTAGTAATACAAAAGCTTTCGGGCTTTATGTTACCCTTCATCAGTTAACCGCTGGGTTAACTGATCTTGGGTAACATAAAGCCCGAAAGCTTTTGTATTACTAGTTACTGTATGTATCTACATATTCTATTTTTACTGTTTATCGTATTTACATTAAACCTAGTTTAAGTACAACTCGTTATTTTACTTTACGTTCCGCTCTGTGCTACGTAATCAAAATAGTATAAGTTGAAGAACGTTTTTAGATACTGTATTTACTCTGGCAGGTCCTCCCACCTAATTTCCTGAGATTTCAGTGCTAGCCACTGAACACGTGACCTAAAAAAAAAAACAAAAAAAAAAACATCGCGTGCGGGAGGCATCGGAAGAGTTTGAGAGGCCAAATGGTGTGCAATGTAATGTGTGGGGCATTCGCTTACGTGCAGGTAGAAAAGGGGAGGGTGACTGAAGGCTGGGGGAAAAGTATGGGGTTAATAGGGAAAGCGACTCCAAGTTGATGTCAGTGGGGCATGCCCATGCCCCACCAGAAGGAAAAGAGGGGTGGCAAAATTATCAAATTATTATTTTAGGGTTGCCCGTAATTGAATACATTAACCGTATTTGTGCCTGTAAATTGCGTGTGTTCTATGGTCGATTTGCCTGTTTTGTGGACGAAAAAACTCCAATTTCTGGGAAGAAAAACCTTGCTATCTACGCCTGACACCGACTAACTCAGCCACGGAGTGAAAAAAGCCCATTAAAGTTCCTCGCATCATTGACGAGACTCGAACCTGAGCCTTTCCACACGGTGTGGGGAGGACGGTGACGATACCACTGTGCTACCGCAGAGACCAAGGGGGGTGGCAGGGAGAGGAGGAAAGTGGGCCATGCAAGGGAGCAAGCACAGATCGCCAGTAAGCCATGGTAGCAGTATATCTGCTGTTTTGTCAAGTCCCTGAATTGTCAATTCTGAGACAGGTCACTGACATGAGTTCAGTCGTCTGATCAGTAATTTAAGCATTCCTGGGATGAAGTCCCATCCTGCGTTGTAACAAGGCATAGTAATGGTATGTCTGTTATTTTGTCAGTGACAAAATAGTCCCAGACACGAAAACCGTGGGTTTTCGTGTCTGGGACAGTGTCACACTGTGTGCTTTGTTATCCAATCAGTGTTCTAGCCGTTCTTGGGATGAAGTCCCGTCCAAGGTTACTTAGCCCCGCCAAATTAATGTTTGCAGAGCAGAGTATCTGCTGTTTTGTCAGGTCCGTGGAATTCTGGTTACGTGTTTAGTTGTTCAGTTCATATTTTATCCATTCCTGGGATGTAGTCGCATCCTAGGTTGTTCAGTCTGGTCAGTTGAGCGTCAGTCTGTGGAAGTTCAGTGTTTGTCTTGCTTAGTCAAGTTGCATGGGCAGGGGTCCGGCGGGTGTGATATATTCCGATGATCTATGATGGTGTAGGACTGGATGGTTCCAGTGAGGGCAAGAGACGAGAAGGGAGATTAGGTAGGTCATGGTAGCTGTCGTTGTGGCTGGGGGAAGGTCCTTCTGCCGAAGAGGACTTGCACGTATTTTGTTAAAGCCTTGTAGCTATTCTCTTCTTCCAAAATACAATCTTCCTGGTTTTGTGGTACAAATTAGGTTTCCATGATGAGGCGGCATCGTAGATTTTCATATAATTGGCAATGATGCATGAGATGTTCCCATGTTTCGATCTGTCTGCAGTGGCAGAGAGGGGTGTCACTAAGTCCAAAACCTTATAGTTTTTGTCTAATTGCACCATGGCTGGTGAGCAGATAAGTAACTAAGAGTTCTGGGGAGAATCAGTGTGGATATTTTGGGTAGACAGCCTCAATAGATGGCAGGAATTTTTTGGTTATTTCTGCCTTTGGCGAGTTTTCCAACGTATCTGCCAGGTGTATTGGAGATGCTAGGTAAGTCGCTTCTCTATTTTAGGGTCGTTGGTCAGGTCTATTGTGAAGTTCTGGCAGGTGGCGATTTTACCTGTGGAGATGGCGCCTCCGTAGCCGGGTGGCCAGGAGCAGCAGTGCGTAGCACACGCTTCTTGATTAGACCGGGGTTAGAGCCCGTGACAACCAAATAGGGGGATGCGGAAAGGTCAGGGAATTACCACCGCATATCCCCGGAGCAATATGGCCTTAGTTGCTAATGCTCCTTCAAAAAAAAAAAAAAAACTTTGGGGAGGTGGTAGAGGATCCGCAACAAACTACCTCCAGGTCTAAGGGGAGGACGCCCATGAGGACTTGCAGCACATGGGTGCTACAGGCTCTGGAGATTGTGGGCAGGATATATCGTTTTATAGTATCGAGTCTTCTTCTGTTGGTTACGGTAGTCGCTTTTTGAACCAGATTCCCGAGGCATATAGGATGACAGGCAGGAAATCTGTTTTGTGCAAGAGGGTTAGGGTCTTCATTCTCAGTCTCCATTCTTTGCGGGTGTTTCTTGCAAAGAGCACAGAGTAGTTCCCAATTTTGTTCCGGAAGTACATGACATGTGGTGTAAAGTATGACACCGAGGTGCTTTAGTGCCATTGTGAGTTTGATAGTGGTCCCCTGGACTTTAATTTGGGGAGGTCTCCTAGTGTCTAGGGTCACTCTGAGTAAGACTGAGCTTGTTTTGGTTGTGGAGATCGCCAGGTTATTTTTGTCAGCCCATTCTTGTAGGATGGCGAGAGTCCTGTTTGCTGTGTTTTCCTGTTGAGCTCGGCTGTCCTCAGCCAGCATCACGATGAGGTCATCTGCATAGGGGGGGCATTCCACTGTTGTTGGGGTTTTTAGGAGCATTAGCAACTATGGCCATATTGCTCCAGGATATGCAGTGGTCATTCCATGACCTTTCCGCATCCTTCGTATTTGGTGGTGACGGGCTCGCACCCCGGTTTAATCAAGAAGCGTGTGCTACGCACTGCTGCTCCTTCCCACCTGGCTACGGAGGCGCCTATCTGCATAGGCTTGAGACGTGGTGTTTCCATGGTTGAGGTTTAAGAAGCCATCTAGGACAACGTTCCAAAGACGTGGACCCAGAATGGAGCCCTGTGGGTTTCCTCTTGACAGAGCAACATACAGCTAACAATAATAATAAATTTATATAAAAGCACACTAATATATTGTTTTACATTAAATGTCGACTATGTCAATATTCATGTTCACTCAATAGTTTGTCAATATTCAAATTTCAGTTTGGGTCAAATTAAATTATCACATTCACATCTCCAGTTATACAGGGTGATTCACTACCAGTGCGACAAACTTGCAGGAGGTGTAGGGGGCACAAAGACGAATCGGAATCACATAGCATTGCAGGGTCCGAAATGCCTTCGTTATGCGGTAGAGGACGTTGAACGGGAGGTCGCGTGAACAGCGATCCCGCTGGAAGTCAGCATTTGCGAACCGTTTCTGTTGAAGAAACCAAGTAGCAAAAGTCCTCCGGAGTGGATAATCCGCAGGCTCCAATGATTGGACGCGTTGCAGATGGTATGAACTTATTTGGTTTGTTGACAGTATCCTCCATACGGTGGATTGGGAAATACCCAATCGTTGGCCTATCGCTCGAGTACTCGTACTCGGATTGCCTATTGCAAGATGTAGGACATTCTCCTCATTGTCTGGCGTCCTCGAATCATGGTACCTCTCGTGAAACAACCAGTCTCACGTAACCTTCTGTGCACACGTGCGAAAATCTATGATGAGGAGCACGCCCGTGCGGGAAACGTTCCTGGTGCAAGCGCAGAGCGGCGCGCCCGTTACAGTCCGCAGCCCCATACGCGAGGTGTATGTCGGCCAGTTCAACGTTTGAATACTCGTCCATCCTACTGCCTCGGGAACCGGTTCGCAAATGCTGACTTCCAGTGGGATCGCTGTTCACGCGACCTCCCGTTCAACGTCCTCTACCGCATGACGAAGGCATTTCGGACCCTGCAATGCTATGTGATTCCGATTCGTCTCTGTGCCCCCTACACCTCCTGCAAATTTGTCGCACTGGTAGTGACTCACCCTGTATATCAAATAAACGGCAAATGCGACAGATGTACTGCGGGAGACTCGACGACAAATTACGTCAACATAGTCTGTAAAATGCGACAGCTGTATGGAAGAGAGTGAAACACTTTACATATTTTGTTTTACAGCATTGTATATTAATTATGTTCATCTGATGAGGGAAATACACGGTGCTGCCACTTTATTAGGTACAACTACCTAGCAGCGTGTTGGGCCTCCTTTAGCCTTCAAAACAGCGTGAATTCGTCTAGGCATGGATTGAACAAGATTCTGAGAACGTTGTTACAGTAATGCAGTACCATGCAGACGTGAGTGTGTCACGCAGTTCCTTGAGATTCGACGGAGATGTAGGCCTGCAGCGAATCGCAGTTCCTTGAGATTCGACGGAGATGTAGGCCTGCAGCGAACAGCCCTTTCTAACTCATCCCAAAGATGTTCAATAGGATTGAGATCCCTAGACTGAGCAGGCCACTGCAGAAAAGAAAAGTCATTGTCGTGTTCCTGGATAAACTGTCAACATGAAACGGATGCACTTGGTCAGCAGCGATGTTAAGGTACGATGAGGCATTCAGACGTGAATCTATGGGTATGAATGGACCCAACGTGTGCCAAGAAAACATTCCCCACACCATAACACTGATCCCCCCCACCTTGCACAGTAGTCGTCAGACTTGACGGGTCCATGGATTCATGTTGCTTTCGCCAAATTCTGAGCCTTCCATCAACATGATGCAACAGGAACTTCGAATCGTCAGACCAAGCAACTGTTTCCCATCCTCGATAGTCCAGTTCTGGTGTTGCTGTGCCCACAGGAGGCGTGCTCTCTTGTTCTTCATTGATAACAAAGGTACGTGATGTGGCACTTGGCTGTTGTAGCCCATTCGCGACAAAGTGCGACTAGTGGTCCGTTGCGATATTTTGTTCTGCACACCAAGGTTGTATTCTGACGTGATGTGCGACATTGTGGCCCGTCTGTTTGCTTGCACAATTTTAGCCATCCTCCTCCTCTGACTTCTCTCATCCACAAGCGATTTTCTTCCATAGGAGTGTCGCTGAGAGGATGTTTTCTGTTCGTTGCGCCATTCTCGATACACCCTTGAAACTGTGGTGCGTGGAAAGTTCAGGAGAACTGCCGTTTCAGAGATGCTTTGTCCAGCACGTCTTGCACCCACTACCATGCCACGTTCGAAGTCCGTTAGATCACTCCTTTTCCCCATTCTTGCTATGGTTTTACGCTTAACTGATACTAGAAAGGTTGTTCTACTGCATCCACAACTGTGGTCATGTGACTTGCAACGTTGTGGGACAAACCATTTGTGTGCACAGCAGGGGTCTACCTAATAAAGTGGCAGGACAGTGTATGTAGAATATTGGTTTAATTGATTAAAATTGTCTGTTATTACAAAACTAATTCTTAAGGTTTTGCTATTCTGCAAGTGCGTTCACTTAAGGAAATGACGATTTCTTAAATTCTACGTTAAATTTTGTTATTTTAAATTTAGATGTATTATAAATTGTTATGATTACTCTAAATATTAGTGATCCACCTCAGAGTTGGTGGCTGTTTTATTTTTCGCTAAACAATTAAGGATTCGAAGTTTTGTATATGATGGCTGTAAACTGCATATATTGTATGGTCGGTTTGTCTGATTTCTGATTTACTAAATGAAAAACCCGAGTTTCAGGCGGAAAAAAACAAGCAAATTTGGTCCATGGCCAATTGACTTGGCTACGCTGTTTAAAAAGTCGAAAAAAATCTGTCCCTTAACAGGATTCGAACCCAGTGAGTGGGTGATGTTAAATATGTTCTTCAACAGAAGATAAATGAGACAAATAAAATTCCATCACCTTCATAAAGTTTAATATTTCTTTAATAAATCCCTATATCGGTAAAGTTATATCATTCTGTAAAACTAGTGATATGGTATCATCGTTCTGTAATATTACGAACTTTGTATTGCACATTTCGTTTATAAAAGCAACCACCTGCTGCTATCTGTCCTCTCTACTTATTCAGCACAGGTACAACATACACTCAGTTATCTCCAAGGAAAAGCATAATCATTGCTCTTGATAGGGAGAGCATTATTAGTCGACATATAGCTGCAAAAGTTGGCTGTAACCAGTTTATTGTGTCAAGGTCATCAAAAAGAAACGTGAAAACGGATATGTCAAAAGAAAATCTGGAACGGCACTGAAACAGAAAAGTACTGCAGGACAAGACGTTTTGACGCGTTCATGCCTTCATGAAGGTTTCACAAACCTAAAATATATGTGGAAGGAACACAATAAGGTGAAATACAAATGACAGAACTGTCCGATGAAGACCTGTGATGAGGCCTGAAATTATAACGACCTTGTAAGAAATCCTTATTGACAAAATCCATGAGGAAAAAAAACGACTAACGACTGAACTGGCCTAAAGAAAATGCTAATTGAACTGAGCAACGGGAAGCTGTAATATTCTCTGTTTAATTAACCAAATTTAACCTCTGCGGATCGGTTGGTAAAAGCTACATTCGGGGTAGATATAACTCCTCTGACCGTGTGGTCGTCCCGGTGTATAAACAGAAAATTTATTTATTTATAATGAAGCTTATCACCCCTGACTGTTCAAAGGAATGGGCAGAATACATTTTAAAACGATACATACTGTAAAATGAATGTTAAATGGTGGCTACCACAAAAATTTTAAACTGTTTTGCCTGTCATTAAAGACCTCTTTCATGGAAAATTGTGCTTTCAAACGAGACTGCGCCTTGCCAAACTGTACATAAGGTTAATAACAACATTACAGAATCATTTAATACAATTTATCGTATGCTAATTTTAACTTGTTTCAAATACCGACTGTTTTAAAGATTTTTTTTTTTAATATATATATATATATATATATATATATATATATATCATTAGCAGAGGCAGATTTAACGGCGGGAGCACCGGGCACGCGCCCTGGGCCCCGACTTCTGAAGAGCCCGCAAAACCCCAACTTTACACTTTTTTCTAATGACACAAGGCTTGGTTTCATATGTGCAATTTTAATTACGTACAAGTTTACAATCGGCGGTAAAACCTGATAGTATGTTTATATTCGCTTATTTTCATTATATCATTACTACGCTGCATAGGCCCCACGCGGCTGCGCTACCGCTCATCGGAGCAATAGAATCATATATGCTACTTTGTACTTACAAAGGTTCTCCTGCAGTGCAGACTTACGATATACGCAAATACCGTATACAGTCATACCCCGAAGTTACGCGATAGTTGGGTCCGACGAAAATCGCTTAAGTTGAATTAGCATTAAGTCGGGGTACAACTTTGCATATAAATACATATAAATTTTGTTTAATTGAGACCAAGGACTAACAAAAACACTAGTTTAGAAGAAAAATATTTAATAAAACTGCAGTTCTTTATACATATTAATACAAAATATGTATTAAAAAATAAATGAGTTACGTAAAAAAGTTATTTCGATGTCGATGGCTTCATAAAATCTAACAAATTCGTCTGTCGACACAGCGCCTTCTTTTTTTCACGCAGAATTTCTTCGTAGCAAGCTAATACTTTTTTTATTCTTTGCTTTGTAGCTATAACGCGTTCTTCGTTGGAGTCTATGTGTTCTAAAATTTTTAAGCCCTTTTCAATTGAGCTGAGACCTTCTGTCAAGCTTGCAATTGCCATGTGCTTTTCTGGGGAAACTGGGTCTGAAGTGTCGGATACTTCAATGACGTTTTGCTCACGCATCTCTATGAGCTCATTCATTGTCAGCTCCTGACTATGTGAATCCAACAGCTCGTTCACATCATCACCATTGACTTCCAAATCGAATTGCCTGGCAAGATTAACAACTTCTATCACATGAGCGACATGATCAGTTTCTGGCGTTGTTTTCCTCTCGTTTTTGAAAAAAAAAAAAAATGGACAAAGTTTCTTCCAGACACCATTCAATGTTTTTTTGTGAATTTCATCCCAAGATTCTTCAATGATTCTTACGGCATCTAAAACATTGAATTGTTTCCAAAAATCTTTAACAGATATCTCACTATTTTGTCTCATAGCTTCATTCAGACGTGCAAACGAACGCCTCGTGTAGCCTTGAATGTTTGATGACTCCCTGGTCCATCGGTTGAAGCAGGCTGGTTGTGTTTGGAGGCAAAAAACACAACTTTCACACGTGGGTCGAAATTAATTAGGGTGGCAGGAGGGTGACCGGGTGCATTGTCAACAAGAAGCATCACTTTAAATGGAATCTGTTTAGATTTGTAATAACGTTCGACTTCCGGTATGAAGTGGTGACTAAACCAGTCCTCAAAAATGGAAGCTGTCACCCAAGCTTTATGATTTGACTTCCAAATCACTGGTAAGCTAATTTTAGATATACACCAAACGAAAAAATCAAGAACCGCGTAACTCCGAGTTCGCGAAGTCGGGGTATTACTGTATTGTTGAAATTATATTAAGAATAAATTAATAGAGAAAAAAATTTATTTAAATATTTTCACATTTGTAATTTTAATTTCAAGTAAAATTCTAAGATTTTTTTGTTCAAATTTCTGATTGTTACTCATATTATACGTATACTATCATTAATTATACTTTTACATATGTTCAACTATTAGTTCAAAACTTTGTGATTGTTATTATTAATTATATTATACATATATTACATTCAAATTTTACTGGAAATAAAACATTAATAGTACATAATATTTTTTATTTTAAAAAATGGTTAACATGTATTTTTATTTTCCCTGTCTCTCTCTTATTTTAAGGGGCGCTATATTTTCTTCTGCGCCCGGGGCCTCAACCGACCTTAATCCGCTACTGACATTAGGTGAAGAAGTTCATGCAATACTGCAATATCTGATCCTTTTCATGGCCAGGAAACTGTTACGATTTGAACTCGATTGAAAACTGCTGGAATGTTATTGGACAGAAAATTGCTGCCAAAAGGCCATCAAGAGATAACATTGGGAAAACAATTATTCATGCCAGCTACCAAGAACAAAGCAGAGATTACATCAAGAATATGATACACTGCATTTCAGACAGATCCAAAGCGGTACTTAAAGCTCGTGGTGGGCCAACAAAATACTAATATCTGTTATTATAGGGCCTAATGGTATCACAACGTATTTATTTTTGCTGCTGGTATATTTTTTTTTTCGTCGTATTACATAATATTGTAAACATTAAGCACAACAAATTAGAGACCACCGTAGCCGAGTGGTCCAGCGCCAGGGTACATAAGTACACGTGCTTTGAGCGACCGAGATTCAAGTCCGTGACTGCTGCATACGGTACTGTTTCTCGTATTCTTTGTATTTTGTGAACTCCTGTGACCGAGTGGTCGGGCCACAGTATAAACAGAAGATTGATTTATTTAAACGGGTATCACATGACCTGCACCGTAAAATATATATTTTTTCTTTACTTATCAATAAAATGTAACACCAATTTACATCAGTGTACAGCCATATTAGGACCACCCGAGAATTAACTCATCTGCCCATGAGTCCATCAATTGCGTCTGTGTTCTCGTCGATTTGCCTGTTTTACCGGAAGAATTATTTTTTGAACTTGCCTGTTTTACCAAGTTTCCAAGGGGGGGGGGGCAGTGACTGGTGGACCTTCCTATCCACGCCATAGACTCACTAACTCAGCCATGGAATGCAAAAAGCCCAAACCTCGCTTCAATGACATGACGCATTAGCATAGGCATGTGATGCAAGAAAGCAAGCTTACAGCATCAGTCATAAAAAAAAAAAAAAAAAACTTCACGTTTCACCCATACGTTCGCTCCAAAAAGTTTGTCTGGTTCTTATTTGACATAACGCTGTTAAGTTCCACAACGACAGATGGTAGTTTCAGGGGAGTTACTATATGTGGCGCATGGGTGACAATCGCAATTTAACCCCCTTCAAAATTTTCTTCACATGTGTATGTAAGTTTCAGGTTTTCCGGCGCCTCTTGAACGTTGGCGCCCGGGTGCAGTGCACAACTTGCACCCTCGGGATGACACACCCTTAGGTAGTTTGTTCCAGCAGTCAACCGCCCACTGGCTAAAGGCAAATTTCCTCACATCTATTCTACAACTCTCTTTCCTCAATTTGAATTTATGTCCCCCTCAGATGCGCAATCTGAGCAAGAGGAAGAATCCCATCAGCAATTAGCCTCTTAAACCATCCAAGGCCTTATACACGTCAATCAGATCACCTCGCAGGTATCCAGTTTCCAAATGCTGCAATTTGCAGAACTTAAGCCTTTCTTGCTAAGAACAACCGTTTCTTGCCCTTCTCTGTACTCATTCCAGCAGCTCTACATCCTTCCTAAAATGAAGCCTCCAGACCTGTACAGTATTCAGCACTCAAGGTATGGCCTTACCATTGCCTTACACAAGGGAAAAAAAATCGGGAAGTACAGGAACCTAAGACAGGAGATGAAAGATATGTGGCATATGCAACAAGCAATGACCATCCGATCAACCACAGGTATGGTGCCAAAGACCGTTAATAACAGCCTAGCAGCAATTGGTCTCCCAGCGAACACTTACAAGGAACTCCAGAAAGTCGCAATCCTGAACACCTATAGAATAGTCAGAGTTCCTCGACCAACAGTAACACCAGACATAACAACCACCCAGTGTACTTGGTAGCAATATCTGTCATGAGGTGGAACCCCCAATCAGAAATAATATGAAAGCAATAATAGTAGTAATAAAAGCATGTTATCTCATAACAAAGAAAGTTTCACCCCAAAAACGTGTTTGGTGCAACAAAAACCAAGTAAGAAGTGGAGCAGTGGCGCTGTCCCCGTATGGCTACCACAGGAGAAGGACAAGACCATCCAGCCGCACCAACTGGAAGTGCTTCCTGTGCAACTATGTAGTGACCACCAAGGAAGGAAGAAAATGCCAACACATGACGTGGAGAATCGAAATGAACACGTACATCATGCAAGCAGATTATGAAATAGCGAAGCTAGAGACCGATATGACAATGTACAGAGCAACACTACATACCAAGTGGTTGGAACAATTCCGGATATTCAGTCATCAAACAGAGGACCAGAGAAGAACAATCATCAAGAAGAACCTGACAGCTCCTGCAATCTTGGAAATGATCAAGCAGGGTGTGAGCAATCAACTACAAAGGATAAAGAATATGGTCAATACGGAACCAGAGGAGGAAGAACATACCACTACTGAACCAGAGGAGGAAGAGCAATAAGAAATACAACCCACAGCAGCTTAAGTGGAAAAAGACAAGGTCATTATATCCAGAATAGAAGACGAGTGCAAGAAGGCCCTAACAGAATTTGAAGGAATGGACCCCACAAAATGCAACGTAATACGAAAGCAGAAGCCCAATAGAACCTTGTGGAGAGTCACAGAGCACCTCAATCAGCAAATAATAACCACATTACCTCGAAAACAATGGTGCAACACTGAAGGCCATCCACATAGCCGTATATTGTGCTGCCATAGCAGCCACTAGGTTTAATGGAAGACAAATGAGAAACCAGCAGCAAAAGAACCAAAAACAGAATTAACTGCCAGCTTAGGAAAGAAGATTTCAGCAGAAGATAGAAGAATTAAGAGTCAAGATAGGCCAATTGGCCCATTACCAAAGGGGTAATAGGTGTAAGAAATTTATTGGAAAAGTGACGAGCATCCTGAAGAAAGACAGCATCCGCAGAAAACACAAAACAAAAAATATCAGAGAATAGGAGAGTACTTGGAAGTAGAACCTCATTGCATTCAGCTATAGTTTACATGGATAAAGAGAAAGGTCCCAGTGGAAAATAAACAACCGAAACTTTGATGAGGATCTAAGAGCTTTCTACAGGAGACTTGGAGAAGACAGGAAAGAAGTGAACGGACTACCCAAGCAGAATACGATTGAGGGGTTCTGGGGCAACATATAGAGCAATAAAGTAAGACATAACAGCCGAGCCCCACGGATAGAACTAGAACGGAAAAAAACCAAGGACGCACGATAGATTGGGAGATTCAGGAGGAAGAAAAACAGACGATCAAGAACTCTCACAAATGACGAACTCCAGGAATAGATAAACTTCCACAACTACTGGTACAAGGAGCTCACTTGCACACACAAGCACCTGGCAGAGCAGTTCACCTCAATGATAAGGAACCCAGAGACAATCCCAAAGTTTCTTACTCAAGGCATCAGATATCTGAAGACAAAGGTTGAAGATACAAGAAACCCAGAGAAATACAGGCCAATCACCTGCCTCCCAACTATGTACAAGCCCGACCAGCTGCATAACTAAGAAGACATCAAACCACTTGGAGAGCCAGAACTTCTGGCCAAGCATCAGAAAGAATGGAAGCGGCTGAGCAAAGGATGCATGGAGCAATTAACCAAAGATGCCGCAGTTATAGAGCAAGCCTAAAAGAAGTGCCGCAACTTGCACTCTGCCTACATTGGTTACTGCAAGGGCTTCAACTCCGTGCCTCATAGCTGGCTAATAGAGGTGCTGTGCTGAACATCTACAAAGTCAATCCGATAGTGACAAATTTCCTAGGAGAAATGATGGCGAAATAGAGTACCACCATTATGGTTGAGAACATCACAACCAGGCCAATCCCCCATCAGAAGAATCTTTCAGGGAGATGTCCTGAGCCTACTGTGGTTCTGTGTAGCACTTAACGCACTATCCACCATGCTCAACAGCAGCAAGTACGGATATAACCTCAAAGAAAGCAGGAAGAATCTGTACACCCTAACCCATCTGATGTACAGGGATGACATCAAGCTCTATGTGGAAACTGATAGACATGACCAGGTTGCCAGGATATTACATCAGAAGCTAGCAAGGAAATACCAGTTGATCAAAGAAAGTGTACCGTAATACAAGTACAAACCGCGGGCAGTACTAGAAATCCCAACCAACAAGCTGTACTGGGACCCCGACATAATAACGGATAAGACAATCTCGCACAACAGACCAGACATAACCCTTGTGGACAAGAAGGAAAAGGGTACCTATCTGACTGATATAGCCGAAACCAACACTGGCAACCTGCAAAAAACCCATCAGGAAAAATTCAGGAAGTACACGAACCTAAGACAGGAGATCAAAGAGATGTGGCATACGCAACAAGTAATGACCATCCCAATAATCGTGTCAACCACTGATATGGTGTCAAAAATCCTACATAACAGCCTAGCAGGAATAGGTCTCCCAGTAAACACCCACAAGGAATCCCAGAAACTCACAAACCTGAACACTGTAGGATAGTCAGAGAGTTCCTTAACCAACAGTAACACCAAACATAACAACCACCACCCTGTGTACTTGGTAGCAATACCCATCACGAGGTGGAACCCCCAATCAGGGAGAAATAATATAAACAGTAATAATAACAGTAACACCAGACATTACAACCACCCTGTGTACTTGATAGCAGTACCTATCACAGAGTGGAATCCCCCAATCAGGGAGATATAATATAAAAACAATAATAACTCGTGTGGCTTGCGATGAAACATAACAAAATTTAGTATGGTGGTGTACCATAGAATAATGAGGAAATGTTATTTGGAAAGGTATAAAGATTTCTAGGAGTTGTATAAGAAATACCAAAAAGGTCACATTACAGAAGTCAACACAAGATGTTCCAAAATATGGTGGCATGACATCAATAAGGCATGTGATCCCTCCAATAGCTAAACAGTCTTGACAGCGGTGAGCCACGCTCGATATAAAAACGTGCATAAGATTTTGTGGCAACAAATTCCATTCCTCCACTGTGCAGACCTTAGCTCACCAAGTGACTGAGGAGCTGTCTGTAGGAGTGCAATGCAATGCCCAAGGGAATCCAAAACATGTTCGATCAAATTTCAATTTGGTGATCATGCTAGTCACAGCAGTCATTGGATATCATCAGTTGGGCCAGATTTTTAGAAAAGAAAATCTGGCTCAACCACGCCTGTAAAAAGTCGCACATATGGTTCGAGGATCTGTTCTCGAAACCTCTGGACAGCTACAGTACCTCTATCAAAAAAATGAAGAGGAGTGCAGCCACTGAGCATTATTCTCCCCCCTACATGAGAACACCGTCTCCACCTCTTTCTCTGATGCCCGAGGGATGGTACCACATTCCTAGTTATATCCAGATGAAATGACGTCTAGAATCTGTTTGTAGGCTAAACAGCACTCATCAAAGAACAACTGTACCCCTTTTGTCAGAGCTCCAAGTTTACATGTTTGTGGCAATGGTTTCGATGAGCTCTGCAGTGGTTTGGGATTAATGGGACACAAACCACTGGCTTTCCTGTATAGAGTCCACTTGAATTGAGCCTTTTTCATGTAGTCAGGTTGGAAATGTTTTCACCTGTGGCCACAGAAACCTCAAGAGACAGGACATCATGCAGTTCCATCTTGCAGTCTGTACTGGTTGACGTAGCCCTCAGGCAACCTTGGCCAGCTCTTCTTCTAATGCTTCCTATCTCCTGAAACTGCTTCCATAGTGCTGAGATGACACTGTATGATCCCTTAAGCCTACATGCCACCTCTGCCTATGACTGCCCAGCTTCTAGTCGTCCAAAGGCCTGCCATCTCAAAGAATCATCTAAATGATGATGACTTGCCATCCTGAATACTGGAGATGTGGCTATTCCAGTAAGCAAGCCAAGAAACGGGAATGATGCGATGTCATCACATGTTTTTATAGACATGAATGATTTGCACAATGTGCAGCTCTGTAAGGTGGTAGAGTATCCAATTTCTATTATATACTCTGAATTTTCATGTCAGGATGTCTATTATATCAAATATTTGCCTTCAGCGACACTGTTCGCAATAAAATATTCAGGAAAAACATTTGTTCTGTTAATTTTGTCCAGCAGTGTAGTATATACCACCTGTAATTGATCCCTGGGGCACCTTGTATAAAGTGTAAAAAAATAAAACTTTGGAAAGTTTTATTTTTTTACAATTTACACTGGGACACAGATAATGCTCACTTAAATCACTTAGCAAATAAGGTTAATAACTTTTCTGGAGCCCTCATTAGTCTCCCATCAGCAATGGAGTCTTTCAAGGAAGGCTTAGATATATGCTACTCTGCTGTGTTCATTCCAGTCATAAACTTAAGTGATGGAACATGGTTTCACAGAGTTAAAAATAAAAAAAAAATTCCAAAATAAATTGATATCCCCTCAAAGTAGTACGCACCATTTCTACATCATCTTTACAAGATTTGGCTGGAACTTTCCCTTTTGACCTTCACATAATTTATCATGAATTAATTTATCATATAATTTATCATGAATTATTTGTAAAAGTATTCGCACTGAATTACTGGACATTAGAATTAATCTTAACAACAACATCAAAAAATAAAAATGTATTATTTGGAATGAACTTGTAAATATCTGACAGACACATTGGGATACATCCTATTTTAATTATGGGTCATGGCTCAAACTTAAAATTGTTTACCTTAGGTCTTCCTAACACACAAATCTCTGTTTGTGTGGATCTCATAAAGGTTGGCAACACATACTTAATGACTGTAATTTATATGAAGATCTTAGAATACATTTAAGGAACAGTGTTTCGGACTTCCAACCTGGCTGTGAAGCATCACTTGTAATAACCAAACTGTTGGTTCCACCTTCCAGAACTTTGCTTATAAGTTTTTGAGAGACGACAATTATTTGGAAGAACTATAACTGCCTAACTTTTGTCCCATCATGGGCTTTATTCAATGAAAATTATGTACATTCCTTATAATGTATATTGATTAATTTTCACTTGTTTGAATGTCATATTGTAATTTTTATTTACATGTTTATATGTTGCTTATATGTTCATTTGATGCTTTGTATTTTGTCACATTCTTTAATGTTTAACTTTATAACTTGTTCAAGTTGAATGTTATTTCTGTGGAGCTGAGCTTTTGTTCTCGGCTCTCCACAACGTTTTTTTGCTGGCCCCCAATTTATTTTTATTTTATATATTTTTTGGGGGAGGAGCGGGATTTGTTGACGTTCACTGATCCAGTCTCTTTGAATACGAGATTGTTACACCTATGATTCACTGTCTTTTAAAGACCAACAGTGTTTGTTTGCAGAGGCCTACCACCACATGTTTTGTTCCCAGCCCGCTTCCTCATGGCATGATCGAGTGCCTGGGTTGACAGCTTGTGATCCTTGGGCCTTGTCGCCCTGGAAGCAAAGTGGCCAGATGACAATAAGAACAACATCACAGCCCTACACTACACTAATGCAGACCCACACCAACACTACATCCAGCCTTTGCAATGACCTCTATTTATACAGAATGACTACTTGGTGGAGCTGAACTAATGTTTCAAGGGTTGCCCATTCATAGAATACATACATACATAGCCGACTGGGCTAGCCGGGTGGGTAAAGTGCCTGCCTGGCAACCCAAAGGTTGCGGGTTCGAATCCCGCCTTGGGCTTGGATATCACGATGGTGCCGCACTATCCGGTTGGATCTCACGGCCACGATACACGAAGGAAGAAACTGGTTCCTTCGTGTATTGCTCACGTCATATGATAAAAAAAAAAAACAACACACACCATACATAAACCTAAAACTTAGATGTCTAAAATACCTGAATTGACTATCTAGACCTAAACTTAACAAAAATAACTGCACAAATTGACCTTTCAGTCCTGTCTCCTTGTGTTCCTTGCTCTAATATTCATAGAAGGTCTAGTACAGCCAGTGTTGTATCCAGGTATCATTGTAAGGCATGGCATGGCATGGCATGGCAATCAGGCTTTTGAGTTTTTAGTTTTTTTTTTAGAACGCCTCCTGCATTCTTTTTTTTTTAATTTCAAATTTTTGGTTGGGGGGCATATGCCCCCTCTACCCACCCCTGAATTTACCCCTGAGTACAATTGATTGAGTAACTGTAAGTTGAAAATTGTGGTGTGTCCATGTGTTTGTTTATCCCACATGTGAGTTGTCTGTAATCATTAAATTGTATAAGTGTGCATGTTAGGAATAAATGTGTATACTTGTTTTGAATGAAAGTTGATCTTGGGGTGTGTGCATCAGCTTGTTAGCTTTTGCACAAATATATGATAAATTCTAAGAGTATGGGTGATAATGTATAAGTATGTGAATTAATGTGTATGTTAATCTCGTCTTAGTATGTCAAAGGATATATAGTATTTGTGCTAGGGGAGGATTTGTGTGTGAACTTAACCTGCACAAAAAAAAAAAAAAAAAAGTGCAGAGTATATTCAGAGTGCTGTGTCAAGTGAACGCGAATATGTAAACTGAATGAATGACTGAGAATATCAATGTTAAGTGTCAGAATATATGTGCACTCTGGATGTGTCTCAAAAAAATATATTATTAACGATTGTACTTACAGGTTAAGATGTGAATTATTAGTACAAATGGTTGGCCATGTGTGTAAACTGTGCCATGACCAAATGAATCTTATGATCTGCTATTAAAAAAAAAAATTGTGTTTGTCCTAAATGTTATAGCAAGGGGTTCTTGTGATGTGGTCTGTGCATAAGATGAGGGATGAAATAGGGCAAATGTGTGAGAGAAAGATGTAACTTGTTTTCTTGTTTCTATTCTGGAATATATGTGCAAAAAAAAAAAAAAAAAGTGTCTGTGTACATATAAGTGTGACAAGTGTGTGTAACTGAGTGAGTACAAGCGATGTGCTTTGTTCACTGGCAGGTCCCCCCAACCTAACTTCCCAGGAAACCCCCCCCCCCCTGTGCCATGCTATTCCCATCTGGTGGCATTGAATTGCTAATACTGGCTTCAGCTGTCTGGCCAGTATGGGATTTTCAATGCACAAGTAGCCTATTAGCAACTTCTCCACCCCCAAACCAACCACATAGGGCACTCTGACCCTATGATGAATCCCTCCCAAAACCCAGGGTTGCCTAGCCCTTTTCTCATTTCAAACTTTACATCTAGTGGGTGAAAGGTTTGGGATGGGATGGGCCCCTAAAAAAAAAAATTTTTTTTAGGGGCCCTTCCTAGTATGCTCAAGCAATGAAACTTTAGTATGGTATGGGTGAGTGTGATGTTCCATAGGGCCCCTAGGCTATGAGGATGAACAACATAACTCTACATTACACTTCACAAACCATTTATGACACACTATCTGGCTTTTAGAGAGTACTGTATTCAACATGTGAGAACTGACTGCAGAGCTGTGGGAAACAACTGGTGCCGCTAGACCCTAAACACTATGTACCTATACCTAATTGATTGTTCCAATAATCAATTAGTCTCTGGCTGAAAGAAAGCACATTTTTGCATATCTATCCTGCAACCATTCTTCCTCAATTTGAATTTATATCCTCTCATGTAGAGTCAGGACAAGAGGGGGGGGGATTCCATCTGCATTTTACATATATCTAGTCTTCACTGGTACCACACAGTTGGTACAATTGCTGTCCTTCCTCCAGTGGGTAGAAAAGCCCCACATTCAAATCCCATAAATGATGTTTAGAACATTTATACATATACCTACACATAGACTACTGACTGGCTGGTTTACCCATCCATGCTTTTATTCCAGTGGTACAGTCCACTTGCTCCCACTGATGGGTAGATGGTTCTATTTCAATGCCTTTCCAGTACATATTAATTATTTTAAAAATATTGTTTATGGCATTATGAAAATTTCAGAATAATGTACACTACTTTAAATTATCTTTATTAAAAATAGCTTGAGTTAATGAAAATAATTAAGGGTCAAACTATAAATGAAATCTGACCTCTGTCAGCTTTCATTTCATTTATTTTGAACAATGTACTTTCCGTTAAGAGCTTACATACTAAGAGTGTTTATTTTAACAGGTGCGATTAAAAAAAATTGAAGAACAGAGTAATGTAGGACAGTGGGTTACATTAGATGTAAGGAAGTTTGTAACTCACTGGTTCAGGCATCCTAAAGAAAACCTCGGACTTGTGGTTCATTCATATAATCAGGAAGGTAAAGAGACTGTGGTTACTTATCCAGAGGATGAAAAGGAAAAACTGATGGTAAGAATGGAGTAATGTGTTTGCATGTGTAGTGTGAAATTCACTAACTAAATGCTTGCAAAGTCTAAAAATTTCAGTCATATTACAACTAAGCTCTTTTTTTCCCTTCTTACACATAAAAGGCATACTTTAAAAGTAGTGATTAGTAATTTTATTATCGTGTTTTTAAGTAATGCCAAGAAGGTATAAACAAGCTTAATTAATTTATAAATGAAAGTATGTATGTAATATTTTGCTCATTCTTTTCACACAGTAATCAACAGATGGCAGGAGCAACTGTAGAAAATGACAATCCAGCAGTAAAACAAACAATGGAAATTATATTCTTTGCCCACAAGAACAAAATTGACACATGAATTGTCTCAGTTTATATTTTTCCACAAGTTACACTTCAAATGTCAAAGAGACTCCATGGATTGCGAGCCGAGGCTCGGCAAACTGTAATGTTTATCAGTATTTGTCATTCAAAAGAAATGGAATATCAATCCATCCTTTTTTTTTATTGCAGCAGTGAAGTGAGAAATAATTTGCTTCCTTTTGTTGTTAACTGTCCATGTCAATCTCCCACCCATTAAATGACCAGTCCTAACAGGGCAACAAAAGAGTTTACGTAAGTAAACTCTTCTTTACTTATGTAAACTCTAGAGGGAATGGGATGAATCAGATTGGTCCACTTAACATCGACAGTTAAATTGTTGATGAACCTGCTCAGGCAGCTGACAACCTGAATGAGTATTTTTTGAGATTTTGCATCTACATTCACATATGAGGATGTCTGTACAGAAGTGGAGGCCAGAAGCTTATCAAACTCTAGCAGGGAGCTAAATGATTTTGTAATAACTGAGAGCAAAGTGGAGGAGAAAATGTTGAAATTGAAAATAAGAAAGGCACCTGGGGTGGATGGGATTTAAACATTTATATTAAAAGAAACGGCAAAGGAAGGAAGCAAACCCTTAGCCATATTTATGAAAGCTTCCTTGGACTCAGGAGAGGGTCCCATGGACTCGAGATGTGCAAATGTGTCCCTAATTCACAAAGGGTGACACGGGTAATTACAAACCTATTAGTCTAACTTCTGTTCCAGGGAAAATAATGGAGTCACTGGTTAAGGATGACATGCAGGATCATGTAGAAAAGACTGAAGTTATAGTTCAGACACAGCATGGGTTTGTTAAGGGGAAGACTTGTCTGACAAATTTGATTGGATACTATAATGTTGATGTGGTCACAAATGAAATGGATGCGAAGAATAATTTTAATATCATACACTTTGATTTTAGGAAAGCTTTTGATATTATGGCACATGGAGGACTACTGTACAAATTGGAGCAGTATGGCATTAAGGTCAAGTTTTTACAATGTATAAAAGGATGGTTGAGGTGGGGAGAAGACAGAGTGGTTATCAATGAACACTGCTCTTCCCGGACTAATGTTATTAGCAGAGTCCTCCAGGGTTCGGTGTTAGGCCCATTGTTGTTTTCCGTATTTACCAATTATATTGATGACGTATATGAGGGTTAATGTATACATTTGCAGACGATACAAAGGTTGGCAGGGTTGTTAATGACAGTACGATACTGCAACAGAATCTGGAAAAGTCGAGCAGATGGGCTGAGAGGTGGCAACTGAAGTTTAACATTGATAAATGTAAAGTACTACATATGGATAGCAGTAACCGCAGAGTAACATATCAATTGAGTGGTACTACAGTCAGGGTAGTGTAGAATGAAAAGGACCTGGGGGTAATTGTGCAGTCAGATATGAAGTTTTCTGAGCAGCACAAAAAATCTGTAAGTGTCATGGTGTCTTGTCAATGATATACAGGAATTTTGCTAGCAGGGATCAGGGGGTGATTGTCCCCTTGTATAAGGGGATGGTCAGGCCACACCTTGAGTACTGTATACAGGTCTGGAGGCCTCATGTTGGAAAGATGCACAGCTGCTGGAACAAGAACAGAGAAGGGCAACGAGATTGGTGAATGGAACAAAGGGTTGGTGTTACCGAGAAAGGCTTAAGTTCTGCAAATTGCAGCTTCTGGAGATTAGGTGCCTGCGAGGTGATCTAATTAAGGTGTATAAGACCTTGAATAGATTGAGAAAGCCCAATGCTAAAGGGATTCTTCCTCTTTCTCAGATTACTCACCTAAGCGGACAAATTAAAATTGAGGAAAGACAATTGTAGAATAGATGTGCAGAAATTCGCCTTTAGCCAGTGGGTGATTGATAGTTGAAACAAACTTCAATCTGTTGTATTGGAGGTGAGCAACTTAAATAAGTTGAAGGCAGAACTAGACAAACATTTGGATTGAACGGATGGGTGAAATGGAAAGGTTTTTTTTTTTTTTTTTTGCTGATGCTATATAAGTTTGCTTTCTTGAACCATGTGCTCTACAACGCTAATGCAAACATAATATCCAATGCTTCAGTTACAATATAGGATATAGAGAGCTTACGTGATATGTATGAAAATAATAATAATTGCCGGATTTCTGTTTCGCTCATTTTAATTAACTTGGGCATCCTACACATGTTTTTTAAAAGACCCAAATATAAAATTTCATGAAAATAAGCTCCTATAGTCTTCACATGATGGATAGAATAGGATCTTATTACTCTTATATTATTTCTTCCTAATTGGGGGTTCCACCTCGTGACAGGTATTGCTACCAAGAAAAAAGGATGGTTGTTGTTTTGTCTGGTGTTACTGCTGGTCGAGTAACTCTTAACTATCCTTTGGGTGTTCAAGATTGTGACTTTCTGGAGTTCCTTGTAGGTGTTCGCTGGGAGACCTATTGCTGCTAGGCTGTTATGTAGGGTCTTTGGCACCGTACCTGTTGTCAACACGATGATCGGGATGGTCGTTACTTGTTGCATATGCCACATATCTTTGATCTCCTGTTTTAGGTTCATATACTATCTGATTTTTCCCCCATGGGTTTTCTGCAGGTTGCCAGTGTTGGGTACCACTATGTCAGTCAGATAGGTAGCCTTTTCCTTCTTGTCCACAAGACTTATGTCCGGTCTGTTATGCAGTATTGTCTTATCTGTTATTATGGCGAGGTCTCAGTACAGCTTGTGGGTTGGAGTCTCTCATACTGCCTGCAATTCATACTTATAGTACAGTACACTTTCTTCAATCAACTGATATTTCCTTGCTAGCTTCCGATGTAATATCCTGGCTATCTGGTCGTGTCTATGAGTGTACTCAGTCTGGGTGATCACCTTGCATCACGTGGTGATGTGTTGAATCATTTCTGAGGCCAAATGGCATCGGCGAAATGTGTCATCGAACACTCTGGCTCCTTGACAATGTATTTTCTACAGTTTCTGGTGTTGATTACCTGGTCTTGGATGGAGAGCATGAATCCTTCAGTCTCGGGGAAATGCGTCCCACTCGTGAGCCATGCACTGGAACCAGTTTTATCTATGTGATCTTGATGGAGATCATTGTAGTGTCTGCCATGGAGTGTCTTCTCTGCCCATCTTTCGAGCTTTGTTTATGCCTCCTGGTTGGGAGGGGACTCCTTTTTTAGGTTGAGTCGGGTATACAGCTGGTCAATTTTCCTTATGGCCTGGTGGAGTGCTGCTGTGTGTTTCTGAAAGTAGTTTTCAGGTTAACGATCACTGATTTCTATTGCTCGATTATGTCTATCAGGTCCCTTCCTGATTCTTTCCGAGCAATTGTCATTCTTTCCACGACTGCCTTCGAGTGATGTTGGTGGCTCTTGGTCGTCATCATCATCCTTGTCTTTCTCATTATATCCTCCAGCTCGGTGTTAGTTCGATCTATGACCCCGTAGGACTATGTTAGCACTGGGCCTGCATAGGTGTTTATGGCTTTAACTGTGTTCCCTCCATTCAGTTTTGCTTTCAGCAGGCTTCTTGGTCTCCGATGGTATTTTTCAGTCAGGCAGGTCTTAATTTCCTTGTGCTGTAACTGCTGAGCCTGCATCCTCCCCAAATATTTGTAGTCTATTCCCTCTGCCATGGCTTCGATTTCTTTACCAGTCTGCACCTGGCAGTTTCAATTGACTAATTCTCCCTGGTGCAATCCACAATCTTGCATTTTTGCAGACCAAATTCCATCCTAATATCGTTGTTGAATTCTTCGGTGATCCAGAATAGTTGCTGCAGTTGCTTCTCGGTTCCCACGTAGAGCTTGATGTCCTCTACATACATCAGGTATGTGAGGGTGTACAGGTTCTTCCTTCCTTCTTTGAGGTTATATCCATACTTGCTGCTGTTGAGCATGGTAGATAGCAGGTTACGTGCTAGACAGAACCACAGTAGGCTCAGGGCATCTCCCTGAAAGATTCCTCTCCTGATGGGGATTGGCCTGGTTGTGATGTTCTCAACCTTACTGGTGGTACTCCATTTCACCATAATTTCTCCTAGGAAGTTTGTCACTATCGGATTGACTTTGTAGATATTCAGCACCTCTATTAGCCAGCTATGAGGCACGGAGTTGAAGCCCTTGCAATAATCGATGTAGGCTGTGTACATGTTGCAGCACTTCTTGTAGACTAGCTCTATAACCAAGGCATCTATGGTTAATTGCTCCTTGCATCCTTTGCTCAGCCACTTGCATCCTTTCTGCTGTTCGGCCGTTCTGTTCTGGCTCTCCAAGTGGTATCAGCCTCTTGATTATCTTCCTCGTTATACAGCTGGTCAGGATCTTGTACCTTGTTGGGAGGCAGGTGATTGGCCTTGTATTTTGCCGGGTTTCTTGTATCTTCGTATTTAGGTTTCAGATATGTGATTCCTTGAGTGAGAAACTTTGGGATTGTCTCTGGATGCCTTATCATTTGGATGAACTGTTCTGCCAGGTACTTGTGTGCACAAGTAAGCTTCTTTTACCAGTAGTTGTGGATATTATCCATTCCTGGAGTTAGCCAGTTGTGAGAGTTCTTGATCATCTGAAAGCCATGAATTAGGGTTGAATTTGAAAGTGTCTGCAATTCTGCCCAGACACGACAGGAGGGAGTATGTGATGAGAGCCTTGTCGATCAATTTGGTCCTGGAAAGATTGTGCAAGGCTCAAGGGGTAGAATTTTTTTCAGCCTGGTTTGTACTTGTTAACAGGAGAGACTGCTTCTACAGGGATGGGATACATTTAAATAGAAAAGGTGCAAGAATATTTGCTGATACTATCGAGGCAGTGTTAGGTGGGTCGGAAAATTGCTAGCTTGGGGGGGATACAAGGACTAATAGATTAACAGTAGCCATTGGCAGAGGTGAAAATGATTCTCGCACTGCTTATATTCGAATGAGCAGCAGCCTGGAAAACAGAATGCAGGATATTTCAGAGACTGCAGGGAGTCATTGCAGTAAAAGTAAACACATGGGTTGTGTTAGGATAGCTAAGAATAGGAACAAGTGCATGTATACTTGCGTGTACACCAATGCTAGGAGTTTGGTAAATAAAATTGATGAATTTGAAGTATTGCTCAAAACATCAAAGGCAGATATTGTTGGGATATCAGAGACGTGGTGTCACACAGATATAAGGAATGCAGAACTGGAATTTGGTGAGTAAAACGTCTACAGAAAGGATAGCAAGGATAGGAAGGGAGGAGGGGTTATGCTATTAGTTAAGAAACACATAAAATCCAAGGAAGTGAAGCCAGTTGACATCCCTGGACAGTGCAGTGTCGAGTCAGTTTGGTGTGACATAAACATTGGGAGATCAAAATTGAGAACAGGAGTGTGCTATAGGCCTAATGACTCTGATGAGTATAATAAGAAACTGTACAGGGAAATAGAGAGGGCCAGTAAATCAGAGATTCTTATAATGGGTGGTTTTAATTTCCCAGATACTGACTGGAATTTGGGGGCTGGTCACTCGCACACTAGCAAGGCTTTTGTGGATTTATTGGATGTTTGTTTTCTACATCATCATGTTATCATCAGCAGGATATCATCTTTTAAGGGCACAAAAGGTGATATAGTTGTACACGTTGCCTCTAATAAAAATATTAGAGGCATTTGATGCAAGAAAGCAAGCTTATGCAGCATCAGCCAAAAAAAAAAAAAAAAACCACTTGCACTTCACCACTCTGTTCGTTCAAAATACCTGTCCAGCTGAGCTTTAAACTTATTTAGGCTATCAACTTCCACGACAAGGGATGGAAGTCTGTTCCACCAACCAACCACCCGCTGGCTAAAGGCAAATTTCCGCACGTCTATCCTACATCTGTCTTTCCTCAATTTGAATTTATGCCCTCTCAGGTGATTATTCTGAGCGAGAGGAAGAATCCCATCAGCATTGAGCATGCTCAAACCATTCAAGACTTTATACACCTCTATCAGATCACCTCGCTGGTGCCTAGTCTCCAGACACTGTAATTTGCAAAATTTAAGCCTTTCTTTGTAAGAGCACCCCTTTGTTCCATTCACTAATCTTGTTGCCCTTCTCTGTACTCGTTCCAGCAGCTCTACATCCTTCTTGAAATGAGGCCTCCAGACCTGTATACAGTACTCTAGGTGTGGCCTGACCATTGCCTTATACAAGGGAATAATCACCTCCTTATCCCTACAAGAAAAATTCCTGCAGACACCACGAGCTACTCTTGCACACCGTCTGCACTGCTCAGAGAACTTCATATCTGCCTGCACAACCACCCCCAGGTCCCTTTCATTCTCTACCACTGTCAGTGTAGTACCACAGAGTTGATACGTTGCTCTGGGGTTGCTGTTTCCCATGTGTAGTACTTTACATTTGTCAATGTTAAACTTCATTTGCCACCTCTCAGCCCATCTGCTCAACCTTTCCAGATCCTGTTGCAGCAGCATAGTGTTAGCAGTGTCCTTGACAACCCTGCCTACCTTTGTATCGTCTGCAAACTTGGACATTAAGCTTGATATACCATCATCAATATCATTTATAAATACAGAAAACAATAATGGACCCAGCCCTGAGGGACTCCACTAATAACATTAGTCCACGACGAGCAGTGTCCATTGATTACCACTCTCTGTCTTCTCCCCCTCAGCCACCCCTTTATCCACAGCAGCAATTTGCCTCCAATGCCACACTGCTCCAATTTGTGCAGCAGTCTTCCATGTGCAACAGTATCAAAAGCCTTTCTAAGATGCAAGTATATAATATCAAAGTTATTCCCTGCATCCAGTTCCTTTGTGACTGCATCATAGTATCCAATCAAATTGGTCAGGCAAGGCTTCCCCTTAACAAAACCATGCTGTGTCCGAGCTATAACTGAAGTCTTGTCTAAATGATCCTGCAGTGCTTCTTTAACTAGTGCCTCCATTAATTTTTCTGGAACAGAAGTTAAACTCACAGGTCTATAATTACTTGTGTCAGCCTTTGATCCTCCTTTGTGAATTGGGGTCACATTTGCACATCTCCAGTCTGTGGGTACCTCCCCTGAGTCCAAGGAAGCTCTCATAATTATGGCTAAGGGTTTGCTTACTTCCTCTGCTGCCTCCTTTAATATAACAGGATAGATCCCATCCACCCCGGGTTCCTTTGTTGTGTTTATCTTCAACAATTTCTCCTCCACTTTATTCTCAGTTTTTACAAGATTCTCTAGCTTAGTGCTAGAGTTGAATACACCTCTGGCTTTCCCCTCGCTAAATAACTCCTCATGTGTGAATGTCGATGGAAAATATTAGTATTACTAACGGCCGCATGGTGCAAGAAAGCCTATGGCTTATGCTGCACCAGCCAAAAAAAAAAAAATCCGAACAAAACAATGATAAAAACAAAAAATAAATAAATAAATAAATAAAATAAATAACTAAATAATAATAATTAATAAATAATAATAAAAAAAAAAAAATATATATATATATATATATAAATAAAATAAATTATAAATAAAAAGGAAATTAAACCTATCATCCTATGCGCTTCCCTTACCCGAAAGTACTATCCAGTTGACCTTTGAATTTCCCCAAACTGTCGGCCTCTACCACCCATGAAGGCAACTTATTCCAGTAATTTATAACTCGCTGGCTAAAATAAAAACTTCCTCCAGTCCAATCTAAACATTTCCTCCCGTAACTTGAATTTATGTCCCCTAGTTCTAGCATCATTTATAATCTTGAAAATTTTGTCCTCATTCATTTTACTGATGCCTCTCAGAGCCTTAAACACCTCAATCAAATCTCCTCTAAGGTGTCTAGTTTCCAAACTCTGCAACCCACATATTCGAAGTCTTTCTTCATAAGGACGCCCTTTTGCCGATCTCACCAGGCGAGTTACCCTTCTTTGCACCCTTTCAAGAAGCTCGATGTCTTTCTTTAGGTGCGGTCTCCATACTAGAAGACAGTATTCCAAGTGTGGTCTAACATAAGCCTTATATAATGGGATTATCACGTCCCTATCTCTACTTGCAAAAGTTCGATAGATCATCGATAGGACACCATGGGCCTTCCTTGCAACCTGTTTACAATGTTCAGAGAATTAATTTCATGTCTGACCGTATCGTAACACCCAAGTCCCTTTCCTCCAGTACTGGGTTTAGTTGAACTCCACCAAGTGAATAAGTTTTTTTGGGATTACTGTTTCCCAGGTGTAATACCTTACACTTTGTTGGATTAAAGCACAGCTGCCATTTTTCTGACCATTCTGAAGTCTATCTAGGTCTCTCTGAAGAAGCTCAGCTTGACAGTGATCATTAAGTCCTCTACCAATTTTAACGTCATCTGCAAATTTAGACATCACGCTCTCTATCCCTTCATCAATGTTGTTTATGAAAATTAAAAACAGTGGTCCTAATACTGATCCTTGGGGAACCCCACTTCTTACAGCAACCCAATCTGAGGAATAGCCATTTATCACAACCCTCTGCCTCCTGCCCTGAAGCCATCCTGCTATCCATCCTAAGGATTTTCCCAGTGATTCCAACCTGTTCCAGCTTATAAAGCAACCGCTCATGTAGGACTGAGTCAAAAGCTTTGCTGAAATCTAAATAAACAATGTCGAAATTATTCCCTAAATCCAGCTCGTGAGTGACCCTTTCGAAATAGCAAACCAGATTTGTTAAACATGATTTTCCCTTTACAAAACCATGCTGAGTATTCTTGAGAATTTCGATCCAAATGATCCTGAATTCCACCCTTGAACATTGCCTCCATGATTTTCCCTACTACTGAAGTCAGACTGACAGGTCGATAATTTCCAACTTCACTTTTAGAGCCACCCTTATGTATGGGAGATACATTTGCACTTTTCCAATCCAAGGGAATCTCCCCAGAGTCTAGTGATGCTCGCATAATTAGCCTCAATGGTTCAATGCACTCGCTTGCCGCCTCTCTTAAGATTATAGGGTATATTCCATCAACTCCAGGAGCCTTACTGGTCTGTAGGCTCGAAAGTTTTTTCCTTAAATAATCTTGCGAAATTTCAATATCATTAATTACATATTTTTTAACTTCGCTCCCACAATTTCCCATTGCCACAAAACGCTTTTCATTTGTAAATATCGATGCAAAATAACTGTTGAGTTCATCTGCAACGGCAGCTGGTGTATTTATTACTATCCCCTTTCCCTTACGTAAAGGTCCGATCTGGTTTGTCCTGCTCTTCTTGGCAGTGAAGAATTATACAATATATATGTGAAGAATTCTTTATCCCCCCCTCTTTGCTCTGTTTGCTAGTGATTTCTCATAAACTGCCTTTGCCTGTCGAACCTTTTCTGTGGCTCTATTACAGATCACCTTGTAGCTGTTATAGGCTTCAGTACTTTTTATTGCTCTGTAGCCTTTCCATGCCACCTTTTTCTGCTCAAGTAATGTGGCAACTTCACTATTCATCCAACTTGGAATCCTTCTCGTGGAATATTTTTTTAATGGTATATACGCATTCAAAGCATCTGTGATTAATGTTTTAAAAGCGTACCACAGTTCAATTGTATTCATTCTCAGCGCGATATCTACCCAGTTAATAGAGGCCATGTAGTACCTTAAGGCATCGTAATTTCCTTTTCTGAAATTAAAATCCATTCCTTTGCCTTTTACTTCTGCTACCTCTCTCGTCATCGTCCACCGTAGAACTCCGTGATCACTTCCTGCTACTGGTTCCTCTACTGTCAGCCCTGTTATGTCATCTGATTCATGTGTGATGATAAGGTTTAGGATATTCTTTTCTCTAGTACTTTCCCTGACATGCTGATACAAATAACAGTCATCTAGCTGATTTTAAAAATTTTGTTCCCCATGTCGAGTTTCCTTCCCATTTACTCCAATCAATTAGAGACAAATCGAAATCACCCATAATAAAGCATTAACGCTTACTTGCCCATTCCATTTGCATGTAGAGGCTTTTGTCATAATCTTCACAATCACCTGGTCTGTAGATTACTCCTACTCGCATTATACCTTTGTTTCCAACTATCTCACACCATACAGACTCTATACTAGCATGTGAAATGTCTGAATCCGGGAAAGCTATCGTCGCACTCAGGCTGCTTCTGATAAGAAGCATTACTCCACCACCCAGTAGCTAACAAACTAAATATTCATTTAGTTTGTTAGCTACCTGAGCAGGATCATCAACAGTTGACCCATTGATAGCAAGTGGACCAATCTGATTCATCCCCTTCCTTCTAGAGTTGACATAAGTAAAGAACTCTTTGCTGTTTTTCTTTGCATCCCTTGCCAAAGATTTCTCGTAATTTGCCTTCGCCTGCCTAACCTCCTTGGTAACTTGGTTACAGATCAACATGTATCTATCATAGGCTTCTGTGTCATGTGTTAATTTGTATGTATCCCATGCATGTTTCTTCTCTGCCATATGCCTCATTAGTTCATCTGACATCCATTTAGGCCTAAACCTTAAACAATATTTCTTAGTTGGTATGTAAAGCCTAGTAGCTTCCAAGATAAGTTCTTTGAATGCTTCCCATTTTGCATTTGCTGTTGGTAACATCATCAGTTGGTCCCACTGTATAGAATTTAAATACTGTCTCAGTCCATCGTAGTCGCCTTTACGAAAGCAATAACCCTTCCCTTTACCCCTAATGGTAATTACCTCTTTGAGTAAATCCCACTTCAGCACACTGTGATCACTGCCACCTAGTGGTTCATTTATCTGCAGATTTTTAATGCATGAAGAATCACTGCTGATAATCAATTCAAGAGTATTCCTCCCTCTAGTTGCCTCCCGAACATGCTGATGTAGAAAACAATCATCCAGTAAATCCACAAAAGCCTTGCTAGTGTGCGAGTGACCAGCCCCCAAATTCCAGTCAGTATCTGGGAAATTAAAATCTCCCATTATAAGACTCTCTGATTTACTGGCCCACTCTATTTCCCTGTACAGTTTCTTATTATACTCATCAGAGTCATTAGGCCAATAGCACACTCCTACTCTCAATTTTGATCTCCCAATGCTTATGTCACACCAAACTGACTCGACACTGCACTGTCCAGCGATGTCCACTGGCTTCACTTCCTTAGATTTTATGTATTTCTTAATAGCATAACCCCTCCTCCCTTCCTATCCAGTCTATCCTTTCTGTAGACGTTGTACTCCCCAAATTCCAGTTCTGCATTCCTTATATCTGTGTGACACTACGTCTCTGATATCCCAACAATATCTGCCTTTGATGTTTTGAGAAATACCTGAAATTCATCAAATTTATTTACTAAACTCCTAGCATTGGTGCACACGCAACTATACATCAAGTCACTGTTGAAAAAAAGCAGTGAATTAGGGTTGAATTTGAAAGTGTCTGCAATTCTGCCCAGACACGATAGGAGGGAGTATATGATGAGAGTCCTGTCGAGCAATTCGTCCCCGGGAAGATTGTGCAAGGTTCAAGGGGTAGAATTTTTTTTTCAGCCTGGTCTGTACTTGTTAATAGGAGAGACTGCTTCTACAGGGATGGGATACACTTAAATAGAAAGGGTGCAAGAATGTTTGCTGATGCTATCGAGGCAGTGTTAGGTGGGTCGGAAAACTGCTAGATTGGGGGGATACAAGGACTAATAGATTAACAGTAGCCACTGGCAGGGGTGAAAGTGATTCTTGCACTGCTTCTATTGGAATGAGCAGCAGCTTGGAAAATAAGATGCAGGATATTTCAGAGACTGCTGGGAGTCATTGGGGTACAAGCAAACACATGGGTTGTGTTAGGGTAGCTAAGAAAAAGAACAGGTGCATGTATACTTGCGTGTACACCAATGCTAGGAGTTTGGTAAATAAATTTAATGAATTTGAGGTATTGCTCAAAGCATCAAAGGCACTGGTTAAAGATACTGGTTAAAGGCACTGGTTAAAGACACTAAAGGCACTGGTTAAAGATAAAAGTAAAGTGCAGGCATTATCAACGCACTGCAGGATGGAAGCCTCCTCAACAATTCATGTTGAGGGAAATGGACCATGATCTGCCACGCTGGTCCATTGCGGGTTGGCAGATCCACCATATTCAGCAGTCAGAGGCTTGAACCCCAGTGTACTCAAAGAGCATGTGCTACTGCACTCCCGCTCTTTGAGTAGTAACTTTTGTAATAACTGAGAGGAAAGTGGAGGAGAAATTGTTGAGGATAAACATAAAAAAAGGCACCTGGGGTGGATGGGATCTATCCAGTTATATTAAAGGAGGCAGCAAAGAAAGTAAGCAAACGCTTAGCCATAATTATGAGAGCTTCTTTGGACTCAGTGGAGGTACCCATGTGGAAATGTGACCCCAATTCACAAAGGAGGATCAAAGGCTGACACAAGTAATTATAGACCTGTGAGTTTAACTTCTGTTCCAGGAAAATTAATGGAAGCACTGGTTAAAGAAGCACTGCAGGATCATCTTGACAAGAATTCAGTTATAGCTCAGACACAGCATGGTTTTGTTAAGGGAAGGTCTTGCCTGACCAATTTGATTGGATAGTATGATGTAGTCACAAAAAGAATTGGATGCAGGGAATAACTTTGATATTATATATTTGGATCTTAGAAAGGCTTTTGATACTGTTGCACATGGAAGACTGCTGCACAAATTGGAGCAGTGTGGCATTGGTGGCAAATTATTGCTATGGATAAAAGGATGGTTGAGTGGCAGAAGACAGACAGTGGTAATTAATGGACAGTGGTCATCGTGGACTAATGTTAATTAGTGGAGTCCCTCAGGGTTCAGTGTTGGGTCCATTGTTGTTTTCTGTATTTATAAATAATATTGATGATGGTATATCAAGCTTAATGTCCAAGTTTGCAGACGATACAAAGATTGGCAGGGTTGTTAAGGACACTAATGATGCTATGCTGTTGCAACAGGATCTGGAAAGGTTGAGCAGATGGGCTGAGTGGTGGTAAATGAAGTTTAACATCGACAAATATAAAGTACTACATATGGGAAACAGCAACCCCAGAGCAACAGATCAACTCTGTGGTACTACACTGACAGTGGTAGAGAATGAAAAGGACATGGGGGTAATTGTACAGGCAGATACGAAGTTCTCTGAGCAGTGCAGACGGGCTGCAAGAGTAGCTCATTGTGTCTTATCAATGATATACAGGAATTTTTCTAGCAGGGATAGGGAGGTGATTATTCTCTTGTATAAGGCAATGGTCAGGCCGCACCTTGAGTACTTTGTACAGGTCTGGAGGCCTCGTTTCAAGAAGGATGTAGAGCTGCTGGAACGAGTACAGAGCAGGGCAACAAGATTAATGAATGGAACAAAGGGTTTTTCTTATGAAGAAAGGCTAAGTTTTAAAAATTACAGTGTCTGGAGACTAGGCACCAGCGAGCTGGTCTGATAGAGGTGTTTAAAGCCTTGAATGGTTTGAGCATGCTCAATGCCGATGGGATTCTTCCTCAGAATAATCACCTGAGAGGGCACAAATTCAAATTGAGGAAAGACAGATGTAGGCTAGATGTGCGGAAATTTGCCTTTAGCCAGCGGGTAGTTGGTTGATGGAACAGGACTTCCATTCCTTGTTGTGGCAGTTGATAGCCTAAATAAATTTAAGGCTCAGCTGGACAGGTATTTCGAACGAACGAAGGGGTGAAAAGAAAGGGTTTTTTTTTTTTTTTTTTTTTTTGGCTGATGCTGCATAAGCTTGTATCATATGCCTCTACTAATGCTAATGTCTGTCTCTCTCTTATTATTATTTCTTCCTTAATTGGGGTTGCACCTCATGACGGGTATTGCTACCAAGTACACAGGTTGGTTGTTGTTATGTCTGGTGTTACTGTTGGTCAAGGAACTAACTATTCTACAGATGTTCAAGATTGACTTTCTAGATTTTCTTGTAGGTGTTCGCTGGGAGACCTACTACTGGTATGCTGTTATATAGGATCTTTGGCACTATACCGGTGGTTGACATATTGATCGGGTGGTCATTACTTGTTACTAATGATACATCTCTTTCATCTTCTGTCTTAGGTTCGTTTACTTCCTGATTTTTTCCCCATGGGTTTTCTTTAGGTTACCAGTGTTGGGTACTGCTATATCAATCAGATAGGTAGCCTTTTCCTTCCTGTTCACAAGGGTTATGTTCTGTCTGTTGTGCAGGATTGTCTTATCCTGCTATTATTGGCACTCTCTTACTGATCTTCTACTTTGTAGAAGATCAGCACCTCTATTAGCCAGTTATGAGGCATGGAGTTGAAACCCTTGCAGTAATCGATGTAGGTGGTGTACAGGTTGTGGCACTTCTTGTAGTCTTGGTCTATAACCACAGCATCTATAGTTAATTTGCTCCTTGCATCCTTTCTGCTGTTTGATCATTATGTTCTGACTCTCCAACTGGTCTGATATATTTTTTTTTTTATTTTTTTTTTTATGAAACCCCCAAACACCAAGTACCGTGCATGGGTTGAAGGAGAAGTAATAGGGGGGGGGGGATGCAGGAAACGTTGCTCTAGAGACTAAACATGGGTTATGCAGCTAGTCAGGATCTTGTATGTCGTTGAGAGGTAGGTTTCTTGTATCATCGTCTTTAGGCTTCAGATATGCAATTCCTTGAGTGAGAAACTTCGGGATTGTCTCTGGGTGCCTTATCATTTGGGTGAACTGCTCTGCCAGGTACTTGTGTGCACAAGTGAGCTTCTTGTACCAGTAGTGTACCAGTTATTATTATTATAATAATTGGCCATATGGTGCTAGGAAGCCTGAGGCTTTTGCTACACCTGCCAGAGAGAGAGAGACACACACACACACACACAGTCAGAAGCAAAGGGAATAGTGAAGAGATCCAACTCAGGACCCTGGGTGTGCCAATCCTATACTCATCAGATGTCAGCTCCTAGGGTTAAATGCATATACAGTATGTGAATGTGCCCAAAAATAAATGAAACGAGATTATTTCCTGGCATTGTCTGTTTTTCAACAGATAACACAAGAAATTTTTATATGTGTATATTTCTGGAAAAATATTTCTCAGAATACATAACATTTCACCTTAGAAATAAAAATTTTTTCAATATTTATTCACTAGATCATTTTTTTTTATTTATTTAAGATTTATTCACTATATATTTTTTATTCATATTTATTCAAATAAGTAATGTGATTAATGTCATTCTAATCCATAATTTTCATTATTACAAGGTAAAACTCTTAATATTCCAGCAGGTATATTCACATTAGCAGTCGAACCCCAGGGCACACATCTGGTGAGTATGGGCTTAGCACACCCACGGTCCTGAGTTGGATATCATCATTCTTCTCTTTCTTGGTGATTTCTCCCCCCCCCTCTCTCTCTCTCTTTTTTTTTTTTTTTTTTGGCTGGTGTAGCATAAGCCTCAGGCTTCCATGCACCATGTAGCTAATAATAATAATAATAATAAAAGCATATATTCTGACTGATCGTGATCAAAAAATTAAATTCTGGCAAATTTCAGAAAACAAAAAAAAAAAAAAAAAAAATATCAGCATTTTAAAATTCAGAATGAAAAGCAAGCACTTTTATCTGTAAATTTTTATTGCATGAATAATCACTGCTGATAATCAGATCAAGAGAGTTACTCCCTCCGGTTGCCCTCTAACATGCTGCTGTAGAAAAATATCCAATAAATTGACAAAAGCTTTGCTAGCGTGCAAGTGACCAACCCACAAGTTCCAGTCAATATCTGGAAAGTTATAATCCCCCATTATAAGACACTGGTTTACTGGCATACTATTTCTCTGTATAACTGCTCATTGTACTCACTCAGTCATTCGAACTATAACAAACTCCTAGCATTATTTTTGTTTTCCTAGTGCTTATTTTACACGAAACTGACTCAACATTACACTATCCATCCATGTCAACTGGATGCACTTCCTTAGATTTTGTTTCTTAACTAACAGCATAACCCCTCCTCCCTTCCTATTAATATTGTACTCCCCAAATTCCAATTCTGCATTCCTTATATCAGTGTGACTCCACATCTCTGATATCCCAACAATATCTGCCTTTGATGTCTTGACCAGCACTTCAAATTCATCAAATTTATTTACTATACTCCTAGCATTGGTGTACATGCAAGTATACATGCACCTGTTCTTAGTCTCTCTAACACAGCCATGTATTTACTTGTTTCATGGCTCTCAGCAGTTCCTGGAATTCCCAGCAACTTGCTTTCTGCTCATTCCAACAGAAACAGTGCAAGAATCACTTCCACCTCTGCCTGTAGCTACTGTTAATCCACTTTCTCATATTATGATCTTCTTAATGTGTTTTATATCCTTAATTCATATCTTAAAAAATGGGACAAGGAGAACTTATCTACAAATTCGAGATGGTTGAATGTATTTAGTATTAGCTAAAAGATACAAGGAAGCAAGCTTTTTCTGAATCTACCAAAAAAATAAATAAAAATTCTATCGTTTATATCTTCCCCATCACCAAAAAAAAAATAACTATCCAGTTGTGCATTGAACTTAATCACAACTATCAACCTCAGTCACTATGGTAAACAATTCATTTCAGTGATGTCTAACACACTGTGCAAAAGTAAAGTTCATGAAATCTAGCCTTCTATTACTCCAAAAATTTTGTATTTGTGCCCCCTGGTTTTTGTCTCTATCTCTGCTGCCAGTGAAAATACATCTCCCTCATTCATATTACTAATTCCCTTCAGAGCCTTGTAAACCTCTATCAGCCCCCCCCCCCCCCCCCCCCCCCCGAGATATCTAGTTGCCAAGCATTGTAGTCCATACTTGGAGCCTTCTTCATATAGACACTGAACTCTATATTTTTTCTTTCTTTTTTTTTTTTTTTTGTTGTGACCTCCAAACCAGAATACAATATTCTAAATGTCATCTTACCATCGTCATAAAAAAGAGGATGATGATCCTTTTTCCTACATGCAAAGATCCTAAATATCATAGACAAGGCACAATGTGCCTTCCTAGCTGTTGGTTTTTAGTGGTGATGAGCATAATTGAATGATTTTTGCAATCGTTACTGAATCCCTCTACTGCATTTATTCTTTCAGTTTCTTGTTGTCAATTTCATAATCAACTAATTTGTATATGCCCATTATTAGTTTATATTGCATGGAAAATTTCACATCTAACTGAATTACAATCCCATAAGTCTTTTTCATCCTTGACTCCTCTTCTCCCTCCCACTACTTTGCAAGTATTAGTGGATTTCTTTTCCTTAGCTGCAGAACCTTACATTTAGAAGCACTAAACTTCAGTTGCAATATTTAAGACCATATTTGTGTCACTAGTGTCAGTCATTTTGAAGCAAAATGGCCTGATTCTTGTTGTTAGCCACCCTTTATACTTTTAAATCGTCAACAAACTTTGACAATTTCCCATGTACTCCCTCAAGAATGTCATTAAGGAAGATACAGAAGTGACCCAACACCGATCCCTGAGGGACGCTGCTTGCTACACTGCCCCACACTGAGGTATGTCTATTTATGACTAAACCTATTTATTGTGTTTTAGCTAGCCCTTGATCCAAAGAAAGATTTTGCCATTAATCCCAATTTCCTACAGTTTATATTAGCATTAGTAGAGACATACGATACATCTATCCTCAACTGTCTTTCCTCAATTTGAATTTATGCCCTCTCAGGTGATTATTCTGAGCAAGAGGAAGAATCCCATCAGCGTTGAGCATGCTCAAACCATTCAAGGCTTTATACACCTCTATCAGATCACCTCACAGGTGCCTAGTCTCCAAACACTGTAATCTGCAAAACTTAAGCCTTTCTTCGTAAGAGCAACGCTTTGTTCCATTCACTAATCTTGTTGCCCTTCTCTGTACTCGTTCCAACAGCTCTACATTCTTCTTAAAATTAGGCCTCCAGACCTGTATACGGTACTCAAGGTGTGGCCTGACCAAAATTAAGTTATGTCTTTCACGTTATGTCCTATAATTGCCTTTCACGAGGAACCATATCAAAAACTTTACTGAAGTCAAGATAAATCATATAAAAGTTGTTTCTTGCATTCAAATTTTTTGACTTTAGTATAATAATTAACTAGATTGGTCAGCAAGATCTCTCCCTCGTGAACCCATGCTGTGATCCATTAAGGATATACCGAGATGGTCCTGTATTATATCCTTAATCAGAGACTCCATGATCTTACCCACCACTGCAGTCAAACTCATTGGTCTATAGTTGCCAGTCATATCTTTTGTATCTCCTTTGTGGATTGGGGAGATGTTAGTGGGATCCAGTCCACAGGTATCTCCCCAGAGTTTAATGATGATTTCATTAATATCCTCAATGGGATGAATGCATTCACATGCAGCCTTTTTAGTATACCAGGATATACATACAATCCACTCCAGAGCTTACTTTAGCTCAGTTTCAGTAGGTTCCCCCCCTTTCAGTAGGGGGGGGAGATGTGAAATGTGATTCAAGATTCAGGACAAAGGAGACTTAGATGTTGTGATTCAGTCGGACATGAAATTCTTCATGCAGTGTAAACAGGCTTCTAGGAAGGTACATGGTCCTTCCCAGGGTCCTGAGCCGGACATCATTCTTCTCTTTCTTGCCTTCTTGGTGATTCCCTTCTACTGACTCTCACTCTCTCTCAGGGTAACATGGGAATTTCTTTTTTTTTTTTGCTGGTGCAGCATAAACCACAGGTTTCCTTGCACCATATGGCTAATAATAATAAAACTCAGAGCCATCAGTTCAATGAATGATAAAGTAAAAATATTATGTTGATGAACTGATAATTTATTATTTATTTATTTCCTGACTTACACATAATAAAAGTGAGTAATTATATGTCATTTAATTTTCATACTTTTGTAGGATATTTTCATATAAAAAATTCAAAAATCCAAAATAACATAGTTGTGATGTGTGGCAAAGGTAAATTTGGAAAATACGATCACCAGAAACATAATGCATGTTTCACAGGCAGCCTACAGCATGGTGATCTTCATTTCCATTAGTATTGCATTGTGTTTTTTTTTTTTGTTATTGGTCACTTTTTTTCTTTCTTTTTTTTTTTTTTTTTGTTAAGGCACTAAAATGTAAGCATATATATTGAGAAATGAAATTATTCACAGTTGAAATGCAAAATTTTAATATATAGGATGGTTGTTAATAAAATACCTTATTTTTAATTATCAAGACATCACCCATGTGTAAAATGAACCTGAACTCAACACTCCTGTGCGCTCCAGTCCATTCCGAGCCCTGTTCACAGTGTACCATATGCAGTAGTATTATCTTTTCAAAAAAAAAAATTTTGTATTATAAAAGGTATTTTTTAAATACTAAATACTTTAGTATTAAAGTACATTAGCATAGGCATATGATACAAGAAAGCAAGCTTATACAGCATGAGCCAAATAAAAAAGCACTTCCCATTTCACCCACACATTCACTCCAAAAGTTTGTCTAGCTACAGCTGTCTTTCTTCAGTTTGAATTTATGCCCCCTCAGGTGCATAATCAAAATTATGCACCTGAGCAACATTTTTAATTATTAGTATTAAAAAAAAATATATATATATATATATATATATATATATGATCAACTTTGATTTTTAATATATTTTTAATTATGCTTTTATTTTAATTTAGTCAATTTTTGATTCTTATTTATCTATCAAAACCTAAACTATGTAAAAATTAAGCTAGCTTTAGTGTACTAATGATGTGTGACCAGTGGCTGAATCCCAGAAAAAATACCCCATTAAAACAAAAAAAAAAAAGGAATTCTTCCCAAAGAAATAATAAATTAAAATTGTAATTATAATAAATAAAAAAACCATTTTGAATATCTATATTTATGGTACTTTGCAATGTTTTTACAAATTTCCCATGTACAATTATAAAGTACGGGATGGTTATAAAAGTTTTGCAAATACGTCCTTAATGTATGAAGAGCTATGATATCCAAAGAGCTATGATATTAATTTAACATGAATATTTATTAATGCAATTGGAAGGAAATAATTATTTTTATATCAAATTATGTTTGCATGATACATTTTCATGACAAGGAAAGTGAATATCTACACAATTTTAATTGTTAATATGCATAGTAATAATATAATAATGATTATAGTATATTCACTTTAACTTCTAGATGTGACACGGCATTAAGAAAAAAAAAGTTTATTATTTATTACTGTTATTATATATATACTAAATGCATACCTAAGAATATTTATTTATATGTATAGGAAAATACGAATTTGAATAAATTCGTCTTTTTTGAAATTCAAGTTTTTATTTTTATTTGACATTTCCATAATCCAAAATGTTGATCTACCTGAATCCAATCCATGCAATAACTTTGTTTATTAGACTTTTGCTGCCTGCCTATCAACATAATCCATGCAATTTACATAACTTCAAGCAAACAGTTTTGCTTGAAGTTTATAGGAAATTTAGGTGTCTAAATTTCCTATAAACCTTTCAAAAGACCTACTTATTCTGTTGCGTAAGGATTAATTTAGAGATTAATGAACAGGGAATGATGAAAGTGGAGTGATTCCATTAAAGGATTCATGCAGCAGGTGTCCAGTAAGACTAATTGTTATCTAACTGATAGTGTTGTTAAATAACAAAATAAGCATTATTTGCAATTTTTCAATATATATATATATATATATATATATATATATATATTTTTTTTTTTTTTTTTTGTACACAGGTAGAACGGCCAAGTAAAAAAAAAGAAAATAAGTGTCATTTAGTAACAAATTTAAATCGTCAATAACAAGTAGTAAAAACATTCCTCTGGCTTTGCAACATTCAGATATAAATTTCTTATTCATATTAATGGGTATATAATTCAAAAAATTTCTTTCTAACTTTCACACAAAAGCCTATGCAAGACCCAATAGAAGCAGTGACCATCAGAATTTCTAGGAGCTATAGGACCAATGGAATTCCAGAAAAGACCTTTGGTTAAAAAAATATCCAATTTTCTTTTTTTTTCCCCTCCTCAAAACTATACATAATGAATTGATCTTCTAAAAAAATCTGTTGATAGAGTGTAGAGTGTGTTTAGTGTCAAATGGCACCAGGGGTTTTTCCCCATCTCTGCATAGTATACATTGTAGGTGTGAAACAGAACACTGTCAATGCCAGAGGTTTAAAAGTGTATGGATCTTGTATATGTATAGTGTAGTGTAGTGTACTGTTGTTTCTCTGGTCATTTGGCCTCTGGGCCCCAACGTTGCCCACACTCCGCCCCATAGAGGCAGACCAGATACGCCAGGATTATAGTTATTTACTCTGGCAGGTCCTGCCACCTAATTTCCTGAGATTTCAGTGGCTAGGACCTTAAAAAAAGAAAAAAAAAATGCTATAGATAGGAGTACTAGTTATGCAATTTGATATCATTAAGTTTTTGGGTGTAGGGCTCAAGCAATTTAACAAAGATTCGAATGCTAGTAGTTGTAAATTAGAGAGGGAGGGGGAGACTAAAGTCTGGGGGTAAAAGACAGAGATATGGGATCAATAGAGAAGATGACCCCAAAATCAGTGGAGCAGGCCTGCCCCACAAGAGCAGAAAGAGGGAAGCGAGGGGGGGGAGGCCAGAGGTAACCCCCCTCCTGCCCAGGGAGGGGAGGCAAAGAACCACGCAAGGGAGCATGACTAGGAACGCCTAATGGCAGCAGCTGAGCTGTGCTGGTGGCTGTATCCCACCTAGGACAGCATGCTAGCTAGGAACGGCCAACAGCATGGATGACTTTGAGGTCCATAAGGTTCCCATGGCCATCCATCCATACGGCGAAGAGGCTGGAACAGAACATGCTATTTATATTAAATTTTTTTTTTTACATATTAGTTTGTTTTTTTTCCCTTTATTCCTACATTTCTAGGCAAAATTTTACAACTTTTTTTTTTTCTTCATTCATCCATCCATCATTCTCATTCACACCAGGGAGGGATAACTTAATAAACAAGCAAACCTGACACCAAGCTGTCAATCTTACATGTCCAATTATTGCTTTTAAATTAATTCAATGTTTGTTTAACCATTGCTTTAAAGAGAAATGCAACAATTTAAACAAGCAATAATTCAAAGAAATTATAAAAAGTAAATAAAAAAACACATTTATATAACAATTATACAATGCTAAGTTTTTCCCTTTTTAAACAAACTTCCTGTCATACTTTTGCATTCTGCTTTCGACATTTATACATTCAACACTATTTCTCACATTCATTCCTCATTATTAATGTTATTAGCCATATGGTACAAGGAAGCCTGAGGCTTATGCTGCACCAGCCAAAAAAAAAAAAAAAAAAAAATTCCCAAGTTACCCCCTGTGTGTGTGAGAGAGAGAGAGAGAGAGAGAGAGAGAGAAGAATGATGATATCCAGCTCAGGACCCTGGGTTTGCTAAGCCCATACTCACCAGATGCGAGCCCCCGGGGTAAGATTATAAAAAAAATTATAATGATCATCCAGGCACACTTTTACACCCTTACATTCACACAAGACTCCACAGTCATTCGCTAATTTTACTCAATTTCCACATTTACTCTTTCAGCACTCACTTCTTCTCACACATTCATCCCTCGCACACCCAGACACACAAATTATCATTCACTCACCGTTCCTAGCATTTCCTTTCATACTCTCGCCTTTACATTCACTCCAATTTTCATTCATTCAATCCTCATTCATACTAGCATACTTCCAAAACCTACAGCTTACTGTTTTTTTCCAGCTGACAGATAACCCTGTCAGCTGGAAAAATATACCAGTCTCTTTAAAGTCCAGTCTTTTCTATACCAGTCTCTTTAAAGTCCTTTCCGTGAGTGTTGTCATATTTGGGAACTCAGTCTGTTTTGGTTGTACGTATGCTATGATGAGGGCAGTACCAGCTTGCCTTTATTCCCATTAGTCACATTTGGTTACTTTCCTACCTCTATGGTCCACTGGCAATGAGCCAAAGGAGTCCCCAGGGGCAGGGCATCAACTCTGGTAAAGTCCCAGTAATTTCTGAATCAATTCAGGTATGTTCAGTCATGTAGAGATTTTGTCATTCACTGGGCATGGAGAGGGAAATGGGTTGGTTATATATTTGGGCTATTGATTTGCTACAGGGACTGGTTGAAGAGCCTCTCTGCAAGGTTCAGTAGACTTCAAAAATGGTTTGAACATACTTGGTGAAGGCCTTGTAAAAGACCTGCTCCATGATGAATTGGTGTTCTTGGCTTATAGGAAGGGGTCCAATTTCTGTGATTAACTGTCTACTTTAATTTTCATAGATTACACAGTCATATAGAACGTGTGCCCAATCCTCACTTTCGCCACAGGTACAGTGGGGGTCATCAGCCAGTCCCAAAAAGTGCAATTTAGCTTTAAGGGATCCATAACCTGTCAATAGAAATGTGGTATAAAGTCCTGGAGCATGGTTTTTGGGCTAACCATAGCCACCTGTGGGCAAAAACTTTTGGTAGTAGCACCTTTGGTCTCTTGCTCCCATTCAGTTTGCCATATCTGGTGTAGTCGTGTAGCAATTTGTCATTTCTCTGCCTTGATGTCATTGGCAAGGTTTGGGATTATGCCTAGGAAACCCATGGGGATTCCTTTTTTAAGTCTATAATATAGCCCTTTTTTCACAATTTTGAGGTGCAGTGGTAGGGTACCAGCCAAAACTTGCAGAGCTGGGATACTAACTGTACAGCATGCTCTAGTTATTGTTAATAAGACTGTTCTTTGAATGCTATTTAATTTTGCTCTGTTTCTAACTATGGCTATGCGATGGAACCATATACCAGTACCATAAGGGATTACAGGTAAAAACACTGCTCTGTAAATGAGTGCCAGGGTTCTGCACTTGAGACCCCAATCGGCTCAGCTGATTCTGGCAATCATTCCGGCATAGTTTTGGACTTTTTTAGCCAAGTATGACAAGTGTGGATGGAAAATTAATTTGGAGTAGAATTATGCATAAGTATTTCAATTCTTGGACCATGTGAATTGAGGTATAACCTATTTTTATCAGTGGTGGTCGTCTTACATTTAGATTTCCTTTCAGTAGGATACACTTAGTTTTTTCTGCCGAGATTTTGAGCATGTGGGTTAGCGCCCATTCCTGCAGTTGTTTGAGTGCCACATTTGCTCTTTCTTCCACCACCCTTCTGGTGTTACCTTTTGCCAATAAGACAAGGTCGTCAGCAAAGGCAACCCAGTCTGTAGGGCCTAAATCTTTTGTAAGGAATTCATCAAGCACACAGGTCCAAAAGAATGGACCTAGTACTGAACCCTGTGGGCAACCTTTTGTAACTAGGCATTTTATTTCTTGGAACTGTATGCAAACTACTACACGTCTGTTACCGAGACAAGTGTTTATACCCTGATATAGATTTTTTTGGTTCATTTGTCTGGTGGAGTCTTCTGAGGATACTTGACCACCAGATGGTATCAAATGCACCGGCAAAGTCAATAGATATTGCCAGCATGTACTTTTGATCACTATTATTTACTGTTGTTAGGATATAGTGCATGGCATCCTCAGTTGAGGATCCTTGCTTGAAACCAAATTGCTGTTCAGAATTTAGGTTGGCTTCAGTATAATATAAATTAAGTCTATAGAGGAGTAGGCATTCCATTATTTTTCCTAGAACAGGCAATAAAGCTATAGGTATGTATGATTTAGGTTCAGTAGGATTTTTTAAGATTTATCTAATTATAGCCAGTTTCCATGCTTGTGGGAACAAGCCCTCAGCCAAGCAGTGATTAAATAAGTTCAGTAGAGTATCATTAGAAATTTCTGCTAACTTTTTAATGGTTTCTATTGCAATTAAGTCAGGTCCAGGGCACTTATTGTTTTTGGTTTTTAAGAGTGCTGCTTGAAGTTCTTCCATGGTGAAGGGTGGTTCTATTGACATATTGCTCTGTTGACAATCTGTTGATAGCTGTGTTATAAATATTTTTTCCTATTACCCTCAAAAAATATGTGGAGTGAACAACTAAGATGTTCCCATATGGCTACTGTGGTAGCCATACAAAAACAATTAAAAATATATTTTTTTTACAAATGATGTATAAGCTAATATAATTAATATTTACTTATAATAGCTTATAGATTAATATTGTACTGCCACTGGTACATTGAGATTTTTTGCACTGCTCATTTCATTTTATTAAATGAAAATTAAGTGTAATAATTTTTTCCTACAGCCTTACCCATGTGCAGAAAACAGCTCTGGCAAAATTTTTTTCGTCACATGCAGGTGCTACCTGAAGGGATTTTAATTGGGGGGGGGGGGGGTGATGCTGTATAAACTTCATTCCCGGAATAAGTTTGCTCCTACTACTATTACTAATAATAAGTAATGACCATCCCAATCATTGTGTCAACCACTGGTATGGTTCCAAAGCCTCTACATAACAGCCTAGTAGCAATAGATTGCCCAGAGAACACCTACAAGAAACTCCAGAAAGTTGCAATCCTGAACACCTGTAGGATAGTGAGAGAGTTCCTTGACCAACAGTAACACCCTGTATACTTGATGGAAAGGGTTCCTGTGCAGCTGCATTAGTGACCATCCAGGAAGGAAGAAGCCAATGAATGAAGTGGAGCACCAAAATGATACGTTCATGTGAGCATACTACGAAGAAACAAAGCTAGAGAATGTACAGGATAAAAATACACACCAAGTAGTTTGAACAATTCCAGACTCTTCAGGTCACCCAACAGCAAATAGCAGGACCATCATCAAGAAGAACCTGATAGCAAAATAGCCCTAGCAGAAATCGAGGGAACTGCCCCTACAGAGACCTACACAATAACAAAACAAACCCAAAAGAATGCTGTGCCAAGTCACATGCCGTATCAATCGGCCAATAAGATAGGATTACCTAAAAAATGAAGAAGTAACACTAGACACCATCCAAACAGCCATTTACTGTGCAGCTGTAGCAGCCACCAAGATGAACAGAAAACAAACCAGAAACCAACAGAAAACAAAATGCAAAGACAAGGAACGATCAGCCTGGAAAAGAAGGCTACAAGAGAAGATAGAAGTAAGAGTGAAGATAGGCCCAGTACCAACAAGGTAACAGAAGTAAGAAGCTTACAAAAGTGAAGACAACAACATCTTCACTTTTGTAAGCTCTAGAAAGCCAACATCCACGGCACACACAAGATTTATAATCACACAATCAAAGAATACCTTCACAGCCTCAAACAGAAATTCCTGGCAATCAGCAAAGGACTTTGCAACCAATGCAACAAACTGACAACAGGACATCTGATGAAAACCAGAGTCTTCTACAGGAAAATCAGACAAGAGGAGAATGAAGGCAACAGAACCCTCAACCAGAAGGTACTCAATGAGCTCTGGAGAAATCTGTGGAGCAGTGAAGTTAGTCACAATGGCCATGGGGCCTGGACAGATCTAGAAAGGAAGAAAACCAAAAAACATACAAGAGATGGGAGATTCAGGGAAGGAAAGAAGATGTACAACATTCGATCAGGAATGTCCCACAGCTGGCAAACCCCAGGAATAGATAACATCCACAACTACTGGTACAATAAGTTCAGCTGCACACACAGGCACATAGCAGAGCAGTTAAACCAGATAAAGGCACTCTGACACAATCCCAGAGACTTTGACTCAAGGAATCACCTACCTGAAGGCTAAAGACAAAGACATCACAAACCCAGTGAAGTACAGACCAATCACTTGACTCCCAGCAATGTACAAGATTGTTTGTTATTTGGTTTTTAGGAGCTTAGCAACTAAGGCCATATTGCTCTGGGGATATGCGGTCGTCATTCCCTGACCTTTCTGCATCCTCCATATTTGGTGGTTACAGGCTCGAACCCAATGTACAAGATCCTGACCAGTTGCAGGAAAAGCATAACTAAGATATTAAGCAGCAGAAGGGATGTAAGCAGATGAGAAAGGATGCAAGGAATAACTGACCAATGATGCTGCAGTTATGGAGTAATCCTACAAAAACCACCTATAATCGATTATATATATATATATATATATAATCTTTATTGTATACAAACATGGTATATACAATAGACCCTTCACAGCAGTAATGCCAGGGGTTTTACATTGGCTGGTGGACAATAATAGCCTTGGGGAGACGGGGCCCACATCGAAGTTCGGGCTCATCCCCCAGAGCCAACAATAAAATAGAATCAGTGTCAGATTGTTTACAGGATATATGCTTTTGACAGTATTTACAATGAAATAATAAAGATATTCGTATTTACATTATGTTATATTAATATTTATATTCATAAAGACATCGTGCTTTGAACATTATGTACAACACATTGGGCATTATTATGCTGCCCTTATTAATGTGCACTTTGCCTGGCCAAGGTCAGGCTCTTAAGGATCTGTCTTCGGTACCTCCGATCCTTCACAAACCTACAGAGGTCGCCGTCAATTGAAACGATTGTGGGAAGCATCTCCTTGGGGAGAAAGCGGTCACTGAGCGATAGTCTGTTATAGTGAGCTGTGAGCATGGGAGCTGACCTCAGTCCGGGTAGAGGGATCCTCCAGCCACACAGTTCCCAGATGCTTGGCTCCGAGACCATTCCGGTTGTCATCTTAACAGTGAAAACGAGGCGGTTTTCTAATACAAGATCTGGAAGTCGGGCAAAGTGAAGTGACGTCGCCATCGCAGTTGTCCTTTGCTGGGGTGGACGACGATGTTTTTGCGTGATCCAACGAAGGAGCCAGTATTCGGCGGAGTACACGCGCTTGATGTTGGTAGGGGCCGCGGACCCCCAAATTTCCGAGGCATACAGTACGACGGAGTATACTGAGGTGTATACGTACCGACGAGTCACATCCAGATCCCTAACGTGGAGCAGTTGTTGTTTTGTGGTCCAGCGCATTTGACAAAATTTTGCTATGAGCTTGTCAATGTGGGGGTTGAAGCTCAGTTTATAGTCGAACACGACGCCCAAGTCTGTATGCATCTTGACCGCTGGGAGGGGAATGCCGTCTAGTGAAGCTTGGATTTCAGTGGGTTGGCGCTTCAGAGAAAAGACCATTTGGGCTGATTTGGCGGGGTTAATGAGGAGGCCAAATTGATGGAGATAGGATCCTAGGTTATGTAACTTTTCACAGATCTTTTTATTGATGTTTGAGAGATGTTCGCCGGGGTTAATCTGAGTATATATTTTAATATCATCGGCATAGCAGAGTATGTCTTCTCTCTGTTGCACAAACGGAATAATAATTGCGGTGAATAATGCTCCGGAGAGAACTCCGCCTTGGGGAACTCCCGCAGTGATCTTTCTCCAGATTGTGTGTTGATCCACTTTGAGAAGAATGGTTCTGTCAGAGAGCAGGGCTGTGATAAACCACAACATGTCACCTTTTATGTAGAAGTAGTTTTCTAGGAGGTGAACAAGTGAGGGGATACTGATGGAGTCGAAGGCAGCTTCCAGGTCGATGTAGGTGACAGAAAGCTCTGCTTTCGCTTCTAGTGCACTGAGAATGGTGTTGGTTAACGATGTTAAATTGGTGACTGTGGATCTACCTGGAATTCCATAGTGAATCTGGGGGGGTTTGTGAGGCATGATTTGATTGATGATGGTGGAAAGTAATGTCTTCTCCATGAGCTTCAAGAGGCTGGAAGAATGAGAGATTGGCCTGAACTGTTTAATGAGGGTTGCAGATTGGCATTTAGGGTGTGGCCTCACAGTATATCTGTTCCAGAGAGGGGGAAAGTATTGCTGCGTTAATACACGGTTAAAAATTGATAGTAGAGGACCGATTATAAACGAGCTAAGACATTTAATCATGAATTGTGGCACAAGATCGGGGCCTGCAGTTGCAGTGGGTGGCAATCCATTTATAGCAGTTATAAGCTGCTTCCTGGTGATGCGAACGGTGGCGAGCATATCAGTAGGGACGTCGTTGATGGGTAAGTTGCCTAGGTGCATCGGGGCCACATTGTTTGAGAACCGTGCAATGTGGTCCATCCACAGTTCAAGGTCCAGTGCTTTAGGGATTCCTGTGTGCTGAGAGTCATAAAACGATTTGCCTTTTCGTAGGGTTGAATTTAAATGCTTTTTAATTGCAAATATTTTCTGACGGTTGAAAACTGCCCGGGCTCTGGAGAAGGCAATACGATCTTGTATAGCGCCTGATTCTTTCCATCTCTTATGCAGATTTTGTTTTTGTTGAAAGCTGTTGTTCAGTGCTGGTGTCCACCAAGCTCTCGAACGGGGAGTGATGCAGACAGTCTTTGTAGCACCATAACTTGCAATGGTTTGAATCCATCTGGTCATGAGGTCCACAGCTAGCTCGAGATCACAATTATTGAGAGCCTCCCAAGGTATCGAGGATGCAGCTTCTAGACATCGTGGTGGATCAATGAATTTGGGTGCTGTGATGTCTTTTTTCTTTTTTGGGCCTTGGATATCAAAGTTAGGTGCGGCTAAGTGCAGGAGTATGGCAATGGGTTCGTGATCGGATTGAAATAGGTTTTGAGGACTGTCTTCGAGGTCGCATGGTGCTGAAGAGAACATTAGATCCAAGAGATTAGATCCTCTCGTGGGGTGGCAATTAAGTAGGCCGATACCCAGTGAATCCATTCTTCTAATGAGTTTCCTACTAAGATGTGTGAGAGTAGGTGGAAGATTGAAATCTCCACAAATAATGTGCTTAGCAGAGGCATGGAGGTGATTTACCAGCCAGTGGATCACATCTTCAATGATGTCACTGTTTGGGCCTGGTGGAATGTATACTGTTGCTATGTCTATCAGGTTGGCATTGAGCTTGAGGGATACCATAGCGGCTTCAAATGCAAGGGATTGGGTTACTACAGAATGTGCCAATGAGAAGATAGTGGTATTATAGAATATTGCGACTCCCCCACCTCTACGATCCTCTCTGGAGGAACTGAGCATCTGGTACCCAGCCTGAGGAGCACAGGCAAGGGAGTCCCGCCCGTTCCCAAGCCACGTTTCGGCAATGCAGAGAATATCAAAGGTTTTAGAGAGGAGAAGCTGTTCGACAGTGTCTAGCTTGTTACAAATACTCCTTGCATTTTGATAGACAATTCGAATGGTGGTAGCCATAGTAACTGGAGTTAGTACAGGTGGCAGGTCTCTTTTTAAGGTTCGCACTGGTCTACTGTGCATTGCCATGTGTACAGGGATATTCTTTACAGGTCTGAAGCTCTGGGGATTATCATTATAATCTGCTGAGAGTTGGATTGAATGATATGTGGACAGTTTGTTTCCTATGGTAAGTTTGTTCTCAGTGAAGTTATTTGATTTCTCATGCGTTTTGTTGGCTTGGGAGCTTGGTAGCTTTAATTGCTATTGCGTTTGATGTTGATGGTTTATTGCGGTTCTTGGCTTCTGATCTAGGAAGGGTTTGATGAGGGTTCCAGGGGGCCATAGCCTTGGATCCAGTACGAAGCTCATCTTCTCTGGGTGGCAGGTAAGGATGAAAGAGGCATAAGTTGGATACCTGGTTCTTCTCTGTCTCACATCAATATTCATCCCATGTACTTCTGTAAACATGGCCTTAATGCTGTCTGGTTTAGTAGTCGGTTCCAGTCGAGATATAAAGATTCGACCACGAGTCTGAACTGCTGTGATATTGTACGACTTAGCACGAGTACCCTTAGAGGAAAGTTCTGTGGCATCTCTATTGCCGTGTCGTCTTCCATGGTCCATGTTCTGATATGTTGAATATGTCATCCGGGTTTCAAGGCCTTCAACTCCACTCCCGACAGCTGGCAGATAGAGACATGTAGAGATCTACAAAGTCAAACTGACACATCCTAGAAGCAACCATGATGAAATGGAGAACCATCGTAAAGGTCAAAAACAACACAACCGCCCCAATTCCTATCAGAAGAGGAATCGTCCAGGGAGCTAAACTGAGCCAACTGTGGTTTTGCTTAGCAGTCAACCCACTGTCCACCATGCTCAATACCAGCAAGCATGGACATACCCTAAAAAAAAAGGAAGAAACACCACCTCTCACCTGATGTAAGCGGGCATCAAACTCAATGCCGCAACTGAATCTACTCCAGATCACCTAAGAGTTCAGCACTGACATCAGGATACAATCTGGCTTAGACAAATGCAAGACCCATGGAATGCATCAAGGACATCCAGTAGGACGAAAGTAGCAGCTGAAGACTGGTGAAGTGGTTGGAGCCAAGATAGAGGGAGACATCTACAAATATCTGAGGATGACGCAGACTCACTAGTTAGAGCACAAGGATATCAAGCCTGCCAGACTGAGAAATGTCATTAGAGGCTGAGAAGCCTGCTAAAATCAAAGCAGAAGAGCATGACAGAGTCACAGCCATAAACTCTTATGCAGATCAAATACTAACATAGTCCTTTGGGATCATACACTGGACCAACACCAAGCTGAAGGAGATTATGAGATCAACCAAGATGAACTGCTGCCATCAAGAAACTGACCACAGCTCAGAAAGGAGGGTACCAGGGACTGACTTAACTGACCTCATTCAACAAGAGAATGATGTGATTAAGAAAAAGGAACTGAACATCCAATTAAAATTATCGGATTGATTTCACCCCAATAAATTGGATATTTTAATTATTAATACATTATGTATTTCTTGTTTGGCCTTAAGCAAATAAGTGTCTAGAACTGTTTCTCAACCTGTATGCAGCAGAATATGTGAAGCTTCATGTGTGCCATGGAAAATGCAAATTAAAAAATAAAAATTAATAAATCCAAGTTTTATAATAAAGATTAATTCAAACAAAAACTACATTTATTTACATTTCACCTTCCGCCAGTTAATGTGACGTCGCATTTTGATTCCTAGTTCACCTATTCTTTCAACAAATTTCTCTTAAATTTCACGAATGTTCAAAAAAGAGATTAAAAGCATTTAAAAGAAATAATGTGTATTATTAAATATACCTAACAGAAATAACTTCCCGTTTGTGAATATATGAGTATAGTAGTGATTGTAGTGTGCCTCAACAATGAAAAGGTTGAGAAAAGACAGAGTGGTAATCAATGGACACTGCTCATCGTGGACTAATGTTATTAGTGGAGTCCCTCAGGGTTCAGTGTTGGGTCCATTATTGTTTTCTGTATTTATAAATAATATTGATGATGGTATATCAAGCTTAATGTCCAAGTTTGCAGATGATACAAAGGTTGGCAGGGTTGTTAAGGACACTGCTAACGCTATGCTGCTGCAACAGGATCTGGAAAGGTTGAGCAGATGGGCTGAGAGGTGGCAAATGAAGTTTAACATTGACAAATGTAAAGTACTACATATGGGAAAGAGCAACCACAGAGCAACGTATCAACTCTGTGGTACTACACTTAAGGTGGTAGAGAATGAAAAGGACCTGGGGGTAATTGTACAGGCAGATATGAAGTTCTCTGAGCAGTGCAGACAGGCTGCAAGAGTAGCTCATGGTGTCTTGTCAATGATATACACAAATGTTTCTAGCAGGGATAAGGAGGTGATTATTCCCTTGTATAAGGTAATGGTCAGGCCACACCTTGAGTACTGTATACAGATCTGGAGGTCTCATTTCAAGAAGGATGTAGAGCTGCTGGAACAAATACAGAGAAGGGCAACAAGATTAGTGAATGGAACAATGGGTTGCTCTTACAAAGAAAGGCTTAAAGTTTTACAAATTACAGTTTCTGGAGACTAGGCACCGGCGAGGTGATCTGATAGAGGTGTATAAAGCCTTGAATGGTTTGAGCATGCTCAATGCTGATGGGATTCTTCCTCTTGCTCAGAATAATCACCTGAGAGGGCATAAATTCAAATTGAGGAAAGACAGATGTGCAGATATTTGCCTTTAGCTAGCAGGTAGTTGGTTGGTGGAACAGACTTCTATCCCTTGTTGTGGAAGTTGATAGCCTAAATAAATTTAACGCTCTGCTGGACAGGTATTTCGAATGAACGGAGGGGTGAAGTGGAAGTTTGTTTTTTTTTTTTTTTTTTGCTTTTTTGGCTGATGCTGCATAAGCTTGCTTCCTTGCATCATATGCCTCTACTAATGCTAACACTGGTCTAGAATGTTCATGGATTAATGCATTCAGCGATCAGCATACTGTAAAGCGTGTGGAACAGAAATAACTTCTAATAGTTTATCATCCTTTTTTTCTGAATGTTGTTTCTGCCAGCCCAGGGTCCATAAATTTATTTGTTGGATAAGTTTGTATATTTTATTTCACTTTTCATAAGCCCGATTTTTAAGTCGGTTTTTGCATACGAAAGGCATAGACCAAATTAAATAAATAAATGAATACATCATAAATGTCTGTTAATAGGATTGATGGTTCCAAAATAAAATTTTGTTCCTAAAATTCACAGACAGCTCTAAAAATCCCTGGTTCTGCGAATCTGGAGCTTAAAGACAAAACACTGTGAAGCTTTTTTTTTGGATTTTTGGTGCTAGATTTTAGTAGTGTGGTTGGGTGTTTTATTATTATTATTATTGGTATCTTGAGATTTGTTCAATTGATCGTTTTATTAATTTGGAAATTATTAATTCTAATAAAAAAAAAAAAAATTCCTACAACCCTCGCCGTGTGCGGAAAAAGGTCAGAGAAAAAAAAAAAATATATATATATATCTCTGCGAAAGAAAGGTTTTTAGTACTTGAATTGTTAATATGCCCAGTGATAATAGTTACTAGTGTACGCCGACCGGGCTAGCCGGGTTGGTAAAGTGCCAAAAATTAGTGTCATTGACGGGATCAAGTACACGTGCCTTGAGTGACTGTGGTTCAAGCCCGTGACTGCTGAATACGGTGCTGTTTCTTGTACTCTGTCTATCTTGTTAACTCCTCTGACTGTTTGGTCGTCCCGGAGTATAAACAGAAAATTTATTTATTTATTATTTGGCATCTCTCATATTGTGGAACCACTTCGCAACTTCGATGGCATGTTTGCATTACCTGAGTACCTGCCCATCAACCGATGATAGGCCAACAGCTTCGAAATTAGCATTAGCAAGGGCACATGATACAAGAAAGCAAACTTATATAGCATCAACAAAAAAAAAAAAAACCACACATCCCCTTCTCATTTCACCCATTCACTCACCCAAATGTTTGTCTAGTTCCCTTGAATCTGTTTAAGCTATCAACTTCTACAATGACAGATGGAAGTTTATTCCAGCAATCAACCACCCGCTGGCTAAAGGCAAGCTTCCACACATCTATAATGGCGCCTCCGTAGCCAGGTGGGCAGGAGCAGCAGTGCTTAGTACATCACTTCTTGATTGGACCGGGGTTCGAGCCGTGCCCACCAACGGAGAATGCGGAAAGGTCAGGGAATGATCACCGCATATCCCCGGAGCAATATGGCCTTAGTTGCTAATGCTCCTAAAAACCAAATAACAAACAACCACACATCTATCCTACAACTGTCTTTCCTTTGAATTTATACCCTTTCAGGCGATTCTGAGCAAGAATCCCATCAACATTGAGCATGCTCAAACCATTCAAGGCTTTATACACCTTGAATGGTTTGAATATATATTTGAAATCTAAGATGAATCAGATTAGAACCCTTGACAGATGGGTTGACTGTTTGTGATCATGCTCAGGAGTTATTCAATGAGGGGAATGCCAGAAGTTTATCAAATTCTAACAGGGAGCTAAGTGATTTTGCAATAACAGAGCAAAGTGGAGGAGAAATTGTTCAAGTTAAACATAAGGAAGGTGCCTGGGGTGGACGGGATCTAACCAGTTATATTAAAGGAGGCAGCAAACCCATAACCATAATTATGAGAGCTTCCTTGGACTCAGGGGTGGTCCCCATGGACTGGAGCTGTGCAAATGTATCACCAATTCACAAAGGGGGTTCAAAACGTGACACAAGTAACTATAGACCTGTTAGTTTAACTTGTGTTCCGGAGAAAATAATGGAATCACTGGTTGAAGAAACGTTGCAGGATCATCTAGACAAGACTGCAGTAATAGTTAAGACAGCATGAGTTTGTCAATGGGAGGTTTTGTCTGACCAATTTGATTGGATACTATGTGGTCACAAAGGAACTGAATACCAAAAATAATTTTGATATCATATACAGTCGGTCCTCGTATAACACGTGTTTGCATTACACGAATTCGATCATACACGATTTATAAATAGGGGAACGTTATCTTATATAACACGATTCGCCTTTGTGTTTACAAGAAATGGCAGTCGAACGCGGAATCACCCCAACTGAACGCAACACGATAGGAACGAAGAAGATTCAGAAAATGTATTTATGTGTTTTATATCAGTGAAGGGGAAACACATTTCACCATAATAACGTAAAAACCAACACAATTCCAGCTATCGATATAATCGCAAATGCAATTAGATGGAGTTTACTACCAGTTTATAACAGATTCCACTAGCAGAAACGCAACTGGAAATTGTTTTTATTGTTTTATGGTAGTAACTCCCAGAAATGTGCTTTAGTAAAATGTGAGGTGTTAATCTCTGCCTTTACGGTGTTGTTTATTCAGTTGCTACACGCGCGCAGCTTTGTTCCTGTGTATCAAGCGTGCCACCTCGTTTGTAATTGTACTTTATTCCCTAAAAATTAGTAAAATACTTAAAAGGTGTGAAAAGGAAGCGTCCTGGCTAAGACACTGCAGATTCAGAGAGAAAAAGCAAGAAGCAATATCGATAAACAGAGGCGGACTGGGTCAAAAATTCTTACCAGGGAAAATTTGTAGTGGCCTCATACTACGGTTTATGGCCAAAATCACACCGGCCTCCGGCCCACCGTGGTTTCCCCCGTAAGGCTTATGGCCAGTCCGCTTCTGTCGATAGAGAAAAAATATGAAATTGTGAAACGCTTTGAGCGAAATGAAAGACCATGTGATATTGCACGTGCTACAGACGTAAATGAGGCAACGCGGAGAATTAAAAAGAATGCAGCGAAAATAAAAACAACTTTCATAGCGGGAACAACTCAAAGTGTAATTAAAATCCATTAGATTAAGACACGAAGAATTGGAAGAGATGGAACGGCTGTCATCTGTTTGGATAGAAAATCAAACAAAAAGCAAGTTTACTTACGATAGAAGCAAAAGCATTAGCAATATTTTATTACGACTTACATATTATAAAATACGTAAGTATTTTATTACGACTATTTTATTTAATATAATAATTTTTTTACGAATAAAATACGTATTTTATCCGTAAAAAATACTTTTTAGTATTAAAAATACTAAAAATACTTTATTATAATATAATATTATTTTTATTACGTATTTTAATCGTTATAAAATACGTAAGTATTTTATAACGATTAAAATTACCCGATTATTTATTGTGTTTGGTAATGTTTTGGTTCCAAATGTGTGTTCAATCTTGGGTGGTCGGCACATAACCCCACTTTTCCCATAGGGCCTGTTGTTTATATTGCACGATTTTGCATTGCACGAGGGTTTCTAGGAACGCAACTATCGTGCTATACGAGGACAGACTGTACTTGGATTTCAGGAAAACTTTTGATACTGTTGCACATCAAAGACTGTTGTACAAATTGGAGAGGTATGGCATTAACGATAAGTTGCTACAATGGATAAAGGGATGATTGAGTGAGAGACGACAGAGAGTGGTAATCAATGGACACTGCTCTTCTTGGACTAATGTTATTAGTGGAGTTCCCCCGGGTTCGGTGTTGGGCCCATTCTTATTTTGTATATTTATTAATGAAAGTATATCAGGTTTAATGTCCAAATTTTCAGATGATACAAAGGTTGGCAGGGTTGTTAACGATAGTAAAGACAGCATGCTACTCCAACTGGATCTAGATAAGTTTGGTAAATGGGCTGAGAAGTAGAAACTGATGTTTAACATTGACAAATGCAAAGTACTGCATATGGGTAGCAATAACCGAAGAGAAACGTACCAACTGTGTGGCACTACACTCAGGGAAGTGGAAAGCGAAAAAAAAAAAAAAAAAAAAACCTGGGGGTAATCGTGCTGTCAAATCTGAAGTTCGCTGAGCAGTGGAGATGAGCTGCCAAGGCAGGTCATGGAGTCTTGTCAATGATACAGGAATTTTGCTAGCAGGGAAAGGGAGATGATTTATACAAGGCAATGGTCATGCCACACCTAGAGTACTGTGTACAGGTCTGGAGGCCTTATTATAGGAAGGATGTAGAGTTGCTAGAACGAGTACAAAGAAGGGAAACAAGATTGGTGAATGGGGGGACAATGGTGTGCTCTTACCAAGCAAGGCTTAAACTCTGCAAATTGCAGCGCCTGGAGAGTAGGCACCTGCGAGGTGATCTAATTGAGGTGTATAAGGCCTTGAATGGGTTGGGCAAGCTGAATGCTGATAGGATTCTTCCTCTTGTTCAGATTAAGAACCTGAGGGGGGTAAAGTTTCAAATTGAGAAAAGACAGTGTAGAATAGATGCGCGGAAATTTTCCTTTATCCAACGGGTAGTTGATTGGAGGAACAGACTTCCATCTTTTATTGTGGAAATTGATAGCCTAAATAAATGTAAAGCTGAGCTGGACAGGCATTTGGAACGAATGGAGGAGTGAAATGGAAGGGTTTTTTTTTTTTTTTTTTTTGGCTGATGCATGCTGCATAAGCTTGCTTTCTTGCATTCTATGCCTCTGCTAATGCTAACAGAGAAATTTTGCTGAGAGGCGTCCCTTTTGAAAACGAGATGGCATCTCCATCTGGTGGGAAGCATTAGAAAGTATATCACTATAGAGCGGCACCCGATTGAAATGCAGAATATATATTTGAAAAATTCACTGGAGGCATACGGCAAGGTGACGAAAATCGATATGCATACGTGGGAGGGCTTTCCGAAGTTTAATACAGGTAAAATTACAGTACAAATGGAGATGAGAAAGCCAGTCCCCAACATTATTTTTGTTATGGGTAACCGATTACTCCTGAATTATAGAGGGCTAGTGAAAAAGTGCTTAAAATGCGGTAGTCTGGACCATTTAGGCATACACTGCACGAGTGGACGGGTTCAATTGTAAAGAGGTAGGGCATATTAGCTGTTTGTTTTAGAGTTTTATGGCGGATTAGCATCTAAGGCTATAATGCGCCAAGTCAAAGGGGCATATTAGCAATGACTATCCGAAAATATGCAGCAAATGTGGGGAGGCTAGCCGTAAAATGGGTTGCTGTTCTATTCGTTCTTACGTAGACGTCGCAAAAGGAGGGGAGGTAAGGGAGAATGATGGAAGTCTGATAGAGCCAAAGAGTATGATCATCTTAAAACCACAGGGCGTGAATAAAAATTAATTCCAGAAGAACAAGGGAATTCAATAACTGAAGCAGGGGAGGCAAAAGGGCTTCCAAATTCTGCACAGATAGCTTCCGATTTAATGGAAACAGAGGAGTTAGTGAGAGGTCAAAAGGGGGGGGGGGACAAAGAAGAAAGCTTAGGGGAAGAGGGAAAAAGGAAGAGGCAAATTACGGAAGAAGGGAAAAATATTATACGAGATCTGAATGAGTTAAGTTCGGATAACTCTGAAATAGAAGGGACATTAGGTGAGGATAGGGGAAAAGTTACTGGGGATTGGGCATCTAAAGAAATATGTACCAGTAGGATTGGAAACATTAAATGAAAAAAGGGTTAACAGAGTGGGAGCAGCGGCTAGGGAAACCCAGATTAATGTTAGAGTACATCCGGGAAGGTAAAGTAGGCAATATTCAATTTATGTGGAGGGACATATTTTTCGGAAATTTGGTGAGGCAAACGTTACTGGGAATAGTCCAGCAGTTAAGTAATTCACGAACTTCATGGCTCTTGGGTTATGAACAAGAACTTGGCAAGACTCTGTACGCTCTAAGCACATCTCTAACACAATAATTGAAACTTCTTAGGCAAGGCGAACTGTACAAATATGGTAATTATTGGCACTTGGAATTTTGCTCAAGGGCAGGCTCAGCATCATGTTTTGGAAGATGCATGTACTACTAGGAGAAACCAATGGGATTCCTCCATTCACCTCTTCTCCGTGAAGCTCCTTTGCTGACGCCGCCTCTCCATCGGCGTGGGATTAGATGCTTTGGGGCTCTTTTACTGGCCTGGGCCACTCCCCAGACAGGATTTTAACAACTCTTGATGAATTGTCATCGAGGGGGTTCTGCTGACGCCGGTCAAATGAAAGGCGTGGGATCACCTGGCCGATTGGCCCTCTGCTGGGGGTAGCTTTCCGCTCTGCCTACCCTTGCTTCCTTCCTCTTTTCTTACTTTTCCTGTCCAACTCACTCAGGTCCTCGAACTTTGCCTCTCTCCTCTCTGGCTTTGCAAGTGGGGAGTGAGCCCGTCAGGCATTCCTTCTACCTTCCTGGCCCGGCTCCTCGTGCCGGTGGACGGATGCTGAAAGGCTCCTTGCATGGTGATCGTGCTGTTGTTGTTGTTTGGTTTTTAGGAGCATTAGCAACTAAGGCCTTATTGCTCCGGGAATATGCGGTGGTCATTCCCTTGACCTTTCCGCATCCTCCGTATTTGGTGGTGACAGGCTCGAATCCCGGTCTAATCAAGAAGCGTGTGCTACGCACTGCTGCTCCTTCCCACCTGGCTACGGAGACGCCTGGTGATCGTGCATCCCAGTAACTAAGAGGCCAATCAAACAACACACTACTCACACAACCCATACTAATTGGCCTTGCAATGTTGTATACATCACAGAGTACTCAACGCGGATTTGTGGGGAACCACAGGAACCGCTTGACAAAAACACTGTCCACTATGCACTACTAGGAGTGAAAATGCTATTTATTCAAGAAAGTCACTTTTCTAATAGTGTCCCAGCACGTAATTTCCAAAACAGATTTAAATGTTTAAATTTCTGGAGCTTTGGAGCAAGGAATGCCGGAGGGTAGGTAATATAGTTTTTCCACCGATTACAGGAAAGTTCTGTAATCTTCAAAGAGATATAGATGGCAGAGTAATCTCCATTGACTGTAGATTGGTGCGCAAACAATAAGACTGATTAATTGTGTATGCACCAAACACCGCTCCTGAGCGGGTACATACATTCAATAGTTTATACTTTATGTTGGGGATCAGAAAGATTATTCTGGGAGGAGACTGGAATTGTGTTTCAGATTCAGTTTTAGACAAGACAGGCACGGGTAACCCTACAGGAGGCACGGGGGCTCTCAGGAGCTTAACAATCTGTGTTTAAAGTACGATCTGGTAGATGTATGGAGAATGAAATACCCTACAAGTCACGGAGCAACCTGGTCCAGGGGGAACGGTAGGAACCCGTATTGAGAGGATGTATGTCCCAAGAGATTGCCAGAAAAGGTGACACTGGTAAGACATCAATATCTTTGGAACCCGCTCTATAACGGATCACAAATTAGTTATGGATTTCCCGTTAGGCATAACAGTAGAACAGGGAAAGGCGACTTGGAGGCTAAAACCGGCACGTCTACAAGGTGACCCGCATGATATTTAGAAACTAACGCATGATTTGAAAAATGCTAAGTATTGGACAGGGGAAAGTTGGGCAAACTATAAGCAGGCAATCAGGACAGTTTTCCAAAAATTATGGAGGGGAAGAAACATGGTAAGCAGGAGGGAATTTAGAAATCTATGAAGTACGAAGGCTTTTAAAATATTGTCAGGATGGAGTTGGAGAAAGAAGTTCAAAAGGAAATACTATCGCACATGGAGAGGCAGGCTGAAGAGGTAGCTGTCCAAATGCATATATGTTATAAAAATCAGATAGCTCATTAGACTTTTTCTTCAAGTAGTTCAATAGATCACATAGAGATAGTAGTCCGATTCATCAGATACGGGAAGGCTCACACTAATATCAGACTACTGGAGGCATTATTAGGTATTTCACACACGTCTACAAGCAATTGTATTCAGCATTCAAAGGACCAGCCCTACCAGCAAGCTGGGAAATGTCATGGTTTCAGACAGCACACAGGACCAACCCATCTAGATGAATGAGCTATCGTCAGCACTAAGAGAAATGAAAGGAGGCAAAGCACCAGCTCCAGTAGGGTTCTACAAAAAATACTGGAAAGATATTGGGCCAGTTTTGGCTGCTGTCTTCTCAGTTTATTTACAGGAGGGGGTAGTCCCGGAGGGGTTTTTAGAAACCAAAACTGTATTTAAAAAAAAAAAAAAGGTAAAACGGGAATGGAAGGGAAGTGGGCGAATGGCGGCCAGTGTCACTACTCAACAGAGATATGTCGTATGCCAAAGTGCTAAATGTTCGACTTAAAAGACATTCAGAGCACATTATAGCCCCGAATCAAACGTACGCAATTCCAGCAAGATCTATGATGGCAAATCTGTCGTTTCCGATTAATTTAAGGATATTGTAAGCAAAAACGATCAAGTGTAGTGGTGGCTATTCTTGATCTAGCCAAGGCCTTTGATAAGCTTTCTCACGAATACTTAAGTAGCTTACTGCATATAGTTCAAATGGGCTCTCTACTAAGAATGGCTATTATGAGTTTGTACAAAAGGGCACATACTACTCCATTGATTAATGGCTACTGCTCAGATAAAATAAAACTAGAACGGGGGGGTCAGACAGGGGTGCGCCTTGAGCCCCCTGCACTGTTCTCTTTGGCATTAGAGCCCATACAAAGGCAATTTGGCTAATTCCTAAAACAGAGGGGTGCATCTTCCTGGCCCATATCCTGATCGCAAATATGTAGTGCATGCTGATGACGTGATTCTTACTCTAGCAGACAGCAGTTCACTACAAAAAGCGCTGGAAATTTTTTAGCTATTCAGCTTATTTAGTGGTCTATGTTTAAACAAAAGCAAAGCAAAATGTCAACAATGGAGGGTCCGTTACATTTGCTCGCAGTCTCGGCAGCCTCCCGTAACTATCCTAGGGGCACCCTGTGTGAAATGTCCGGCAGTAACATCGCGGCAACTGCTGGGTTCTTGGGAGAATGCTACGGCGGAGTGGAATCTAATCTTTCTCCGGGAGAGTTTGTATCATGTGGAAGATTCTGGCACCGATTTTGATGAACATTATGCGCGCCTTGAGTGACCGGGGTTCAAGCTTGTATTCTGTCTATTTTGTGAACTCCTCTGACCGTTTGGTCGTCCCGGAGTATAAACAGAAAATGTATTTATTTATCTACACGAATTATCTGCGGGGGATCTGGACGTGGGAAACAAGCTTAAAGTTTCAGAGATATATTGGAAGTTGTTCGATATAAATGTACCGCCAGCGCCGATGCCGGGTGAGACTGGATATAACTCAAGATGTTCAGTAACCTACACAAGTGGTCTCAAACTCAAATTGTATGTGGGCCGAATGCACGATCTGAAAGCGGCTGACGGACCGGAATTTTTCAGCTGTGAATCTAGCTAACCAACTAGTGACTAACTCAAGGAAAATATATATAAGAAGTACCAACTCAATAGAAAAAAATCGGAAACACCAGAATACTAAAATGCCACCAACTGTCGGCTGGCGAACTAAATTTACTGATTGTACCGACGTGTGAAGTTCTCCCACCTTACCCCAGTCTCGTGACCTGGCATACAAACATACAGTGACAAAGACAAAACCCCAACCTATTCATTCTATCTCTTTTTCCTTCAATAGCAGTCGCGCACATAAGCTCAGTCCATATCTCTGTCTCTAAAACTATAAGCACTGTATATACAACAAATACATAATTGAAATGTGTTCGGGAGCCGTGTAAAATTGCTTTTGGGCCGGATGCGGCCCGCGAGTTTGAGACCACTGACCTACATTATCATATAGGTTATCAGTCACGTAAGGATTTGGCTTGCAATATATTGCATGGGCATTTACCACTGGGAATGAATAAAGCCTAGTTTCAAGGGCATGTGAATATTGAATGTTTATACTGCAAGGCGCGCGAAACAGTGGAACATGCATTCTTCTCCTATCCGGCTATTCAGCGTATCTGGGAATACCGCGTTTGACAAGGGAACAAATACTATTTTTACAGTTTCCGGCACCGATCTCTAGGGCGACGAGCATTCTGATATAGTTTTTAAACGAAGGGAAGTATCAGGCTTGGAAAAATCAGGAAAAGAAATGAAGGAGGCTCTGCTGTGGAGAGCCTCCTTACAGTTCGCCCTCCGAATGATGCAATCAGAAGGTTTTTGATACTAGAGTTACTACAACTTGGAAAGCAAAGATTTTTACAACTACAGTATGGTGTTACCCCACACCTTTATGTCGGTTACTAGACAATAAAATATAGTGCAGCTTAGATGGTAAGGACCAGTCTGAGTTAGCGGAGTGGACGTAATAACTTGATTACCTTAGCTATAAGAGGAAAAGGGACCAAGTCAGCAAAGGCAAATATTCAGAAACAATTCTCATTCCTGAATATTTGTTTTCTGGAGGTATATTCCTCTGAGTCATCTAATCCTCTGAGTCATCTAATGATTAGCCAATTTACGGATAAACGATGCGTTTTTGTTCATTCATACGAATATTATTCCATTATTCATCGGGGGGTTTGAATGGATTCAAACACAATGATTAAAATTATTTTATGCATGCATATACGTTTCTGTTTATCTCTCCAGTTTTACTCAATTATACTTTATCACAACTTCATCTTACAATTAACTTATTTTTTAATTGAAAAGTCTGAATGCATGAAAATACTAAAAAGGTCAAAACTGTCTATGAAAATTTTCCACTTTTACCATTCTCTAATAAACTGGATAAGAAGGAAACAAAGCCCTATATAATCATATCAAATTAAACTAATTGCCTCCTTTATTTCTATCCTTCACTCCAGCATGTCACAGCGACAAAACAACTCCAATAATATTTAATTATTAGGTACTCTAATTAGGTACACCTACCTAGTAGAGTGTTGAGCCTCCTTTAGCCTTCAAAACAGCCTGAATTCGTCTAGGCATGAATTGAACAAGATGCTGAAAATGTTGTGCAGGAATGCAGTACCATGCAGACATGAGTGTGTCACGCAGTTCCTTGAGATTTGACGGAGGTGTAGGCCTGCAGCGAACAGCCCTTTCCAGCTCATCCCAAAGATGTTCAATAATATTGAGATCCGCTGACTGAGCGGGCCACTGCAGCAAAGAAAAGTCATTGTCATGTTCCTGGAACCATTCCACAGTGATTTGGGCTTTGTGCACCGGCGCATTATCCTGCTGGAAGTAACTATCTGACTGAGATAAACTGTCAACATGAACGGATGCACTTGGTCAGCAGCGATGTTAAGGTACGATGTGGCATTCAGATGTGAATCTATGGGTATGAATGGACCCAACGTGTGCCAAGAAAACATTCCCCACACCATAACATTCCAAAACATTCCCTGCACCACCTTGCACAGTAGTCGTCAGACATAACGGGTCCATGTATTCATGTTTTTTTCGCCAAATTCTGAGCCTTCCATCAACATGATGCACCAGGAACTTCGACTCGTCAGACCAAGCAACTGTTTCCAATCCTCGATAGTCCAGTGCTGGTGTGGTGCCCACAGAAGGCGTGCTCTCTTGTTCTTCATTGATAATAAAGGTACGCGATGTGGCCGTCGGCTGTTGTAACCCATTCTGGACAAAGTGCGACTAGTGGTCCGTTGCGATATTTTGTTCTGCACACCAAGGTTGTATTCTGACGTGATGTGCGACATTGTGGCCCGTCCGTTTGCTTGCAATTCTAGCCATCCTCCTCTAATCTCTCTCTCATCAACAAGCGATTTTCTTCCACAGGAGTGCCATTGAGAGGATGTTTTCTGTTCGTTGCACCATTCTCGATACACCCTTGAAATTGTGGTGCGTGAAAAGTTCAGGAGAACTACCGTTTCAGAGATGCTTTGTCCAGCACCTACTATCATGCCATGTTCGAAGTCCGTTACATCACTCCTTTTCCTCATTCTTGCTACGGTTTGTACGCTTAACTGATACTAGAAAGGTTGCTCTGCTGCATTTATATCCACAACTGTAGTCATGTGACTTGCAACGTTGTGGGCCAAACCATTTGTGTGCACAGCAGGGGTGTACCTAATAAAGTGGCAGCACAGTGCATTTACCTAACTACTTATAGAAAAAGTCAAATTAAAAGTGCTATAAAAGAAATTAAAATAATAAATCAAATAATTTGTCTTTATAAAATAATTCTTAAAGAAGGAAAGTTTAAAATACATAAGACTTGTTCTGTTACACAAAAAGAAAAAATGCTAATATGAAAAATTGGTGAAAATTATGTCAATTTTCACAGACAACTTCCATGCAGTTTTGGAAAAATTTTATTAACCTTCCTCTTCGCTATTTTCACTAGGGTGTTTTAAAAACACTAAAATCCATTGATCGAAATTCAGGTGGTTGAATGTTTCAGGGCCTGCTTAGGCTTCCTATTCAAGCATACTTGTGAAAAAGTTGCAAACAGCTAATCCACACCATCTAAAAGAAATGGTTTGCAACTTTTAAATTAAATTATTTAATTGCTGCGTGTAAAGCAATACCGGCTTGATGAAACACAGGTTACGGAAAATTAATTTATAGATGAACCCCAAGTTAGTATTTCTGAGAGAAAAAAAAAAAAAAAAAAATTCCCCTTATATATAGTGTACTTGTATGTATGTATACAGGGTTATTCAAAATGAAGTCCGGGGTTATCCGTAAATGATTACATCTACCCATATACAGGGTTATTCAAAATGAAGTCCGGGGTTATCCGTAAATGATTACATCTACCCATATACAGGGTTATTCAAAATGAAGACCGAACATCGCGAGCGTGGGAACGAAACTTGAGATATTATGCGTTCTTTCGAGATAGCTACAAATGATTATGACACATGCGCTTTCCCAAAAAAAAATTCTGAAACCCCGGACTTAATTTTGAATAACCATATATATATACACATATATATACACACACACACACGCAAAGTTAAGAGTGAGATGAAAAACCAGAATATTTGTTCCAACGTATTTTATTCGTTGGTGAAATGTGTTACTTTTATTAAAGCTTTATTTTATTTTCTATAGTTTCTTTTATCCTCTGAATCTGTCCAAATTTGGTGATAACTCGCAATCGCAATTTAAAAACTGTGTTGGTGAAACAAGTAGCCTTTCATTATTAATAGGGAGGAGGATGGGGGCACCAGCCTACTATGTAGGTATTTTAATGCGTAAATTCATTTGTTAAAAATCGAAACTATGCAATGGAATCCGGGCCCGAGTGCTTGGTTTTGGTGAAGGGGGGTCCCTTTCTTTTGCTATAACTGTAACCCTTTTAAAACATTTTTGGCCTCCTTCCGTATCAGGGCTAGGTTGTGTCACATCCAGTTACCCCGCGCGCCTTTTTCACGGCTCTGGATGAAATTACAAATAGGTGCTTTAAGTTTTTCTGTTCCCACTCTTTCCCGACTCCTGGGAAATTGCTAAATTCGAAATTTCTTCTGCAAGTTGTTCTTCCCCTCACATATTTGAGAATATGTGCTGGTCGTGGTTCGTATCACTGTGTACAACGCTGAAAATTTTACGTTTATTTTTATTTTCTAGCAGAAGCGGCCCCAGATCTATCAGTGCCCTGTGCGAGATTTTTGGTGCGCCCTCTCCGACTTGAAATTTACAGCAAATCAGCGAATTTTGGGGCCCCTAAATTTTGGCGCCCTATTCGGGGAACCGCTCGTTCGTGAGTTAAGCCGGCCTGATTTCTAGTAGTACTAGTATATTATTTTTAAATCCCATGCTTTAGCGCACTTGATTTTGATGAGCCAAGGGCCAGTACCTCTCACCCCGCCCCCCGCCTTAGTTACGGCTCTGATTTTAAAATCAATGGTTTAGAGCCACAGAAAAGACCAGTGGGATCTATTACCACTTATAAAATCTACTACCATCGTATGGAATCCCGGAAAAAATATGCGGGAAAAAATATCCGATTTTCTTTTTATTATTATACTTAAGATTATTTAAGTATATTATTAAGATTATTATAATATTTAAACGTTTGATTATATTTGTATGAATTTTTGCAAATTTTAATCTGTGATTGAACTCATTGTATACTGTTAATATTTAAGTGTTAAAAAATAAATATTTCCTTTTGTTTCTCTCGGAAAAAAAGAATGTCCGCTTTTCTCTTTTCCCCTAAAAACTATACATAACCCCCCCCCCCTTGCTCTAAGAGAATTTCAAGGAAAATTCTTTAGCTATCACAGCGTTGAATTGGGAGGTTACTGGGGCTGACTTTCCCATCCGGTGTAAGAAAATTCTTCCCCCACCAGCGAAAAACAGTAATTTTTATTTTAATATTGCATGAAGATAAGCATAGAAAGCTCGAATGAGTTATCAGAAAAATTAATAAATGATGTGATTGAGACATATGCAGAGATGAATAAGATCATTATAATACTTAAATGTTTTATTAAAATTTGTATGATTTGATTTTTTTGCGAATTTTAATCTGTGATTTTGATATTATTATCTATCTATGTTCAACTTTATAAATTTCATTATCTGAATAATTATATACCATATTTGTCGGCTTATAAGACGTTGCGGCGTGGAAGACGCACCCGAATTTTGTAACAGTAAATTTGAGAAAAAGCTTTTGAAAAAAAATGTATTGTTAATTCAATGGAAATTTAAAATTCAATAAAAATAAAACCCAAAAGCCAATAAAGAAAGGTATAGGATTATCACTCTTATTATTTTAGTATTATTCAACTATAGATTCATTACTGACTTGATCATCATTATCCTCAACATCATCATCCTCTTCACTAGTATTGTGGCCCCGGGTGCCAAGCGTTATAGTGATCAAGCGAATTTCAGAGTGAATAATAAAGCGTTTACTCAGAGCCAAAGTTCTTATTTAGTTTAAAAAGTTTTTTACATTGTCTTTAATTAATAACTTAGTCTTACAAATTGTAAGCAAGTTTTAAGAAAGGAAATCCACCTTTCTTTTTTCTTTTTAAACTAACGTACTAACCCTTATACCGCTTGGTCACTCTAGCGGCACTGCTCCTGCCTCCCCGTGGCGGGGCCGGTAACCTGGGAGAAGAAATCCACTCTCCCAGGGCTGAAAGGAGCAAAGATGGAAAACAGTTCATTTCCACCTTTACAGCCATCGAGCTCAAGACTAGCAAATAAAAGTGACAATGAAAATGACTATTCTCAAGCAAAGAGGTTGAAAACAACACCTAAAGAGGAGATACCAGCCTTCCTCATCTTGCACTCTCTATCAGATCAGCCCCTGAGCAAATTATCACCTTTTCTAGTGCAGAAATGCATTGAGTCTGCTGCTGGTTCACCTAAATCAGTACGGCGACTTCAATCAGGTGATCTTCTAATAGAAACAACTCAACCTCAACATTCTGTAAAGCTATTAAAGCTCACAACTTTTGGAGGACACCAAATAAAAGTTACTCCCCATGCCACCTTAAACTCCTCAAAGGGAGTAATAACAGAATGGGACTTATTACTTGTACCAGAGGAGGAAATTGTCCAAGAATTACACGATCAAAAAGTCATCCAAGCAAGGAGAATAATGACCCGAAAAGACGGTACACTCGTTCCAACAAGAAGCATAATTCTTACCTTTAGCACTCCTAACTTGCCAACATCTGTGAAAGCAGGCTACCTGCATTGCCGTGTCCGACCATACATTCCGAATCCCATCAGGTGCTACAAATGCCAAAAATATGGACACTCCCAGACTGCATGTCGAGGTGAGGCAGTATGTCCCATATGCGGGTCAAAAGACCATAACCAAGCTGATTGTGCCACTACCACTCCGCATTGTCCAAATTGTAAGGGTAACCACCCAGCTTTCTCAAAAACATGTGAATTATGGAAGCAAGGAAAAAAAATTCAAAAATATAAAGTAGAGAACAAAGTGACATACTCAGAGGCAAGAAGACAGATAATCAAAACAGAGACAAAGCAAACATATGCCGCAGCAACTCAATCTTCACAGTCTGTAGGGATCCAAACTGAAGTATCGATTCCTCCAAATATATCAATCGCGAACTGGGCACGTTCGTTGCTTTCTGTTTCAAAACAATGTCCTACACAAAAAACAAGTGAACAGTCCAATAATACCCCAATCACCATACCAACGGAGGCCTCCTCAACAATAAAACCAAAAGTAATAGAAACCAAAAAACCGCAAACATCCACCACCGGAATGGACATTGATGAACATCACGAAGCAGAAGATACATTTTTAGAACTACATGCAAGTGAAGAGATGGATGTGACCCGACCCGTTTTTCCCAGGAAAGACAAAGCAAAAATTGATCGATACAAGCAAGCTGCAACTAAAAAACAGCCAGAATCGAAAACAACACAAAAAACCACATAATGGAAAAAATCCTTCAGTGGAATTGCAGAGGATTTCGAAATTCAAAAGATGATTTGCAGGATCTAATCGATCGGTATGAACCAGCTGGCATAGCCTTACAGGAAACCCTTCTAAATTCACGAGTGTGCCCTTCCTTAAAAAATTATACCATTTTTAGACGAGATAGGAGCATTGACACGCCAGCTCATGGAGGGGTGGCTATCATTGTCAGAAATAACATTCCATCCAAGCATGTATCCCTCCAGACTCCTTTTGAAGTAGTGGCAGTGCGCATTGAAATTGGTATCACCATTACAATAGCCTCTATATATCTCCCTCCTAATTTTGCTTTCTCCTCAGATGATTTAGAAAAGCTAGTAGATCAGCTGCCATCTCCTTTCTGCTTACTGGGTGACTTTAATGCTCATCATCCTCTATGGGAATCGCCAAAAATTGACAAAAGGGGTAAAATAATAGAATTGCTGCTTGATACTCACAACCTTACTCTGTTAAACACTGGTGAACCCACATATGTCCATTTTACTACAGGATCCATGACTGCAATAGACCTTTCAATCTGCTCTCCCTCCATTTATGCCAATATGGGGTGGTCAGTTCTCGATAACCCGCTAAACAGTGATCACTTACCGATTCTTTGCAGTATTCAAACAAAAGTAAACTTATCTCCATTGCAGCGATCCACGTGGAATTTCTATAGGGCAAACTGGCATAAATTTTCCTCCCTAATCTAGTTTGATGATGAGATAGTCCAGTCTCAGCCCATAGATAGTGTCAACGATCATATAACAAATCAAATATTACAAGCTGCGAATTCTGCAATACCAAAATCTTTACCTGGGAAACGCAGACAGAGACATTACTGGTGGAATCAGGAATGCACAAATGCTAAACAGACAAAAAATCGAGCTTGGAATCTCTTTAGAAAATTTCCTACAACTGCTAATTTTATTAACTTTAAAAAACTCAAGGCCAATTTCCGCCAAAAAAGAAGAAAAGCAAAGAAAGATGCCTGGATAGATTTTGCTTCCACCATAAACAAGGATACGGACAGCAGACTTGTCTGGAAGAAAATTCAAGCACTTAACGGTAAATTTGTGCAGTCTCCAGCCTCAATCCTGAACTGGAAAGGGCAAGAATTGTCTGATCCAAAAGAAATAGCAAACGCATTAGCTGAGTCTTTCGCCAGTATATCAGCAGTGTCCACATACAGTCAAACCTTCCAAAAAATTAAGGCATCTGCAGAACAACATAAAATAAATTTTTATACTAAGGCACCTCAGCCGTACAATCAGCCATTCACGTTAAAGGAACTTTTTGAGTCTCTAAACAAAACGTCAAGTACTGCTGCCGGCCCGGACGGAGTATGCTATATAATGTTAAAAAAGTTAAATAATAAAGCAATAAGTTCCCTATTGAAATTCTACAATCGAATTTATTTAGAAAATACTTATCCACACTCATGGCGTCACTCAATTGTGCTAGCCTTTCCTAAGCCAGGTAAGGATCATACCATACCGAATAATTACAGGCCGATATCGCTGACTAGCTGTTTAGGCAAAGTCTTAGAAAAAATGGTGCACAGGCGGTTAACGTGGCTTCTGGAAACAAACAGTCTGCTAAACCGAAATCAGTATGGTTTTCGGAAAAATCACTCAACCTTAGATGTGATGATTAAAGCAGAAACAAATATCCGCAATGCTTTCATTAAGAGACAACATCTGGTTATGGTCAATCTCGATATTGAGAAAGCGTTTGATACCACTTGGCGATATGGTATCCTTCAGGATCTTCGATCATTCGGTCTGAGGGGGCAGTTACCACAATTTATACAAAATTTCCTACACTACAGATCTTTTCAGGTCAGATATAGGAACGCTATATCCCAATCATTTGAACAAGAGGAGGGTGTACCGCAGGGTTCCATCCTGAGTGCAACACTATTCACAATAAGAATTACAAATATAACACAAGACATACCAAAAACAGTTGAATCATACATGTTTGCCGATGACCTGATTATCTCTTGCCAGTCACAAACCATGATTTCCATTGAAAGGCAACTTCAAATGTCCATAGCCAGAATAGAATTGTGGGCGCAACGGAATGGCTATTCATTAGCAGAAAATAAATCGACTGCAATTCATTTCTGTAAAATACGAAAATTACATCCAGATCCTGAAATATATTTAAAAAACAATCGGATTCCTCTTACCAACAATTTTCGTTTATTGGGTTTATATCTAGACAGTAAACTTAATTTTTCTAATCACGTAGCCTACCTTAGAACGGCCTGTCAAAAGAAATTAAACATCTTAAGAGCTGTGTCATCTAACTCCTGGGGTGCTGACAGACACTCCCTCACACATCTTTATAAAAGTTTTATCCGGTCCCGCTTAGATTACGGGTCACCTGTCTATGACTCGGCAAGAAACAATTCCTTGCTACGTCTAAATACTGTTCAACATAGTGCCCTAAGGATAGCCACAGGTGCCTTCAGGACATCTCCAGTCCATAGCCTGTATATTGACGCAAATGAACCGCCATCACACCTTAGACGAAAATCCTTACTATGTAGCTATGCTGCAAAAATAAAAAGTATTCCATCTCATCCTTGCTGGGAATACCTGTTTAACCCTCAGTATGAAATGCAATATCGTAATAAACCTAATGAAAACCGCCCTGCGTGTATTAGATTGCAAGAACTGATGCTCAGTTGGAATATTAACTTCCAGCATATCCTTGAAGACGTAGCTCCTCCTGAACATCCCTGGTCTCATTACTCACTGCTCTGTGATAATTACTTTCTGAGATGGAGAAAAGGCTCCCTGCCAAACAACAACTTCCAGCAGCTGCATAAAGCCCACGCCTTAGAAAACGCAGAGAAATTTCACATATATACAGACGGCTCCAAAACAGATGAAGCTGTAGGTGCTGCAGCAATCTCTTCTGCTTTTTCAATAGCTGTGTCTCTTCCTATAGAATGCAGTATCTATACCGCAGAACTGTATGCAATAAAACTAGCTCTAGATAATATAACCAAACAGCAAATCAAAAAAGCTCTTATATACACCGACTCCTTAAGTGCCGTCACTGCAATTCAATCTACTACTTCTTCCCAACATCCCATTCTTAAACAGATACGGTCTCAATTATACCAATATCAAACATCCAAACAGTTGGTTACCTTCTGCTGGATACCTGGGCATGTCGGCATCCCAGGTAATGAAAGTGCAGATCATGCAGCTAAACATCCTACAAATAGATCACTCTATCATCTGAAAGTCCCACACATTGATTATAAATACACTATTAAAACAGCATGTAGGCTTAAATGGACTAATCTGTGGCAAACACAAGTAAATAATAAACTGTTTCAGATTAAAAAAGAACCTCAGTTCTGGACTTCTAGTTTCAGGAAAAGCAGACGTGAAGAAGTGATTTTGGCAAGACTCCGTATTGGACACTCATATACAACTCATTTGTTCTTGCTTATGGGAGAAAACCCACCTCAATGTTCATTCTGTCAGACTCAGCTAACAATCAAACATATTCTAATAGAATGCCCTAATTATTCAAGTAACCGGAAATCCACTTTTTATTCTGCATCCAATCTGCTGGAACCTTTAAATTTACTACACATACTGGGAAATAATGCAAATTTTGAAGCACTGTTTAGATACTTGAAGAGCATAAATGTATATAATGGCCTCTGACAACAATTATATTAATAACTCAGTCATAAGTTAATAAAGAAAAGGCACAATATGGCCCAGGAGGCCCTTGTGCCAAAAAACCCAAAACAACAACAACAACAACTAGTATTGTTGTCACTCTCATACAATAAATGAGAGTCAGTGCTATCTATCGTATCACTTATACACCACATTTTGTAAAGGACCTGACTACAATTTCAGTCTTAACATCATGCCATAACTTCAGCACCCATTCACAAGCTTGTGCTTCTGATGGACGTATAGTCCTTCCCGTAGGCGTCGTATCATGGTTCCCCCTCTATCATCAATTTATTCCATTGCTCCCAAATGTTATTCTTGAATGGCTTACTGATGCTGACATCTAACGGCTATAACTGGGAAGTTAAGCCACCCCGAATTACCGAAAATTCTATGTTCATCATTTCGGCCAGTTGTTTGATGTTCTAAATTCTGTGCTCTAAACTGATCCCATACTAGTAGTGCATTTTTACGCAGTGTACACCAGGACTCTTGGGCCAAACTTTTACAAACCAATCCTTGATACATTCTTCATCCACCCATCTCTTCTGTCGTACAAGTACGTGAATTCCATTTGGCAGTTTATCTTTCGGTAAAGTTTTTCTTTTAAAAATTAACATTGATGGTTAGGTCCCGTCAGCACGAGTTAAAACTGCGGTATAGTTTTCATGTCCAGTGGTTTTAACAGTTATAGATTTTTTCCCTCTCAGATTTACAGTTTTATCGGATGGCACATCAAAAGTCAACGGAATTTCATCCATATTCCCGATTTGGCTAAGTTCGTAGTTGGTTCGTTTTCTAGCATTAAGGACAAATTTATGGAAATCTGATATTTTCTGTTCGTACTCATCAGGATATTCTCTGGGCTATTCTAGTTCTTGTGCGTAAACTTAACCCGTTTCTTTTCATGAAGCGATAACACCAAGATTCAGTTCCTTTAAAGTCGTCAGGAGCGGGAGTGCAGTAGCACACGCTCTTTAAGTAGACCGGGGTTCAAGCCCCTGACTGCTGAATACGGTCGATCTGCCAATCCGCACTGGACCAGCGTAGCAGATTATGGTCCATTTCCCTCAGCATGAATTGTTGAGGAGGCTTCCATCCTGCAGTGGGTTGATAATGGCTACACTTTCTTTCTTTCTATCCCAATATAATCTGCTCGTTTCCGTGCTTCTACTATTATCATTTTAGTACTCACTGCAATACCCACGTCTCTAAGTTCCATTATCCAACTACACAAGTTTTCTTCCAAATTTGGCCATTTATATGGAATTTTACGAAGGTTGTGCTTTGTTTTATCAGCTCCTTGTATTAAAACTTCCTGCTTCCTCCATCGACGAATCGGTTTCTCTGAAGGCGGTGGTCCAAAATTTCGTTCTTCTGCTCTGTTCCGTGTTCTTTGGCATATTGTACTACTTTTAGCTTAAATAAATACTGTAGTATAATTTTGCCTCCTTGATGCGCCTGCCATTGATTAGGGCTTAAATATGTAACTGGACTTCACTTGTTACTTCAACAACAGCTTGGTAATTACTAAAAAGTGTACTAACGTATAGTAGTTAACTATCCGTTAACTCCCAGTTTTGTGCATGTGCTGTATTGCCACTTTCGGCTTCTAAGATGCGGGGCGATTTTTTAAGGAAAAAAGGGAGTCTTATAAGCCGACAAATACGGTAATTACAATTGTCTTTTTTGTTGTTATTAGATATCTGTATAAATTAATTCATTAACGAATTGTTCAACTTTTCGAATTTACACTATATAAATTCATCATTTTTGAAATTACGTGAAACATTTTTGATAGTATCATCGCTGTAATATTAGAATATGAGAAAACAAAATAGGAAACAAAAAAATATTTATTTTTTAACATTTAAATACTAACAGTATACTATCAGCTCACAAAAATCAGATTACTGACAATAATCACAGTTTAATAATATTAAAATCGCCGATTAAAATTTCCAATAAAAAAAAAAAAAAAACATACAAATTAGTCTTATAATAATCTTAATAACAATACTTATAATAAGAAAATCGGATATATTTTTTTTTGTTATCGTCGTATGCCGCTCCACTTTGCTTTACTACTGTTGATAAAAAGTAGTAAAATACTTAACGTTACTATATATGTGCATATACATATTACTGAAATTACGTATTGAAAAATTAATACAAATGCCAGTAGTATGGCAAAACTGTAGGGCGAAAATTTAACATAAACCTAACAATAAATCGTAATAGGGAGGGAAGAGAAGGGGTAACAAGACAGAAACTGTAGCCGAAAGCTACCGTTTCTGTCTTGTAGTTTCTACGATATAATTTAAATCCAATTGAAATAAATCCATTTTAAAATATAAAACCAGTTGTATAACAATTTAGCGGCACCCCCCTAGTAAGGTACCAGTTCCGAGAAACGTGAAATATCACCAAAAGAGACTAATCAAACTACTAAAACAAAATAAAATAAAAATAAACTGACCATTATGCGCCATATCGACAGAAGACCACGAGGCCAATAATGGTCATGGAATCGCTGGATTTCAATCGCTAGACAAATCGTCGCATAAGCGAACCGGGTAAAGATTTAGTACTCGGTGCACCTTTCAAAATGGCGGCAGTGGTTAAAATCGGCAACTCGTTTTCCTATTTTAAAACAGCTGGAAGAGGGGGAATAAACACCCCAAGACCGCCGTTTTAAAATCGGCAACTCGTTTTCCTATTTTAAAACAGCTGGAAGAGGGTGAATAAACACCCCAAGACCATTGCCTCGTCGGCGAGCATAGAGAGGGTGCACCGAGTACTAACCCTCCTTCCTCCGATCGAGCCACAAATGTAGAGGATTTGCATAGCGGTGGTATTTATGCAGCGAAAAATAAACAATAGAACAGACAAGCACTCAAAAGCAAAGCCACACCACCGACATACTGAAAGCTTAACCAGCTTATATAGACATAGAAAATATATTTATAGATGGCGGTATAGGCGCAGCTTTAGCACGTCAAACCCACTACTTTCATCTCATTTACATATGTATGAGTAATGACATATATATATATATATTCTCTCTCTCTCTCTCTCTCTCTCTCTATATATATATATATATATATTATCTCCTTCACCTTACAGGCCTTCTCAATTTTTCCATGGTAATTACAATTGACATCCCTTCCCTTTACACTGAATATAAACATTTGTCTGTATATATATATATATATATATATATATATATCATAATAATTCTATAATCAGTATTAAATTGTAAATGGTCCACCGCGAGATTTTATTTTACTACAGCTCACAGAGTGCAAAAGGCTGCTAGCCGCTACCTAGATAATGGTTCTGGGTGAAAAGCAGCTACGATAGTTACTGTGAATGATTAACAAAATGAAAAAGATTAAAGGATTAAACAAAAAACATACTAAAATAAACTATGGGTCATTGACCTTTACGCATTAAAATATTATATTATAAGATATATGAGTATCTGGTGTCAATGGCATGTAGTAGGTAGAGAGACAGACGTAAACTGTCAAATAAGCAGAGGCGGTAAATTTATCGAATTGAAGCGCGTCTTTTGATAATTTACAAAATGCCGAAATTGCATTAATTAAAGTTTAACTGAATACAGTAGCAAATATTACATAATTCCAATGATAAGAGCAAGGTTTAAATAAATAAACATACCTGATGAATAATAAAAAATAAAATAAACATCTTCACAACACCAAAACCAACAGCCACAATTACACTTTTAACAGATATTGATACGAATAAATATAAGCAGCGCCCTCATCGCATAAAGAATACATGCATTAAACAAGTATATATATTAAATTAAATTAAAATTGAGATGGTCTTTATTATTATTAAAGATAAGGACTAGACACATTTTAGAAATAATTGTGGTACTCTTCAGGAAAAGGTTGGCCACCCCTTTACTATCTATAAATAGTTTGGCTATCGATTTTCATGAGCAATCGTTTGCAACAGCGTCAATCGGTATTAGAAAGTTGAATTGTATCTCTCGTTTTTTTTGCGATTTTTTTTGTTTTTATTTAGTCGAGATCAACAGTTTATTTTTAAAAATGGAACAGCATCATCAACAATAACGTATTGTAATACAGTAAAAATTTTATAGTATTGATAATGTTCATCTAAAAGAAAGAATTACAAATATTACCCCAGGGGCTCACATCTGGTGAATATGGACTTGGCACACACCCATGGTCCTGAGCTGGATATCATCATTCTTCTCTTTCTAGGTGAATGCCTTCTACTTCTCTCTCTCTCTCTCACCAGCCAAAAAAAAAAAAAAAAAAAAAAATTATTTTTTTTTGTCTGGTGCAGCATAAGCCTCAGGCTTCCTTGCACCATATAGCTAATAATAATAATAATACCAGAAAGGAAGAACCTGTACACCCTCGCCCACCTGATGTATATGGATGACATCAAGCTCTACGCGGAAACCGAGAAGCACCTTCAGCAACTACTCAAGATCACCGGAGAATTCAGCAATGATATTAGGATGGAACTTGGTCTAGACAAGTACAAGACGCACGGACTGCGTCAAGGAAAATTAGTCAACCGAAACTACCAGCTGCAGAGTGGTAAAGAGATCGAAGCCATGGCAGAGGGAGAGGCCTACAAATAATTGGGGATGATGCAGGCTCAGCAGTTACAGCACAAGGAAATTAAGACCTGCCTGCCGAAAAATACCTTCAGAGACTCAGACGCCTGCTGAAAGCAAAGCTGAGCGGAGGGAACACAGTTAAAGCCATAAACACCTATGCAGTCCCAATGCTAACATACTCCTTCGGGGTCACAGATTAGACTAACACCGAGCTAGAGGATATCATGAGAAAGACAAGGGCAATGATGACCAAGAGCCGCCAACACCACCCGAAATCTACCGTGGAGAGACTGACAATTGCCCGGGAAGAAGGAGGAAGGGGCCTGATAGACCTCAATAGAAGACAGCGACAGTTAACCTGAAGGATTACGTCCGGAAACACACAGCAGCAGCACTCCACCAGGCCATAAGGAAGATGGACAAGCGGTATACCCCACTCAACCTAAGCGAGAAGTCCCCCCCCCCAACAAGGAGGTACAAACGAAGCTAGAAAGATAAGAGGGGCAAAGAAGACACTCCATGGCAGACACTACAATGATCTCCATCAGGATCACATAGATAAAATTGCTTCCAATGCATGGCTCACGAGCGGGACGCTGTTCCCCGAGACTGAAGGATTCGTGCTCGCCATCCAAGACCAGGTAATCAACACCAAAAATTATAGAAAATAACATCGCCAAAGACCCCGGAGTGTCCGACGATACATGTCGACCATGCCACCTGGTCTCAGAAACGATCCAACACAACACCGCGGGGTGTAAGGTGATCACCCAGACTGAGTACACTCATAGACACGACCAGGTAGCAAGGATAATACATCAGAAGCAAGCAAGGAAATACCAGTTGACCAAAGAAAGTGTACCATACTACAAGTACGAACCACAGGCAGTACTAGGGATCCCAACCCACAAGCTGGGATCCCTAGTACTGCCTGGGATAGGACAATCCCACACAACAGACCGGACATAACCCTTGTGGACAAGAAGGAAAAGGCTACTTATCTGATTGACATAGCGATACTTAACACTGGCAACCTGCAGAAAGCCCATGGTGAAAAAATCAGGATGTACACGAACCTAACACAGGAGATCAAAGAGATGTGGCATATGCAACAAGTAACGACCATCCCGATCATCGTGTCGACCACAAGTATGGTGCCAAAGACCCTACATAACAGCCTAGCAGCAATAGGTCTCCCAGCGAACACCTACAAGGAACTCCAGAAAGTAGCAATCCTGAACACCTGCAGGATAGTCAGAGAGTTCCTCGACCAGCAGTAACACCAAACATAACAACAACTACCCTGTGTACTTGGTAGCAATACCCGTCACGAGGTGGAAACCCCAATCAGGGAGAAATAATATAAGAGACAATAATAATAAATGTGTTGAACAATGTGCTCATATTATGACTGCAAGTTCGTCACAATCTTCTGTAAAACACACTTCATATTCATAGTTGAGTAAACGTTTCTTGATTAATATACCAAAATCAGAATCTACACTATTTTTGTATAAACAGAATTTTAGCATTAGCATTAGTAGAGGCATTTGATGCAAGAAAGCAAGCTTATGCAGCATCAGCCAAAAAAAAAAAAAAAAACCCTCTTCCACTTCACCCCTCTGTTCGTTCAAAATACCTGTCCAGCTGAGCCTTAAACTTATTTAGGCTATCAACCTCCACTACAAGGGATGGAAGTCTGTTCCACCAACAAACCACCCGCTGGCTAAAGGCAAATTTCCGCACGTCTATCCTACATCTGTCTTTCCTCAATTTGAATTTATGCCCTCTCAGGTAATTATTCTGAGCTAGAGGAAGAATCCCATCAGCATTGAGCATGCTCAAACCATTCAAGGCTTTATACACCTCTATCAGATCACCTCGCTGGTGCCTAGTCTCCAGACACTGTAATTTGCAAACCTTAAGCCTTTCTTCGTAAGAGCACCCCTTTGTTCCATTCACTAATCTTGTTGCCCTTCTCTGTACTCGTTCCAGCAGCTCTACATCCTTCTTGAAATGAGGCCTCCAGACCTGTATACAGTACTCTAGGTGTGGCCTGACCATTGCCTTATACAAGGGAATAATCACCTCCTTATCCTTGCTGGAAAAATTCCTGTATATCATTGACAATACTCCATGAGCTACTCTTGCAGCCCGTCTGCACTGCTCAGAGAACTTCATATCTGCCTGCACAACCACCCCCAAGTCCCTTTCATTCTCTACCACTGTCAGTGTAGTACCACAGAGTTGATACGTTGCTCTGGGGTTGCTTTTTCCCATGTGTAGTACTTTACATTTGTCAATGTTAAACTTCATTTGCCACGTCTCAGCCCATCTGCTCAACCTTTCCAGATCCTGTTGCAGCAGCATAGTGTCAGTAGTGTCCTTGACAACCCTGCCAACCTTTGTATCGTCTGCAAACTTGGACATTAAGCTTGATATACCATCATCAATATCATTTATAAATACAGAAAACAATAATGGACCCAACACTGAGCCCTGAGGGACTCCACTAATAACATTAGTCCACGATGAGCAGTGTCCATTGATTACCACTTTTGCCAAGCATACATTAAAATTTTTTGTCACGAACGTTCAGAAAACTGGCTAAACCAAAAAATACCTTTCATAATGAAAACTCAACTGGTTAATATATTTACTGCTTCTTTATATAAGTCTGTATATATATATATATAGAACATATGCAATATATTTACATGTATAGTATATATATATATATATATATATATATATATATATATATTTTTTTTTTTTTTTTTTTCTTTTTCAGAAACCTTTTATTGAAGTTACAGTGGAAAAACCGCGCCATCGACGTATCAAGCGAATGATTGGTTTGAACTGCGAAGAAAATTCGAACGAAGTGCGATGTTGCAGATATCCTCTTACAGTAGACTTTGAAGAATTTGGATGGGACTGGATCATCGCACCGAAAAGATACGAAGCGAATTACTGCAGTGGTGAATGCCCATACGTCTTTCTTCAAAAATATCCTCACACACACCTTGTACAACAGGCGAATCCTCAAGGGTCTGCTGGTCCCTGTTGCGCTCCTCGAAAAATGACATCAATATCTATGCTTTATTTTGATGAAGAATTCAACATCATCTATGGCACGTTACCGGGAATGGTTGTCGATCGTTGTGGATGTTCATAGTTATTACTACCTTATATTCCCCCATTTTTTTTTGCGATTTCGTCGAGCAGGAAACGAATTTACAGTGAATATCCTAATATCTTGTATGGGTACCTCACTGTGAAGAGTACGGTAAACTTTACGAAATCTGACACATTTTACAAAAAAAAAAAAAAAAAAAGAAAGAAAAGAAAGAAAAAAATAATAAAGAAAGAAAATCAACATTTTGCAATCCAGAAATATTAAGAAAATGAACAGTACTCGAATCAACGGCGCATTTATCTTTAAGGAGCCATGGGAAAAATGACATTTCTTTCTTTATAAGATGCCTGTAAGATTATCTTGTTTTTTTTTAACGAGTTGTCCTGGTATTGCACCACTGTCAAATAGACGACTCGAGTAGGATAATTGGCCATTTGTTTTAAAACTAAACCAAGAGTAAGATGGCAAGAGGGAAAGATGACTTATTCTAAATGAACAAGCAGAACGTGTAATGGGGCAAAGAAGAAGAGAAAATTTAAACGACGTAAAATGCAATGGTGTTAATTCTCACAGCTAAAAACTTGCCTTTGGAACGGCACTTTTGTTGGATATTAGGCTTTCGGCAACTTAGCTGATACTGCATCGTATATATGTTTGCACACTGCGTGTTTTGCAGTCGATTTTCTGTTTGCTGGAAGAAAAACCCGAATGTCCGGGAGTACAACCGTGCTATCCTCGCCTGAGACAGACTAACTCAGTCACTTTTTTAAAAAGAGACATAAAAATTCCCTGTCATTGACGGAATTCGAGCTCAGGTCTTTTCCACCCGCTGTAGGGAGGACGGTAATTATATCAACTGTGTTGATATAATTACCGTCCTCGTAATTATATCACGAGGGCGGCTTTGGAACGAGTTGCCCTGATATTGCAGTACTTTTTTTATAGATGTCCTCTCAGAATTGAAATAGTCGTTTGTTTAAAAGGTGAGATTGCTATGACAGCCTGTTTCAGGACGCACTGGTTTCCAGTGAAAACACGCAGACCAAACAATTGTAAAGAATTTCTTCGATGTGAGCTGCCATGCGGCATACATGCTTTGTAACAACTCGTTACAAAGACAAGTTTGTTCTGCTGTGAGAATTAAGACCATTGCATTACACATGCAGTTTAAATCCTGCTGCCCAAAAGCAGATAAAGATAAAGATAAATATGCTTACAGAGGTGAATTAGTTGAGTTGTTTGTGCTTAATATTTATTGAAATGTGCTTCTTCAAACTGCTTAATCAGTAGGTATACCTCTCCAAAATCCGGAAAATTTTAAAATTCGACACCTCTCAATTCCAACGATGCTGGATTTTAAAGATTTTACTGTATATATTCAGGAAACTAAAATGTAGTTTAGAATCCGGAATGCGTTAAAATCCGGCATATTTTATACACACACATTCGTCTGAATACATGCATAAAAGGGTGACATTTCTTTCTTTATAAGAAACTTTCAAGATTGTCTTCTCCTTTAAACTGTTTTTTTTTTATTTTATCGACCAGCAGGATTTAAACTACATTGATTAATACAATAGCCTTAATTCTCACAGCAAAACAAACTTGCCTTTCAACGAGTTATCTGCTATTGTACTGTTTTCAAACAAATGGCCTCTCCAAAAGGTTAATTGGACATTTGTTTGAAAGATGAGTTTGCTATGTCAGCCAGTTTCGGAAATAACTGGTCCACCATCAGATATATGATCTGTAGTGACAACACGCAAACAAAACAGTTATAAAAAAGTTGTTCTATGTGCGCTACCATGCTGTATACGAAACAGTTTTCAGATTTGTCATGTAGTTAAAGCTATCTGTTGAAAGTACTGCAATGAGGGCAACCCATTACAAAGGCAAGTTTGTTCTTTGTGAGAATTAAGACCACTGCTTTATCCAAGCAGTTTAAATCCCGCTCGCAGAAACAAATGGAATGATAGTCATTATAAATGTTTACACATGTAAATGAATTCAGTGGTTTTTGCATAATATTTATCGAAATGGGATCCTATAAAACTGCGAACCTTTAGGTATATCTCTCTGAAATCTTAAAATTTTAAAATCCGTCACCTCTCAATCTCCGAGAGTGCAGGATTTCACGGAGTTTACTGTACTATCTTTTCCTTACTTGCATGGAGGAAAATAAAATAAAAATAAAAAATAAAAGTCTTTAACAACATTCCTTATGAAACGTGCAAGCTGAATATCACTGGATATTTTGTTCAAATTTTGTGTTACATGGATTGACAAATAAGTGAGATTTAGATTAGGGATTATCACTGTTTTTTTTTTTTTGTTTTTTTTAAACACAATATTATTTTATGAGTTATTTATATTTTTATGCATCCAGTTTTCTACATGCATGTTTTCATTCGTGGCGTGAAATATATAGTACGTTCATGTCAACTGCATAGAGTTTCCAAAAAAAAAAAAAGTTAAAAAAAAAAACAATTCTACTGCAATTACATTTAAAATTAGTACATTCTTCGATAAAAAGTAGCTACTTGCTGTTGTAATCTTTTAGCTTCGAAATCCGCTCAACCTAGTGAAATGTTTTATTACATCATGTTTCCGACATTCTGAGTCAGCTGCCTCCCATATTCATAACGTACTTTATGTTCTTCCAAATAATGATGAATGAAACGGCGTAATAGTAAATGTTCATATTTTGTAACCTCTTCATCGAAGAAATCTATGCAGTTCTCCCAGCGTAGATTAAAAGCTGTCTTTACTTCTCAAAAAAGAAAAAAAAAAAAAAGTTTCATGTTAAGTTCCTGTATCACTTCGTCAGTGGCTGCAAAGACAATAGCATAGAATTTTTGTTAGAATATGTATTATACTTGTTATATAACGCTGTTAGCTCATGCCTTAATCCTGTACTGACTATTAATTAGTAGTATCTACAGTAGAGTTTCGAAGTACGAGAAGGTTAGGTTCCTGATACCACATCATAAGTGAGAATTCGCTTTATTCGGGATTCTTCCTATGGAAAATCTATTTAAGTAAAATAAAACCAGCGAACTCCTACGGACCATGTATGTGTGTACGTAGACATCATTTGTATAAATTGAATGTACATGAATCTTAAAGTACACAACATGGGACGAGTCCTTCCTCATAAAGGGTACAGTTTCCTATCTAGGGGAGGCCGTGTTTAGGTTAAAGACATGTTACCGTCCTTATTAATCCGTAGAGTACCATCTAGTTCAAGTACAGAATTCTTACTTGTCTGAAAGGAAAGCTGATACTGCGCACCAGCTAATGACTCCGACTTTTCCATTACTTCTCTTACCCTCACGTGCCTTCAACTGCAATTATTATTATTATTAGCCATACGGTGCAAGGAAGCCTGAGGCGTATGCTGTACCAGCCAAAAAAAATTTCTGAGTTACCCCGAGAGAGAGAAAGAGAATCACCAAGAAAGAGAAGAATGACAATATCCAGCTCAGGACCCTGGGTGTGCCAAGCTAATGCTCACCAGATGTGAGCCCCTGATCATAAAACGGACCTGCGATAACCACGAGTCACGAACATAAGTATTAACTAAAGGGATCAATGGCGTATGAGTGGGATTGCGTAATGTGAATTCTCATACTTTGTGACCATACTGAATAAAAAAAGAATATTTATTAAGGATTTAAAGCGCCCTTTTGACAACTGTAAAAGTTTTATCATTTGTCAAAAAGTAACTTTTAATGACAGTGAACTCAGAAGCCACAAACAATTCTTTTAAAACTTAATTTTTGTAATTTTTAAAACTTCATTCTTTTCGAACTTATATATTTTTTCAAAACTTGTCTTTTGAACCTGAAGTTTATTTTATTGTGGCTGAAAACTTTTATAACTATTATCTGTATTACTAATTAATGTTAATGATTATTACATTAAAAAGTTTTAAATGAATGAAACAACTTTTAATAGAATTCGTAATCAGATTATTTCGCAGTCATTGACAGAGTGATACAAAAACATATCAGAAAAGGTCTGAAAGTACTAATCTGTACCTTTTAAGAAATAAAGGCAAATGTTACTAAGCAGCGAGAAGTATTTAAAATAACTTCAATTATAACTGGAATTTATCTGCTTCGCATCGTGCAATTTACAGAATAAAGTGTAAAATAAAGTGTAAATTCACAACTCGGAAATACATTCCACACGAAATCACTACAAAGTTAAGTTTTTTTAAAATTATTTTTAAAAGTGTATTATTCAAGTGGGTCATTAAAGATTTAGTCAATCATTGTCTTTTATTTTTATTTATTTATCAGATTGAAATACCTTATTGATTACATTTTGAGATTTAGATACATTATTTATTACATGTTCAAATTAGATAGATGAAATAAAATTTAGCAAAAAACATTCGAAATTATTAAATATGGTTAAAAATAAATTTAATTAAAACAGGTATAGATGAGAAATAATTACAAATTTGCAGTATATTAAATGAGTAAGATAAAAAATTAAATATTAAAAAACTCCACTTAAGGATTTACATGTTCAAATTATCAAAACAGAAATTGTTTTTGTTCCTTTATTTAAAAAAAACAAAAAATAAAATAAAATAAAAATAAAATAAAAATTTAAATAAAAAAAACAAAAACTTTTTTTTCGCCAATAACTTTTTGTTCATGTTCAGAACATTTCTCAAATAGCATTAGCGTTAGTTGAGGCATATGATGCAAGACAGCAAGCTTATACAGCATCAGCCAAAAAAAAAACATTTCCCATTTCACCCATCCGGTCATACCAAATGTTTGTCTAATTCAACCTTAAAAATTTATTTAAGCTATCAACTTCCACAACATCAGAGGGAAGTCTGTTCTAGCAATCAACTACCCTCTGGCTAAATGCAAACTTCCGCACATCTAATCTACAACTGTCTTTCCTCACTTTGAATCTATGCCCCTTAATGTTCGCAATCTGAGCAAGAGGAAATATACCATCAGCATTGAGCCTGCTCAAACCATTCAAGACCTTATACACCTCAATCACATCACCTCGCAGATGCCTGTTCTCCAGATGCCGAAAATTTCAGAACTTAAGCCTCTCTTGGTAAGAGCACCCCTTTGTTCCTCTCACCAATCTTGTTGCCCTTCTCTGTACTCGTTCTAGCAACTCTACTTCCTTCCTAAAATGAGGCCTCCAGACCTGTACGCGGTACCCAAGGTGTGGCCTGACCATTGCCTTATACAAGGGGATAATCACCTCCTTGTCTCTGCTACTAGCAAAATTCCTATATATCATGGAAAAAACTCCATGACCTGCTCTGGCAGCCCGTCTGCACTGCTCAGAAAACTTCATTTCTGACTACACAATTATCCCCAGGTCTTTTTCATTTTCCACCTCCCTGAACGTAGTACCGCACAGTTGGTAGGTTTCTCTTGGGTTATTGCTACCCATATGCAGTACTTTGTATTTGTCAATGTTCAACTTTAGTTACCACTTCTCAGCCCATCTGCCTAACTTCTCTAGATACTATTGCATTAGCATACTACCTTTACTGTCATTAACAACCCTGCCAAACTTTGTATCATCTGAAAACTTGAACATTAAGCCTGATATACCGTCATCGATATCATTTATAAATACACAAAACAACAGTGAACCTCGCACCGAACACTGGGGGGACTCCAATAATAACATTAGTCCACGAAGAGCAGTATCCATTTATTATCACTCTCTGCCGTCTCTCACTCAACCATCCATTTATCCATTGCAGCAACTTGCCCTTAATACCATACTGCTCCAATTTGTAAAGCAGTCTTCCATGTGCAACAGTATCAAAAGCTTTCCTGAAACCCAAGTATATGATATATCAAAATTATTTTTTGCATCCAGTTCCTTTGTGACCACATCCTACTATCGAATCAAATTGGTTGGACAAGACTTCTCTTTAACAAACCCCTGAATCTAAAGATGCTCTCATAATTATGGCTATGGGTTTGCTAACTTTCCTCAATGCCTCCTTCAATATAACTGGATAGATTCCATCCATGCCAGGTGCCTTTTTTATATTTAACTTCAACAATTTTTCCTCCACTTTGCTCTCCGTTATTACAAAATCATTTAGCTCCCCGTTACAATTTAGTAAACTTCTGTCCTCCCCTTAGAATTGCTGTAGAATTCCTCATGTGTGAATGTAGATGCAAAATACTCATTTAGTTTGTCAGCTATCTGAGCAGGATCATCAACAGTCGAACCACCAACATCAAGTGGACCAATCTGATTCATCCCCTTCCTTCTAGAGTTTACATAAGTAAAGAAGTCTTTGTTGTTTTTCTTTGCATCCTTTGCCAAGGATTTCTCGTAATCAGCCTTCGCTGGCTAACCTCCTTTGTGACCTGATTACAGACTAATTTATATCTGCCATAGGCTTCTCTGTTACCTGATAATTTATATGCATCCCACACATTTTTCTTCTCTTCCACGAGCTTCATTAGTTCATATGAAATCCATTTAGGTCTAAATCTTGAACAGTATTTCTTGGTTGGTATGAAAAGCCTAATATCTTCCAAGATTAATTCCTTGAAGGCTTGAAGATTAATTCCATTTCGAATTCGATGTTTTTAACATCATTAATTAATCCTATTGTATAGAATTTAAAAACTGTCTGAGACCACTGTAGTCACTTTACGGAAACAAAAACCTTCCCCTTTACCCTTGATGATACTATGATCACTGTCACCTAGAGGTTCCTTTATCTGCAAATTCTTAATGCATGAATAATCACTGCTGATAATCAGATCAAGAGTATTATCCTCTCTGGTTGCCCCTCGAACATGCTACTGTAGAAAACAATCCTCCAATATATCCACAAAAGTCTTGCTAGTATGCGAGTGACCAACCCACAAGTTCTAATTAAAATCCTCATTACATGACATTCTGATTTACTGGCCCACTCTATTTCTCTGCAGAATTGTTCGTTGTACTCAACAGAATCATTGGGCCTATAACACACTCCTACTTTCATTTTCCCTTTCCCAGTGTTGTCACACCAAAATGACTCAACATTGCACTATCCATCTATGTAATCTGGATGCACTTCCTTAGGTTTCATGTGTTTCTTAACTAACAGCATAACCCCCGCCTCCCTTCGTACCCTGTCTATCCTTTCTGCACACATTGTACTCCCCAAATTCAAATTTTGCACTGCTTATATCCTTGTGACACCATCTCTGATATCCCAACAATATGTGCCTTTCATGTCTTGATCAGCACTTCAGATTCATCAAATTTATTTACTATGCTTCTAACTAATCGCTACTTTTTCCGTTGAACTACCCTCTGGTTAGCACAGTTGGTAGAATCGCTGTTTTCCCCCACAATGTGTGGAGAAGACCTGAGTTCGAGCCTCATCGACGACTTGAGAAATTTACATGAGCCTTTTTCACAACGTGGCTGCGTTTGTCGGTCTAAGGCGAGAGTGGCATGGTTTTGGTTTTCTGCAAATTCGGATTTTTCGTTCAGCAAACAGAAAATCGACCACAGATCCCAAGCAATTTATAGACGGTATATACGGAGCAATACGGCCTTAGTCGCTGATGTTCCTAAAAACCATACAACAGGGGTCAGCAATCTGCGGCTGTTTAGCCTTTATCCCACATTAAGCAAATTTTGAAATGGAGTTAGAAGATTTAACATCGAGGACATGTGGAGTACAAGACTAAAATGCCTTAAAACTGAAATTGAGGATTTGGAGAGGCAAAAGGCTGCCCTTGCAATGCTACATAAATGGATTCCGATGGATGAATTAAAAAAACAAGGCCAAATTGTGTTCGATGCGGTTTGTAGCTTACTGGACATGTATATAAATTTGAAAATATTTGCGTTTGGACTTCTCTCAGTTTTTGTTTCGAAGAATTTCTGCGGGCAAATGTTTTCAAACATGAACTGACGTAGCCGAGTAGCCAGGAGTGTAGTGCAGTACCACACGCTCCTTGAGTGGACCGGGGTTCAAGCCAGTGACTGTTAAATATGATTAAAATTTTTTTGATTGATTTATTGTAAATTCCACTGACCTGGTGGTCGTGCCGGAGTATAAATAAAAACTATATTAAAAATAAATCAAGAAACCGTATGAACAATGCGAGCCTCTCAGCATGCTTTAAAGATGAAAATTACAGCATACTTCCGTGATGTTGAGAGACTCGCTCAAGAAGTTCAGCCGCAAAACGCAAATTAATTAGAAATATTATTAATAAATAATATTTCAAAATATATATTTTTTTATAAAACACCTACCCACTCTATTCCATTTCTTAAAAACTCCCCCCTCCTCCCCCCAGCTTGAGCTGAAGTGCGGCTCTTCGGATTCTCTTTTTTTTTCTTCAATTAGATCAAAAATGCCTCTTCACTAAAAAAGGTTGCCGACACCTGCACTACAACAACAACAACCCGCTGAACTTACAAGAAAGATAACAGCAACACTGCCCGTCACTTCACTGTGTGTGTGTGTGTGTGTACACAGTGGTATCGTCACCGTCCTCCCACACGTGGTTGAGAAGACACCGGTTCGAATCCCGTCGGATGACGCGAGGAACTTTAACGGGTTTTCGCTCTGTGGTTGAGTTAGTCTGTCTCAGGCGTAGATAGCAATGTTTTATTTTTTTCCAGAAATGGTTTTTTTTTTCGTCCAGCAAAACAGGCAATTCGACCAGAGAACACACGCAATTCGCAGACATAACACATATGAGGGCATATATAAGAAATTATGGGTGGTCCTAATTTCATAGTTTGAGGGGGTTTTTTTTTTAAGTCACTTTCCTGATAATTTTCTCCGGTTCACCAATAGTTGTTCGCTTTCTCGGATAAACTTCTTTGCCCTAGTACCAAAAGAAAACAAATCCATAGTGGCGAAATCAGGGAGCCTTGCGATGTTGGTCCACATCTGGTAATCTAGATATTAAACAGTAAAAATATATTATAAAATATAAGAAAAAAGCATAAAAATAGAATGCAAGTAGAGTGAGAATACAGATTATGAATGAAGTAAATGTCTGTCTCTCCCACTCCCCACTGTCAGCGAACATATCCTACTCCCAGAGCAGGGTGGCAGTTTGACCATCCTACTGGAATCGACACAACACGCCATTTGCAATTTGAACTGAGTGCTCAAAAAAACTGGGTGCCCTTTGAAACCTGATCCCCAGGCAGAGGGATAACGGGTCTCTGTCTTCTCCCCTCCCTGCATCCCAGGCGCCTCCGTAGCCAGGTGAGAAGGAGCAGCAATGCGTAGCACACGCTTCTTGATTAGACCGGGGTTCGAGCCCGTCACCACCAAATACGGAGGATGCGGAAAGGTCAGGGAATGACCACCGAATATCCCGGAGCAATATGGCCTTAGTTGCTAATGCTCCTAAAAACCAAATAACAACAATAGCAATAACCCTGCATTCCCCATACTTCGCCTGGTGGGGCTCGTCCCCACTGACCTCTATGGGGATGCCTACTCTTTCGTCCCCATCCTCCTACCTGCTTCCCCCAATCTTCAGTCCCCCCACTCTAACTAAACTGACCGAGTACGCCCCCTTAACAATGCCGCCAAATTCTAATCAACATCTAAATTCAACCGCTGTCTCGAAAATCTCTTTTGGCCTTTCCAAATTCTAGTGTTCTTCCCCCCCCCCCTTTTTTTAGATATATAGGCCTTGTCACTGAAATCTTTAGAAATTAGGTGGCAGGGCCTGCCAGAGTACTTAAATAATCTACTGGGTGCCTGACCTGCCTCCTCGTGGCAAAGTGTGAGCAACAGTTGGTTCCCAATAGGGGCCCAACGGCTAAATGGTCAGAGAAACAACAGAACATAACACTATACAACATTCCACTCCCCACACACTTCTTAAATCTCTGGCCTTCGCACAGTTCTGTGTCTCAAAAATTTAAGTTTTTTACTTATTTATTTTATTTTATCATTTTTTTTTATTTTATTTATTTATTGTTTAGGTCTTTGCCACTGAAATCTCAGGAAATTAGGTGGCAGGACCTGTCAGAGTGAAAACTTAAAATTACTTGGTACCTGGTCTGCCTCCACGAGGCATAGTGTGGTCAACGTTAAGCTCCAGCAGGGGTCTAGCGGCTAAATGACCAAAGGATCAACGATACATAACACTACACTTACAAAATCAATACACTTTTAAATCTCTGGCCTTTACAGTGAACTGTTACACCTACAATGAAAGCAATGCGAAGATGGAGGGAAACCCCTGGTGCCATTTGACATGAACACACTAGCACAATTGTGGTAAACCACCGGTGGCTTCCCAACACAAACACTTTGCCATTATTCCATGTATGGTGTCTGTGCAAGTAGCACAGTGGTATCGTCACCATCCTCCCCTCACTGGGTGGAAAAGGCCCGGGTTCGAATCGTGTCGATGACGACTGTTACTTTTATGGGCTTTTTTCACTCCGTGGCTGAGTTAGTCGGTTTCAGGTGTAGATAGCAAGGTTTTTTTGAGAACCCGAGTTCCCAAATTGCGTGTTCTCTGATCGATCCCAGCGAAAAACCCCAGCGGGGTTTTTCAGCCAGAAAAGCAGGCAAATCGATCAGAGAACACTCAATTTACAGACACAATACACATGGGTAGTTGAAATTTCATTTCCAGGTGACCGTAATAAAATTGTTTAGTAGTTTCACAGTTTTTTTTTTTTTTTAATAAAAAAAATTCCTCCTATCCTCACGTTTTACTCGCATCTAGACTATCTTAACTGCAAAGTCAGGAACTACACCGCAATGGTAACAAGGATCAACAGGTCTGACTGGGGCCTCAGTCGCCGCTCACTGCAAACGCTGTACAAAGCTGTATCACCCACTATCACCTACTTCGTAATCAAAGAAAGCCCACCTTCATTCAGCGCAATATCCTTCTCACTGTCACTCGTGCCTGCTGCACTGTAAGCAACCCAGCGCTCCAAGTTCTGGCCGGAGTTCTCCTTCTGGACCAGGAGGTAATTCGCAAAAGCGTGCACTATCGGCTTGCCAAGGGGCTCCCTATCATCATCCTACCTGACTCCAGCGGCAGTGACCTCTGAGACGAACACACCGGACATGACTATTGCTACAAATCGACCAGAGAACAGACGCAATTTACAGTCATAATTTACTATTATTATTGCTTCAGCTTGCTGCCAAGGCCATTAGGTATTAAGCATCTTGAGGGTCTGACGGCACCTGGAATTTCTCCCATCTCCGCGTATGTTCTCTGTATCGGACAAGCCAGAGATTTAAAAGTGTGTGGGATATGTGCTATGTACTATGTTGTGCCCATTGTTCGTCCGGCCTGTTAGCCGCCGGACCCCTAGTGAGACCCGACGTTACCAATACCAGCCTGGAATTTCTCCCATCCGGCCGGCCGGCCGGTTGTTACCAATATTTGTACTCTGGAGGGTCCTGCCACTTACTTTCCTGGGACTTCAGTGGCTAGGCCCAAAAAAAAAAAAAAAAAAATTCGAGGTTGAAATTAGTGATACTTAATAAGTTAGTATCAATAGTATGCGACGTGGAGCTGTACGGTAAAAGTGAGTTTTAAAAACCAAATAGGTTCGAGAAAGAATTTTGAAGTTCTCTTTTAATTTTGACGTGTAGGGCTAAATGCTGTGCAAGACAAAAGTTTGGGAGAGGCTGAAGACTGGGGGGAAGAAACTGGAAGTAAGGGGCAGACAGAGTAGATGGCCCCTGCAGGCAGTGAGACATGCTCGTGCCCCACCAGAGTGAGAAAATTGGGGAGGCGAGGAGGGGAGGAGAGGCAACCTCTCCCCCTCCACAGGAGTTTGGAAAGAAAGATCTGCCTAAGAGAGTGCGGATTTGGGTCGCCAATGGGCTGTCCCAGCGGGAGAGTGCCACCGTATATCGTCTCTGTTAGTTTGCAGGCCCTGAAAAGCTGGCCGTTGGGTCTCATCCAGGTGAGACACCAATGGGGGGTTAAATCTGGGATGTCATCTTTGCAGACTGCATATAGTCTGGGTCTTATCTTTGGGTCATTTGACCCCATTATGACCCCATTATCTTGGGGTCATAATCAAGTCTACTGGCTGTCACTATGGGGATTTATCCCTTCCGTGATGTTTACTTGTCTTTACACTACCTTTTGTCGTTATGTAGTGGGTCTGTGCTGCAAGGTCTTGGGGCAGTGTCCCTTTGTTCTGATGTCATGACTCTTTAAAGGTGTTTTTCGCTTCCATTGGCGGTAAATGGAAACGAAAAACTCTTGTAGTTAGACAATATATTTTCACTTGTCTTTTCCAGTGCATTTTGTAGTCAGTCCAAGGTCGGTGTTGTCTAGCTGCTATTTGCAGGTTTGGTTTGTCTCATTCCATTTAGGTCTTCTGTTAGTGGCGGTTAGTGTTTGGCGCCTGGTAAATAATCCCTGGGCAAAATCAGTTAAGGCTAAATATTCCTTTTGTGTATCTCGTAGATGTGACTCAAGATCCCTCGGTAGATAGCGAACAGAAAAAATTATGGAATCCTTGATGCAGTCACAAAGTAACCACCTCGACATTATTGACGAGACACCCGATCAGGGGCCTCTCAAGCCAAGCGAAAAAATAAGCGAGTGACCCGCTCCCAGACCGAGTCTAGAGAGCAGCCCGACCACACAGCATCTCAAAGGGAAACAAACAACGATGACAAACAACAGGAACCACCCCTGAACCACACTCTTCCAGAGGGCTCCATCTATGATAAAACATTCATTTTAAAAACAGCCCTTAAAAATATATTCAAAGAGAACCCTAACAGGATCTCCTCCGGACTGATGTCTCAAATTGTGACAATATTTCACAAAATGGAGACAATTCTACATGGTACATACTTAGAAAGTGAGAGAATAGCTACTTAGAAAGTGAGAGAATAACTATAAACCTATATGGAATGTGGGGCAAACAAAATGCCACAGCGCGCCCCCACATATGCCCAAGCGCTGAGGAATATACCAAACGAGGCAGAGAAAACAAACAAAGTGGAAATCCAACAAAAGAAAGTATTATTGAAAACCCCGAACATCGTCATACTGAGACCCACCGGAGAAGAGAGACCCTCCAGTGAACAAATAAAGCGAAAAGTCATAAACAATCTCAAAGAGGACTTCGAAGACACTAGGATAAAGTCTATCCGGAAAACAAGAAGTCCTGGTACCGTAATTGAGACGGAAAGCAAGGAGGAAGCCGAGGGGATAATAACGAACCCCAAGCTAAATATCCTAGAACTCATGGCAGAGACCTCAAAAAAGAAAGGCCCATCAATAGTTATTTTCAATGTGGACCAAAATCTACAACCACAATAACTCACGGAAGAAATATATAGAAGAAACCTAAAAAGCCACCTACCGAATCAAGAAGGGGCTACACTGCTGACCCCAAAATATAGAACCCAGTCCAAAACAAATGGAGGATATAACTGGACAGTTGAGCTGACTCCGCCCGCCTGGCAGGTCCTAAAAAACCAAAGCAGGATTTTTGTCGAGTGGAGCTGCCTCCGTTTTAGAGAGCATGTGGCCATACCGACGTGCTTTAGATGTTGCAAATATGGCCACACCACTCACACCTGCGCCCAAAAGGAACCAACCTGCGGCCACTGCTCAGAGAGGGAACATGATTTTAAGACTTGCCCCAACAAAACTAAGGAACCCATCTGCACCAATTGCAAAAGCTTCAGAATGGATCACAACCACTCCATCCGAGACTCAAACTGTCCCACTTACCTCAAGGTAAAAGGCACCTACCAACAAAGAATCGATTATGGAAATACAACATAAAAAATACAATTGCGTGTACTAAAGATACACCAACTAAACGCCCACCGAGCTCGAGCGGTTGTTGAGCAGGTACGACTCCAAGCAGATGAGGATAATGCCGACATTATCATAGTCCTAGAACCGAATACCAATCAGAAACAAGTAAGGGGATACCCGCTCAATTATAAAATTGTTCAAAGCAACGAAGACATCCCCTGGGCAGGCAGTACTAGTAAGAAATCCAGAGATAACGGTTACAAAGATACCACAACTTTGCACGCCCTGGGCAGCCTGTACCCATATAATATGCTCCATAGGCAGCTACTACATAATAGCTCTCTACTGTAGGCCTGGAGTAGAAATCGACTTTGCCACAACATATCTACAATCAGTACAGACAACCCTGGTAGGGCATAAAATCTTGATTGGAGCGGATGTTAACTGCCGATCACCTGTCTGGCACAGTGCCAAACCGGACCGCAGGGGACCTCAAACGGACGGAAACTAGAAGACTTCCTAGCAAATTCAATATTTACAGTCATAAACCAGCCGTTCTGCCTCCCAACGTATTGTAACATGCTATGGGAAGAAACGATCGACATAACTTTAACGTCCAGAAATATAGATACAAACGTAACCCACTGGACTGTACAAAACGTGTGGACTACGTCTGACCACCGAACCATAACTTACAGCATACAAAGGAATCAGGCTAGAACAGTCGCCACTAAATATATGTCAAACAGATTCGCAATGGGGAAAGCAAATTGGGACGCCTACTGCAATTTCTTATCCACCCAAGGGAGACAGTACATGGAGGACTTGGACAGACGGGAGACCGAAGGTGAAAGGATAGACCCCAGCCAGTTCGCACAAGATATAACCTGCATAATCATCAATGCAGTGGAAGCGTCCATGATAAGGAAAATTCCGATGACGGGAGCGATGCCGTGGTGGACCCCGGAGCTGCAAAGAATGAGAAGACAAGTACAGGATAAAAGAAAGCAGTATCAAAGGGCACGAAGAACATGGCCCCAGGCGGAAGTCGCGGAACTGAGACAACAATATAGACAGATCCGAAACTTTTATACAAAAACTATTAAGAAAAACAAGAAAACATCCTGGGAACGACTTGTCCAAGTAACAGGAAATACTGAACCCTGGGGAGTGGTGTATAAAATCATCACAAACAAATTCCCCAGAGGCGAAGTGATGACCGCAACAAAGACGGCGCAAGGAACACTCATGCAACATGGCAGGACTCAATAAAGAACATACTCAGCAATCTAATCCAAGACCCATACTAACAGAGGACCAGAAAGCCATCTGCCAAGCAAACGAAGAATATGAGACCCAACAACTAGAACCCTCTTTCACAGCCAACGAACTACAAGAAGCGGTATCACAAACCAGGAACAAAAAGTGCCCTGACCCCGATCTCATCGAGCCGGAAATGGTCAAGAAAGCAGCAGAGGTTATGCCGGACCTCCTGCTCCGACTGTACAACACCTGTATCAAAGAGGGCCAGTTCCCCACAGCCAATATAAAACTGATCCTCAAAAATCAAAACAGACCAGCAAAATCCCAATTTATATAGACCCATAGCCTTACTGTCGATACTAAGCAAGCTTTACCAAAGATTATTGCATAAAAGGATCCACAACCACTATAATGAGGCAAACCTGAATTCACCCAAGCTATACGGCTTCAAATCGGGATCTTCGACCATAGATGCCGTCCAAGGCCTAATCACCAAAGCGATGCAGTGTACCAAGAAATATTTCTTTGTCATAGCCGTCGACTTTGCTGGGGCGTTCGACACACTCTGGTGGCCGAGCGTCCTTTGCAGGCTCAGGGCAGCGAGAACACCAAGCAATTTGTACAGGAGCATCAAAACTTATCTCTCAGACAGAAACGTCCAAGTAATAACGCCCTACAAGAAGTTGACCTAGCCGGTCCGCAGGGGCTGCCCTCAGGGATCTGTCCTGGGGCCGCTCCTGTGGAATATAATGTTTGACGAGTTCCTCACCATGGACCTGGGGGAAGTGGAGGCCCAGGCCTTCGCAGACGACCTCTTACTGACGGTCGCGGCGGATTCCAGACAGAACCTTGAAACGCTTGCAAACCAAGCCCTTGAAACCTTGCAGGACTGGACAAAACTACACACCTTAACAATCTCGCCAACGAAGACGGACTCAGTGCTATTGAGAGGGAGGTTAAACCTTAGAAGATCACCACAAATCAAGCTGGCAGGACAAACAATCAAACTGTCAACGCAAATTAAATATCTGGGACTGATCATCGATCAGAACTTATCATTTAAACCGCACCTAATCTATCTAAAAGAGAAACTGCGGAAATACACAGCGCTCGTTGCCAGAGTTCCACGCAGGGACTGGGGGCTAAACAGGAGAACCCTGTCCCTGTATTATAAAGCCATCTTCATCCCGATAATTACATATGGATCTCCCATATGTTACAAGAAAGCAGGAACAGCAGTGAATAAAAGGATACTGGACACGATCCAACGCAACATATTATTAACAATAACAAGAGCATGTAACACGGTTAGTACGAGTGCCCTAGAGGTCCTTGCGGGGACCCTACGCTTGGACTTAGAGGTAACCCGCTGCGGACTGATGTATCTACTAGCCAAAGGAACCCAAACCACCTACAACGGTCTTACCATTGACATCACCAATAACAGGAAAAACGAGAAACAAAAAATAGTGGACCACCTCGTACAAATTTGGCAGAGAAGATGCACAGACGTGGAAAAAGGAGCGATAAAAAAACAATTTATTCCCCAAGTAACCAAGCTGTATCCCAAGGCTCCCGCATGGCTGTACCCAGGCCTAAACGCTACTTTTCTACTCACCGGCCACGGGCCTTTCAAGGCCAAATTAAATGCCTTGGACATAATCGAAGAATCACACTATCTCTGCGGCGAACTAGAAACATGGCATCACGTTATGCATCAGTGTGAAATATACGAAGACATTAGATGTCAAATGATCACGAGAATTAAATACATCCCTAACACACAGGAACACCATCTCCTGGACACACCAGAAGAATTTGCGGCCTTTAGTAGCTTTGCCCAGGACGTCTTCTCCAGACGAAAACTACAAATAGCTATCCACCAAGCCCAACAGGAGTAATGAAACCAAATATGAACACCAAGGAATACGAGAAACTAAGTAAGGACGGGGATATCAACAAATGATTGATGACTATTGGAATATGCCACCCAAAGCTGAGAACGGAACGCCACCCGTTTAAGATAACAGAACCCACCTGATAGGGAAGTAAAAAAAAAAAAAAAAAAAAAAAAAAGCTATCACACAATCAGAGAAGGATTCTGAACAAAAGAAAGAGCAACACAAGTATGCGGCTTGCCCCATGAGTGACAATGAAGAGAAACAGACGTGAGACAAAGACCATATTGGAAACCTGAAGAGGGCACTCTAGCCCTCTTCACCTATAATTCCTAACTCCCTGGGAGGAGGGGACGGCCACACGGTATCCCCTTCTCGCCATCCCCTGTTTCCTCCCTGGTGGGGCATGGGCATGTCCCACTGAAACTGGGGCCGCCTTCTCTATTGGCTCTATACTTCTGCCTTTTCCCCCCAGTCTTCTGCCTCCCTCCCCGCTATTTTCACGCTAGCGAAGTCCCGCACATCAAAACCGCCATACGCCCAGCATTCGGCCTAAGAAATTAAAGCGATAATATCCCCACGTCAACGCAAATAATAAAAATCACTTTATTTTATTTTCTTGATGACCATTGGAATATGCCACCCAAAGTTTTTTTTTTTTTTTTTTTTGGTCCTAGCCGCCGAATTCTCAGGAAACTAAGCGGCAGGACCTGCCAGAGTAAACTAAGTCTATGGAGTTCCTGGCCTGCCTCCACGGGGCATAAGTGGGGCAACGTTGGATCCCAACAGGGGTCCAGCGGCTAAATGGCCAGAACAACGGTACACGAGATTACACGATCCAAGATCCATACACTTTTAAATCTCTGGCATTTACAGTGTACTGTAATACACCACAACGTAAACTAGGCAGAGATGGGGGGGAACCCCTGGTGCCGCTTAACCCGAAAAAACACACTTACACTTAGATAGCGAACTCTAGTCATTAGTCTGCATCTAAGGTCTTTGTATTGGGCACACTCAAACATAATGTGTACCCAGCTTTCTTGTTCCCCGCAAGTACAGCGCGGGTCCTCCACTGTTCCCAATGTTGTAAGCTTTGCATTGAAAGCCCCATGACCCGTAAGGAGGTAGGTCGTGTAAAGTCCGGGTTGTACACAAGTTGGGAGAATGGGATATACTCTGTTTACGTCCGGGATGAACCTTTTGGTGATATTTCCTTTTGTTTTGTTTGTCCAGCGGTATTGGCAGGTTTGTTTTAAGACAAATCTGCAGCCTGTTCTTTTCAGCTTTGTGGGTTGCTTTGTTATCCACTGTGTAGTCTAGATGGGTGCAACGCATTCCTTTGGTTATATAATATGTTATATGATGTCCAGGTCAAGGGGAAGGGCTCTGGCCAAGACCTGTAGGGCAACAGTGCTAGTGGTGCTGCAGGCTCTGGTAATGGTTAACAGTTTAGTCTCTAGAGCAAAGTTTCCGGCATCCCCCTCCCCCCATACTTCTCCTTCAACCCATGCACGGTACTAAGTACTATAGGTTTTGATACCTTTCGTGTTTGGGGTTTTCATTAAAAAAAAAAAAAAAAGGATAATTCTATGGATTGAGTCGATTATGCATCTATTTACGGCGATTGATGCCTTGTGATACCAAACCGCAGTGGTGTGTTATAGCTGGTAGAAATGTCGTTTTACAATATAAGGAGAGTACGCGACGTTTAAGTCCCCAGTCACGACGGACCACACGGGCTAACAGTGCAGAACACTTCCTTATCGTTGTCCTTAGATGTGTGAGATGCTGCTTGAAGGAAAGATAACAATCTAATATCACCCCCAGGTACTTAAGCTGGCTTTCGAGTTTAATTGTGGTGTTGTTCACCTTTATTTGAGGCGACCTGCGCAGGTCAAGGCAGCTTTTCAGTAAGATTGAGGATGTCTTAATCGGTGAGATTTTTAGGCAGTGTAAGAGGGTCCAGTCCTGTAGTATCTTGACGGCATGGTTTGCTTTTACCTCCAACTGTGCTTTACTCTCGGCAGCAATTTTCAAGATCAAGTCGTCGGCGAAAGCTTGGGTTTGGACGTCACCAAGATCCATGGCCAGGAACTCATCCAAGACAATGTTCCACAGGAGCGGCCCAGGACGGAAACCTGTGGGCAACCCCTGCAGATACGGCGGTTTACCCTACCATAGGGTGCTACGACACTAATACTCCTGTTGGTAAGGTAAGACTTGATAGTAAGATACAAGTTGCAGGGAAGGTCGTCCTGCCTTAGTCTTGTCAGGACGCTCGGCCACCAAATAGTGTCGAACGCCCTGGCAAAATCAATAGAGATGATTAGGTAGTATTTACTGTTGGAGCTGGCCACACTGTGCAGTAGATGTCTAAGTGCCTCTGCTGTCGAAGACTTGGGCTTAAAGCCGAACTGGGTAGACACGTGCAATTCAGCACACTTGTAATGTGGGTCGATTCGGGCATATAGCATTCTCCCAAATAGTTTGCTGATCACAGGTAGCAAAGCTATCGGTCTGTAGGTGATTGGCTGTTGTGGAGGCTTCGTGGGTTTTTTTGGGATTAGCTTCAACCCCACAGTCTTCCAGTTTCTTGGGAAGATGCCTTGATCCGAACAGTTATTGAACAGATTTAGGTGGAGTCCGGGGGTCAGGTCCGTTAATTTTTTGATAATTTCCGGCACGAGATAATCGAGGCCAGGGCACTTATTATTTCTTATGTGATTTGCAGCGGATTTAATGTCATCTAGCGTGAAGGGTGGTTCACAGGAGTCAGCATTAGCATTAGCATTAGCATTAGTAGAGGCATCTGATGCAAGAAAGCAAGCTTATGCAGCATCAGCCAAAAAAAAAAAAAAAAGTGGTGTACATGTAATTTTCTTGGCATCCGTTTATCTGTTTCTTGCTTCTCTATAGCGCTCCTTCTGTATCTGGACCTCAGTAGCAGACCAGATGCGTCTTGCCCGTTGAAAGAGTTTTCTTCTTTTCATGGTCTCCCTCCTGAGTTGCTGGATCTCACGAGTCCACCAAGGGACTGCTCCCCGGTTTGGGATTTCTACTCTTCGTTGATGCTTCACTCGCCGAAAGTATTATTTCCGTTACCCTCTTTTGATTCTCGTCTGGGTCCCCATTCTGGTTTGTTGTTTCCAGGTGTTGGGCTGCAGCAGGCATTAAGACCTCTCTGTACCTTTCCCACTTCGCCCGGCGGATGGCGAAGCGATTTAGTGTTTGTTTATGTATCGGGAGCCTGTTTAATTATCTTCTGATTTGGCAGGTAATCACCCTGTGGTCGGAAGTCATCCACGAGTCTCTGACGATCTAATCCTCAACGTAACCCTCCAAGGCCATTGGACTCTCCATACGAGTGCACTCTTGCATGGTACTTTCTTCCTATTTCCTGAGCGAGAGAACTCTGCTGTCTCCTCCCTCCTCGCTATCCTATTTTCTTCCCTCTGGTGGGGCATGGGCATGCCTCACTGACCATCTGGGGTCGCCTTCTCTATTGATCCCACCTCTTTCTTACTCCCCAGCCTTCAATCTCCCACCCTCTCTCTAATTTTGCGACTGCGTCTTATGAAACCAAAATTATTCCAAATCCACACTCAAAAACTTAAGTCAACCATGCAACAACCCTGTTACCATTCGGCCTACCCCCTTTCAGCATAAATTATAGTAACACTTTTTTTTTTTCAGGAAAGAAATTAGGTGGCAGGACCTGCCAGAGTAAATAAACTATATTGGGTGTATGTGGTCTGCCTCCACAAAGCAAGTGTGGGCAACGGTGGATCCCATTTGGAGCCCAACGGCGAAAAGGCCAGATGAACAAAACATTACACACCACAATATCCATACACTTTTAAATTTCTGGCCTTTACAGTGTACTGTATCACACTACAATGTATACTACGCGGAGTTGGGGGGAATCCCTGATGCCGTTTGACCCGAAAAAACTTTTCACTTTACACTTTATCACCATCACAGATTTCACTGCTAACTCAGCAAACACCATCAAAGAAGAAAAAAAAAAAAAAAAAAAAACCGCTTTGCAGTCCATCTTCTTAATGCCTGGCAAAACAGATGGAATACCACCTCAAAGGCCCCATCACCGAAAAATTCAACGAAAAAACTCCAGCATGGTATAGCCCAAGTTTATACACCACATTCCTGATAACAGGCCATGGATCCGTGAATCGCAAACTTGCCTCTATGATCGTGGATGATCCTCACTGCCTTTGCGGTGGAAACGAAGACTGGTATCACCTATTCTATGTTTGTCCCCCTTGCAGAGCGGGGGACAAACATAGAATTGGTATCACCTATTCTATGTTTGTCCCCCGCTCTGCAAGGACCTGCGAACATTGCTCATAACAAAAATACTTGCCCTGCCTTGAGGAAATGAGCATCTTCTGATCAATGAGGAAGACCAATACCATGCTTTCTGTACATTCGCCCATGATTTGTTCACCAGAAGAAGATTACTGGTACAGCGTCCTGGAACCAGGCATCCTGATCGACACCCTCTTCTCGGATATTGAACATCTTTACCAAATTCGACTGTCGTAATCCGACTATAACTATCTTCACCTAGATTCTGACCACTTCCGCCTACTTGGACTTGACTCTCAGGTCCCTTGAATTATTTCTCACGTGTCTCCATTGATACGTGACTGTCTTTCCCACCCTCTCGATGGCCCTCTTCGTCCACTTTCAGACCAGGTGGGAGAAATCATACTCAACCTGCAAAGGATGTCTTCCCTTGCATCCTCCGTCGCTCTAACTATGCCCCCTTTCTTTCACTCTCTTCAGTATAATGTACTCCCTGTATTCTTATCTTTTTTCTTTTTACTTAGTCTCTTTCCAGGAAGCTCAGGCGATATGTGCAGGCAACGTGGGGTCCCTACAGCCAAAAGCCAGAACACATAACAGAACCCAACGCAATACGGCATATACAAAACACAACATTTTTTGGCTTTCACAGTGATACTGTTTGTATCCACAGAGTTTACCGTATATGGCGCAGATGTGGGAAACCACAGGAGGCGCCTTTCCCCTATGCACACTTTCCTCGCATGCTGCAGTGAGGTGTGCACACGAATGTGGGTTTAAAATATTGTTGCATCTGCTTATTCCTCCGACCTTGCACCCTCGGGTTTCATTTCCTTTCCTGCCCTGAAGTCCTTTCTTCGTGGAAAACACTTTGCTGCTGATGATGAGGTGATTTCTTCTGCCAAATCGTGGTTTGAAGGACAGGTAGAGAGGACTTCTACAAAACTGGCCTGCGGAAGTGTATTGAGAGGTGGAAAAAATGTGTCATTTTGTCTGGTGGACTATGTTGAAAAAGTGTAATACATGGTGTTTGTTTCAACCTTCTATCACAACTACTTATGGGTGAATACAAATTCTTTTTTTGAACCCCCCCCTCCTACAGGCATTTTGTGATTTGACTATAATGGTGTATCGAGGAATATAACATTTTCTATGACACAGAAATAACATAAACAAACAACCTAAAACTTAGAATAAAACACAAAACATTAAAAAATGTATAACGAGCACAGAAACATAAATATGCACAAATAACAGAGAGAAAGCAAAAATGTACGAAGTGATAGAGAATAGATATGTAGAATAGAATAGATAATAGAATAGAACCATAATAGTTATAGCATATAAAACAGATAGTGTGAATCAGAGCTGTACTACTCAATATGTTCTACGTTGATAATAATATTAGTAAAATAATAAGAGGAGTTTACCTCAATATAGTGCGTACAACACTTCCGTATGATACCCTCCAGAAATTAAAACAAAAAAATAGACAACTTACCGGTACATTAGAGTAAAATATAAATAATTAAATAATCAATTTAACACAATTCAAATCAATTTAAAACAATTAAAAATCAAATTAACGCAATTAAAAGAATCTAACGAAAATATTCAAAACGATTTTCCTTCCTGAAGCTGTCAACGCTTTTCGATCGTATGTCGTGATCACAGGAATGAAAATTACCGAATCGGGTTAAACCTGATACTTAAATAGAGATTATTTGTCTTCGCGCATGCGCGTAAAGGTCCACGCATCGGAGATCAAATATGGCCGCCGAACATTAACAGAATTCTCGTGTAATTTAATTTCAACGGTTTCTGCAATTAATAGTCGCGTATAATTACATTGAACGTTAAGTATTTTGGCCTCGTTAAATAAAAAAGTATGTTTTTCGTTAATGGCATGAAAGGCTAATTCTGACGCTGCTGAACGAGAAGCACGAACTGAGGCTTTATGTTGATTTACACGAATATTAAGAGAAAATCGGGTCGAACCTTGATAAGACGAGTCGAAATCACCGCAAGAAATGTTATATACCAGATCATTAATTTGTGTTGCGAACGCTGAAAGAACCGAGCGATTGTTCAGTATAGTGTGTAACTTACGTATTGGTCTAGCTATAATTCTAAATTCGGTATCTTTAAAGAATCTGTTAAGCTGTTTGTGCCACTGTTCAACATATGGGACAGAAATAAAGTATTTTTTGATATTACTATTGTTGATTAGTGTAGTATTTTGTATCCTGTCCTTAGCTTGTACCCTAATTCGGTTTATTGTGGTAATGGAATAACCCCGTTTAAGAATCTGCTAGTTAATATTTGTATTTCTGAGTCCAAAGCAGAATCCGTCGTTGAATATTTATAGGCATTAAGAAATTGATTAAAGATAATCGATCTTTTGTAGGTGAACGGGTGATAGCTATTATAATGTAGAAGCATACCGGTGTTTGTAGGTTTTCGATAGATGCTAAATTGTATTTTATTCGATACCCCGGTAAGCGTGAAATTTAGAAAGTTTAATGACTTTGTATCCGTATCCTCCCTTTCCAATGTAAATTTGAGTCTAGAATGAATATTATTAAACGAATGTAAAATGTCTTGGATAGTATTACTATCGGTAATAAGTAGAACATCGTCTAAATACTTCCCATAGTATGTGGTCCGGGTTCGAAAAAGTGTCAAATGTATCTGCTCAATCGTTGAGAGATAGATCTCTGACATTAAGCCACTCGGGCTTAAACCCATTGGTAATCCAAAAATTTGTTTGTACACCTTGTCTCGAAAGGTGATGTAGTTAGCCTCAACTAACAGTTTAATTAAGGGAAAAATTTCCTTAATAGGTAGCTTCGTATAATTAATCGGTGTCGAGTTTTTATTTAACATATCCCAAATAATATCTAATGTGTATTCAACGTTTACATTCGTATATAATGAGGTAACATCTAGTGAGAATAAATTGTCATTGTCGCCGAGTCTACAGTCTATTAAATAATGTATCGTAGTTCTTAATCCCAAATTGTATTACCTGTCTAAAGGGTTTTATAATGGTATATACATGTATGGCTAAGGATGAAAATGCCAAGTTCCTGTAGGAAACAATAGGTCGAATAGGAAACCCAGTCTTGTGTAATTTTACCTGACCGAAAAGTGCAGGAATATTGTATGTTCTGGACTTCAAATCCTTTAACTGAACCATATTAATGTAGTCGTTTTTTCGATACGTGGTTAACGTTTTATTGTATTGATTGACCAAAGATGCCAGTCCAACACCTCCCCATACAGATCGAAGCTGCATAGCATGTCCTCCTTGGACAACATGTTTCCACACAACTCCTTCCAAATATTTAACAGATTAGCCATAGACGCTGAGAAACTTTGCAAGGACAGAACCTACAGATGTTCCATTCTTGCAGACATGTATGCCTTAGTCATGCTCTAGGTGGACTCTCTGTGATACCGCAATACCCACGCTTCGATGTATCCGGATGCACTTTTATTTGTTGTAACTTTATGTTTTTGTACTTGTTGTAACTTTATGTTTTTGTATTTGTTATAACTTTATGTTTTTGTATCTTCACCAGTGGCTGTTTAAGGCCCTATATTGTATCTGGCTCTGTATGCAATGCATATGTCTGTATTTTATGTTTTTTCTCTGTATATAACTCATGTCCTCTAGCTGCATAGCTGTAAAAGGACATTTCTTCGTGAAATAAATTGATATTAATAATAATAATAATAAAATTGGTAAACAGTGCCGGTCTACTTCACGATAAGTGGAGGTATCTGACACAACTGAATCCACTTATTAATATAATCATGTTTATCTAGTATTACCACTGTATCCCCTTTATCTGCCCTCTGTATAATAATGTCCTTATTTCCCCGACGTTCTTGTAAAGCTGAACTGTCAATAAATACCACAATAAACCGAATTAACATGTCAATTACCACAATAAACCAAACCGAATTAGGGTACAAGCTACGGATAGGATACAAAATACTACACTAATCAAAAATAGTAATATCAAAAAATACTTTATTTCTGTCCCATATGTTGAACAGTGGCACAAACAGCTTAACAGATTCTTTAAAGATACCGAATTTAAAATTGTAGCTAGGCCAATACGGAAGTTACACACTATACTGAACAATCGCTCGGTTCTTTCAGCGTTCGCAACACAAATTAATGATCTGGTATACATTTCTTGCGGTGATTGCGACTCGTCTTATCAAAGTTCGACCCGATTTTCTCTTAATATTCGTGTAAATCAACATTAAGCCTCAGTTCGTGCTTCTCGTTCAGCAGCGTCAGAATTAGCCTTTCATGTCATTAACGAAAAACATACTTTTTTATTTAACGAGGCCAAAATACTTAACGTTCAACGTAATTATACGCGACTATTAATTGCAGAAACCGTTGAAATTAAATTACACGAGAATTCTGTTAATGTTCGGCGGCCATATTTGATCTCCGATGCGTGGACCTTTACGCGCATGCGCGAAGACAAATAATCTCTATTTAAGTATCAAGTTTAATCCGATTCGGTTATTTTCATTCCTGTGATCACGACATACGGTCGAAAAGCGTTGACAGCTTCAGGAAGGAAAATCGTTTTGAATATTTTCGTTAGATTCTTTTAATTGCGTTAATTTGATTTTTAATTGTTTTAAATTGATTTGAATTGTGTTAAATTGATTATTTAATTATTTATATTTTACTCTAATGTACCGGTAAGTTGTCGATTTTTTCGTTTTAATTTCTGGAGGGTATCATACAGAAGTGTTCTACGCACTATATTAAGGTAAACTCCTCTTATTATTTTACTAAGCATATAAAACAGTAAAAATTTAAGTGCTCCACTGTTCTGTATTCAAAAATAAAAATATGTACAAATAATCGACATTCTAAGTGCAATGTCCCCATTATAATTGCATTTTGTGATCTTTCCCTTGCAGGCAGACAACTTTTTTACAGAGAATGGGGGCACCTCATTTTTATGTCAACCACCTGTTAGAAATGGATCATTGGATATGTTGTCTCCCTCAGGATCTTCATGATTTCTCGTCACAGATTTTTCCTGGTTTTATGATCATTACACTGAAGAATTCTAATGTGTTCAAGGGGAACACGTACCGTAGACTGGCTAGGTTGGTGAGAGAACAGCACAGTGGCAACCACAGGTCGATTCCCCCTCCCTAGCTTCGTACCAGAGACGATGTTCCCAAGACTAGAATCACAAGAATATAGTGTTCTTTTATGCGACTTTCTGCTTCCAGGGATGATGTGTAAATTTGCATACAACAATTGCTCTATATATGGTCAAGGGTTTACAAAAAATATTTATAGTCCAACCCATATTCCAGCACAGTAACTGTGGAAGGGATCATTGGCAGAACAAGCCCTCAGCGAATGGCATGCAGCTCTACTTCTTTTAAAAATGTTATGACAGAGCCTATAGAGTAAATATAGTGCATGCCGCATATTATGATGAAGGATAATATTATCATATTATTTATTAGACTAAATTCTTTAAAAAAAACAAAAAAAAACGATGTCTGTTTTAATCAGCGATTTGGTTTTTATTATATATTTTTTTGCCTTATCGCAATTTACTCATGCTCAAGTGATTATGTAACATCCTGATTTATTCTTTAACTCCGTCGCGTCGCGTCGCGTGTCTAGTTACAACTTTTGCTTCACACAGTTAATATGTTGTCGGTGTCCTCATTCCGTGATGAAAATATCGCTATTCCTACCAGCTTGGCTGTTTTACAGTAGAGCATTAGCTCTTTTCTAATTCTCGATTTTAATACAGTGCACGCCGCTTATTGTGATCACGAATAATGTTATCAGTTTTATAAAGTACAGATCAGACGTATACCAATACACAGAAAATACGTCGTTTATTATGATCAGTCGCTTTTGTTTTGTTTTTGCATTATCGCGGTTTACGCATGTGCATTGGAAGTGATTACGTAACATCCGGATTTTGTTATTGAATTTCGTCACGTTGCGTAGCTGGTTATTGATTTTGCTTCGTACAATTTGTATATGCTTGTCGGTGTCATTAAAATAAAAAATAAATAAATAATTTACCCCTGAAAAAAAGTACTCTATCTGAACCCCTACCAAGCTGACAGTTTATTTGTTTATTCTTTTATTTTAACATATAATACACACAACAGTCATGCGCCCAGGTAAAGTGCATAACAGAGCAGAAAAAAGATAACAGAACAAAGATTGTACAAAATATAAAATTAAATAGTAGAATAACACACTTTGTACAATGAGAATTCTTCAAACGGGAAAACTCCAATTCAATGGAAATAAAAAAGGTATTCATTACGTCAAGAGTTCAGTGACATGAAGAAAATCGCAGCGAGCAGGTTGCTGCAGGAAACATCACATACATGCGAATTAATGAGGACATCATTAACCTAGAACTCATCCGTCAGCCAGTAAACCTACTGCAAATAGTTCTATGAAACTCTTTCTTGTTCACAGCCATATCCAGATCAAACTTGTTCACGAGTGCCAATGTCCTTTTGAAGAAGGAGTTCCTGGATATCTCTAATCTAGAGTTACCGATGTGGAATATAATCTTCTGTCTAGTAGCCACCGCTGGAGCGTGAAGATCAATATGGCATAGAAGATCCTGCAGGTAGGTTGAACCAGCTAAGATATAGTACAACAGTTTTAGATCAAGAACAATTCGCCGAGTTTCCAAAGATTTAAGCTTCAAGTAGGAGCAGAGATTCCGGTAGAAAACTATGTAGTAAAACACGGGATTACGTCTGGAAAGATAGTGGATACATTTCATTTCGTTAAATTTCAGTTTTACATTAACCATTAACAATTAATTTTAATGGTAACCATTTTAACGCTTTGGATTTAAAGAAACGTTATGACAGTTTAATTTTTACTAATGACTTTCTCATGAAAGAGATAGTGGACAATAAAATTAAAGTATTTTATATTGCTAGATTTTCATGTTTTCTTTCTGGCCACTTCCACCTTCCTTTTTATGTACACATTTCCGCACTGAATCAGTAAAACTGATCACAAATAGCGGCGTCCACTGTACAGTACATACATGCTACTCAAATTATACCATGTGCTAATGAAATCCAAACTAAATTATTTAGCTTTAGTATATGACTGCCAGACTGTGTCCTTTGTTAGCTGGAAACTGTACATGATAGTGAAAACTGTGTAGCCTTCTAAGCTGTGCACTGAATGCAACATTTGTTGCATTCAGTGCACAGCTTAATGCAATCTGAATGCAATCACCTTTGTCCATCAGACCACTAAAAGTAGTGCAGTGCTATAGTGTTAGACAAAATGAGTCATTTAGCTGATTAAACTCAGTGAAGTCATTACAGAGAAGTGACACAAGTCATCAAATCAGTTACGAAAGTAATCATTCAGATAGTAACAATGGTGAGTGAGTAAGGAATTTAACTGAATCACTGATTTGAGTCATTGAAGGTAGAAGAAATTCATTACCCAAACCTAACCGTGGGGAAATGACAAATAAATTTATGGGCTATTCTAGGAGCCTTGTGCTCAGAATAAGCAAGTTTGTTGGGAATCCAGTTTCGTATTCTATAGGGCAGACCCTGCCATCCACCATTTTGAGGAAGGGGAAGGATTGGTAAGGATAAAAAATCACGGAGAAAATCAACACTGCTAAAGGATTATTATTAAGTAACGGTTATCCAAATAATTTTATCCACAAGACCATAGAAAAATATTTTAAAACATTAACAAAAAAAAAAAAAAAAAACCAGAAGAGCGATAGTAATTCCGTACATAAAAGGTACTGAGGTGATCTTTAAGCCAGTTAATTTAAATGGGGTAGGGGCTAGTTCAAATATCCGACATTACAGTGTACTCGAAGGCATATAATTAACAAAATATTGTGCAAATGCGGCAAAGTATACATACAAGACAAGACGAAAATTTCAAACGTGCATGGATGAACACAACGAACATGTAGCCAAAGGAAATACTAAAGTACCGGAATTGCCAAGACATTAGCATTAGCATTAGTTGAGGCATATGATGCAAGAAAGCAAGCGTATATAGCATCAGCCAAAAAAAAAAAAAAACCCCTTCCCATTTCATCCATCCACTCGCTCCAAATGCTTGTCTAGTTCTGCCTTGAATCTATTTAAGCTATAAACTTCTACAACGACAGATGGAAGTTTGTTCCAGCAACCAACTACCCGCATCTATTCTACAACTATCTTTCCTTAATTTAAATCTATGCCCCCTCAGGTTCGTAATCTGAGCAAGCGGAAAAATCTCATCAGCATTGAGCCTGCTCAAACCATTCAAGACCTTATACACCCTAATTAGATCATCGTCTCAGGTGCCTATTATCCAGATGCTGCAACTTGCAGAACTTAGTCTTTCTTGGTAAGAGCACACCTTTGTTCCTGTTAGTTAGTTATTTGGTTTTTAGGAGCATTAGCAACTAAGGCCATATTGCTCCGGGATATGCGGTGGTCATTCCCTGACCTTTCCGCATTCTCCGTATTTGGTGGTGACGGGCTCGAACCCCGGTCTAATCAAGAAGCATGTGCTACGCACTGCTGCTCCTTCCCACCTGGCTACGGAGGCGCCCCTTTGTTCATCTCACCAATCTTGTTGCTTTTCTCTGTACTCGTTCCAACAACTCTACATCCTTCCTAAAATGAAGCCACCAGACCTGTACACAGTATGCAAGGTGTGGCCTGACCATTTCCTTATACACGGGGATAATCACCCCCTTGTCTCTGCTAGCAAAATTCCTATATATCATTGACATGACTCCATGACCTGCTCTGGCAGGCTGTCTGCACTGCTCAGAAAACTTTATATTTTACTGTAAAATTATCCACAGGTCTTTTTCATTCTCCACTTCCTTGAGTGTAGTACCACACAGTTGGTACGTTTCTCTTGAGTTGCTGCTGTCCATATGCAGTATGGATAGCAGAAGAAGAAGAAGAAGCAGTAACTCAAGTTAAACTTCAGTTGCCACTTCTCAGCTCATCTTCCTAACTGTTCTAGATCCTGTTGCAGTAGCATACTGCCTATACTGTCATTAACAACCCTGCCAACCTTAGTATCATCTGCAAACTTGGACATTAAGCCTGATTTACCTTCATCGATATCATTGATAAATACACAAAACAACAACGGGCCCAGCACCGAACCCTGGGGGACTCCACTAATAACATTAGTCCACGAAGAGCAGTGTCCATTTATTACCACTCTCTGTTCTTCAACTCAACCATCCCTTTATTCATTGTAGCAACGTGCCCTTAATGCCATACTGCATACCCTGAATGCATTCCAACATGCGTTAGAATGCATTCAGAGCATGCAATGATAGGAACTTTTCAGTAATACGGGAGCGGGTAAACAGACTTTGAAAAAACAAAAATAAAAGAACCCTTTTACATTAAAAAATTTAGCCAGGTAGTTTTAAACAGAATCATGGGGATAATTATAAAGGGACTGTGGAATAGACTTTTCATCAAGAAAATCAAGTAGGGACGAAAGGTGCATGTCAGGGATTACTGGGATACCAGAGACTAGCTGTGCGAACACCAGACACTGGATGAGACGTCTCGCACGATATGACATCAGTATTTGAGAAAGACCAATTTGTAATTTTTGTTCTGACTTTATGAAAACCCCAAACACGAAAGGTATGCATGCGAACAAGTACCCGGTAAAGGGTGTGTAACGCAATGCTCGTTCATTAAAATTATTTATCAAGGAGTATAAAGTGTGAGAATAGTTTATTTTTTGAAGGTAAGTAAACCTTTAGCCATAGTTATGAGAGCATCCTTGGATTCACGGGAGATCTCCATGGGCCGAAAACGTGGGAAAGTATCCCAGTTCACAAAATGGATAAAAAGGTGAAGTGAGTAATTACAAACTTGTAAGCTTGACTTCTGTTCCAGAGAAAAGAATGGGGTCGCTGGTTAAAGAATAAAAGCAGAACCTAGACTTAACAAATTCATACCTAGTCATTGTATGGACTTGTTAAGGGGGTGAGCTTGTCTAACCAATCTGATTTTTTTTTTTTTTATGAAAACCCCAAACACGAAAGGTATCAAAACCTATAGTACTTAGTACCGTGCATGGGGGGGAGGGGGATACCGGAAACTTTGCTCTAGAGACAAAAAATGGGTTTCACCACTTCAAGCCTCCAATAAGCATTTTGCATACGACGATGCAGTAACAAAGGAACTGGAAGCAAAAATATAATTTTGACATCTACTTAGCCTTCAGAAAAACTTTTAATACTGTTGCACATAAAAGACTGCAGTGCAAATTGGAGCAACGTGACATTAGGACAAACTATGCATAAAGGGGTAGAAAGGATAGCTGAATGGGAGAAGACAGGGAGTGTTATTAATGAGCACTTTTCGTCTTACACTAATATTATTAGTGGATGCCCCCCCCCCCCAGGATTCAGTGCTGGATCCATTGTTATTTTCAATATTTATTAATGATATTGATGTATTCTTATCAGATTGAATGTCTTTGTACTCCCATGTTAAAAACGTTCCCAGGGTTCCCAATGACAATAATCAGGGTAGTGTAATAAGGTCTAAAGGAATTAGGCAGCAGTGTCGAGAAGCGGCATTTGAAGTTGAACACTGAGAAATGCAAGATACTGCATATGAGTAGCAGCAATCCCAGAATAACATATCAGCTTGGTGAACCACACTTAAGTTAGTGGAGAACGAAAAAGACAGAGGTAATCGTGCAGTCAGACATGCCGTTCTCTGGACAGTGCAGACAGGCTGCCAGGATAGCTTATGAGGCTGCGTCAATGATATACACTGAGTGATCACTGAATTATGACCACCCCTATGAAAACTGAATGCGACCCGTTGACCGCGTTAGGTACGACAGTGCGGAGTTAGTCGACCTATGTAGCATAGATAAGGTGTCAGTGGTTCAGTAGGTAGTAAAATTCCGAGCGTGAAAGGAAGGATTTATCGGACTTTGATAAAGGACAGATTGTGGGTGCTCGACGAGCTGGTGCCTCGATTTCTCAAACGGCTGAACTGGTGGGGTGTTCTAGAGCTGCCGTAGTTAAAGTGTACCAGGACTTGCGTCAATATGATTAAACAACGACCCGATGGCAAAACTGAAAAGGTCAACGAAATGTTGATTTAAAGGTGAGCGCCAGGTCCGACGACTCGTACAGGCAAACAGGTGCAGCACTGTCGAACAGTTGACTACCCAATACAACATGGGCCAACCCGGAACAATATCTGGGATGACCATGCGTCGCACGCTCGCATGTATGGGTTAAACCAGCAGACGACCACTACGGCATCCTCTCCTAACCAAGGTTCATCGGCGTAAAATACTCGCCTAGTGCGAAGAGCATGCGAGTTGGACGTTTGAAGACTGGAAGAAGGTGTGCTGGTCGGATGAGTCACGTTATTTACTCCACGCCGTGGATGGTGGTGTACGGATTTGGGGTCAACAACATGAGGCTTTTGATCCATCATGCATGGTATCAAAAGTGTAGGCCGGTGGAGGCGGTTGTATGGTGTGGTACATGTTTCACTGGCAGGAACTTGGACCCCTGGTGCATGTGGAACAACGTATCAGTGGTCTCCGCTATCATCAACTGTTTGCTGACTGTGTACAGCAAACAGTCGATGATAGCGGAATGGCGATCGTTACACTTTTTTCCCGAATGACGATGTTGTCTTCCAAGATGACAATTGAGCCGAGCCATCGGGCACTTGTTGTGCAGGAATGATTTGAGGAACACAGTTCTGACTTCCAGCATATCGATTGCTCTCCGAACTGCACCGATATTAATCCCATAGTGCACTTGTGGGACACTATGGAAAGGCATACCAGGCGACTGGATACACCAATTACCTCCATAGCTGACCGCATTACACACAGCTTGGTTGGCCATACCTCCCGAACGCTTCGGACATCTTGTTGAATCAATGCCACGTCGGATAGCTGCTGTACTGAGGGCAAAAGGAGGACCTATGAAGTATTAGGTAGGTGGTCATAATTCAGTGATCACTCAGTGTATATAGAAACTTTGTTAGCAGGAACAAGAAAGTGATGTCGCATTGTATAAGGCAAGGGTTAGGCCACATCTTGAGCATTGCATGAAGCTCTGGAAGCCTCATTTTAAGCAAGATTTGAATCTCTTGAAACAAGTGCAGAGAAGAGTAATGAGATTAGTGATAGGAACAAAAGGTTACTCCTACCAAGAAAAACTTCGATTCTTCAAACTGGAAACTAGCAATATGCGAGGAGATCTGATTGCGGTGTTTAAGGTAACGAATGGAGTAATCTAAATGCTGAGAGTATCCTTACTCTTGCTCAGATAACACACACATGAGGGTCATTATTTTAAATTGAGGTAGAATGGTTGCATGATGGATGCGCTTTCAGCTGGTCGGTAGTTGATTATTGGAACGAACTTCCGTGTGGTGTCTTGGAAGTGGATAGTTTGAATAAATTTTAGGAAGACCTAGACAAATTGTTAGAGTGGATGAACAGATGATGTGAGAAGTATTTTTTTTTTTTTTTACGATACTGTATAAGTTTGCTTCCTTGCAACATTTGCCACTATTAATATTAATATGAATTTCATAGTGTCCATAAGAAACTGTTCAGAAATGTGAAGAAAGTAAAGTTTATAACAACAGCCGTGGTCACCAATGGACGTTAAAGCTTGTGAAAATTTCATAATTAGTCGGTATACAGGAGGAAAGAGCAGAAAAGAAAAAATTTCGCATACCCTACACTCGGTGATCACCGAATTATGACCACCCAATCTGTAATGGACTATGCCGCATAGCGCGCAGCATAAAATGCTGAACGGCTTCGTATACTAGAGCAGTGATAATTTGCATCTCCTTCTACAAGTCAAAGTGATAAAGCGGCAGTTAGCTGCAAAAGAACGCAAGGCAGATGTTCGTAATGAGCGAAGGGTGTAGCACGTTGTACGGGCTCAATTACAGTCGCTGTGCAACGGGTGACATAGCAATACAATATGGAGAATGCCAGAACAATATCCCAAATGACGTTGCGCCTCGCACTCAGATATATGGGGTTTCACAGCAGACGACCGAAGAGACAAGCTCTCCTAACCGCTGATCATCGTCGACGGCGAATGCTGAGAGTTCAACGACACACTAGTTGAACACTGGAGGACTGAAAACGAGTGTGCTGGTCGGAGGAGTCTAAATACCTGGTGCAACACTCAAACGGACGACTTCGTGTGTGACTAATAGTGCCTGCTATTCAGAAGGTGGTAGTGGTTGCTTAACATGAGGCATGTTTTGCTGGCAAGAACTAGGATACTTGGTGCGTATGGACCAACGTTTCATTGGTGAGATCTGCCGGCAGCTTCTAGGAGACCATGTGCACCTTGACATGTTGCATTTTTTCCCGGACAGAACCGAGATCTTCCAAGATGATAATGCGCTGTGTCACTAAGCCCTCAATGCGCATGAGTGGTTCGAGCAACACAGTGAAGATATCACCCATCTTGATTGGCCTTCAAATTCGCCTGACCTCATTCTAAATGAACACTTGTGGAATGTTTTGAAACGGAAATGAGGCGTGTGGACGTGCAACTGTCATCTTTTCTGACATTGGAAAACCCTGCAGGCAGCATGGTTGCAGACCTCTTCAGACATCTAGTGGAGTCAATGCCTAGGCGAATAACGGCTGTTATCAGTGCGACCATTGGCCCAACGATATTAGGTAGGTGGTTATAATTCACTGATCACTCGGTGTATTTTAGTGGCGAAACTACCATACCGCCAAATTAGCTACACTGGGGGCTCAAATGATTGATTAATTGTGGTTGTTAAACAGCATGGGAAAAGGGGGGGGCTGGCATTCGCGTATCTCGTGGTCCGGCCAGAATTTTTAACTTTCGCCATCGCTCCATTTACTAACACAGGCTATCACTACGTTTTCATTCATATTTTATTTTCATTTTTATGCAAGAAACTTGTTCATTCAAGAACAGTTCTGTTCCAGTTGCAAATACAGAATAGTCAGATTTACTTAACGTGTATTCAAAAATAAAACACTGATACTGATTTCGGTGTGCTTAATTACACGTTAGCATTTATATGTTGCATTATTAATTAAGCATTAAGAAATTCAAGCGGTGAATTTGCTCGCCCCATAAAATTTATTATTTATATCAACTAATTTTTCTAGGTTTCTAATTTTTATAGCTAAATCTTAACGCAGTCCTCTAAGAGAGCACAGATTCAACCGCCATTATGGTACAGTATATCAAAAGCATCTTGTGGTCAGATTGGTCGTAGCATAAATGTCTATAATACAGACGTGTAGAATAGTGCCGCCATCTAGTTGTAGATTCCTGAAGGATTTAACACCATTATTATAGACAAGGGATGTTTGCAGCAGGCAACAGGGGCGTATTCTGGGGTGGGCAGAGAGGGTATATGCCTCTCTGCCCACTCCTTAACCAAAATTTTGAAATTAAAGAAACAGAACGTAGGAGGCGTTCTAAAAAAAGCTCAAAAGCCTGTTCGCCATTCTCCCCCCCCCACCTTACGATGTTACCTGGACCTGATTGCCATCCCCCCCCTAAGATGACACCTGGATACGGCACTAGTAGGCACTATTTATGGAATGGCTACGTAGTTGGATTAAACATATTTTAGAAAGCTTACAAGAAATGATTTATTATTATTTCTTTCTTCTGCTTATGCGTTTTTTCTATCTCGCGATAGATATTGGTACCAAGGGCGTGCGTGGGAGGGATGGTTGTTACGTCCCGTTACTGACACCAGTGTTCAAGCCAGAGTATTTACACCGGTGGTGGGGGGGATATGAACTTTGGAGGTACATATGTATATTTATTATTATTTAATATTTACAACATATATTATAAACAACTCTGTATATTTATGAATATTCTAATAAGACAATATGAGAAAAACAAAAATGGAAACAAGAGGAAATATATAAATTCAAGTAGTTTATTTGCAAAAAAACTTAGTTCTGCGAACTAACAGAAAATGACATATTTCGATTGTTCAAAATTTGCAGTAACGTTGATGTCCACTTTGCTTTGGATAAAAATGATCCGTCATTTGACTGACCGTGGTATGAACAAATTTTGCCATTTTGTAACTTGTATTAATTTAGAACAATTGGTCGAATATGATGAATAGTTTGAAGCAGTGTATGATAATTTTTACATATTGTACTTTTTGGGTTTTGTTCGATACAATCTAACGATACATTTTCTAAATGTGTTGTCGAGTTGATAAGCATCAGCAGTGAAGACAAGTGGAGGTCTTTATTTTGTGAAAGCATATTCAAATTTGAAACGGCGAGTAAAGCATTAATTAATGCAAGACGTAGACATCAATTAACAAGCTCAATTTTTCTAATTCCAATAAAATACCATTGCAGTGATGTAAGGTTGGCACCGTCTTTGTGAATATGTTCACATGATGCTACTACAACATAACTTCACTGTATTAATCAATTGGAAATTGCTCAGTCAACGAAATTCAATTTCCGGAATTTTTAACAGTGTCTCTTCCAGATTGTACATCATGTAATATTCTTTCAAGTTTTGATAATTTATGAAACAAGTTGTAGATGTCTTTTATAACGTGTAACACTTGTTTGATAGTTGGATATTTATTTTTAGCACCTTAATGCAAATGAAAGCATGTGTGCTCGGCAATGAATGTATGGTATTTCTCTTTGTGCAATATCAAAAAGTTTCCTCCCGAAAAATTTGCTGCACCATCAAAGGCGCAGGCTACTAAATACTGTATTTCAACTCAATGTTTCTCTATTTAAATTCTTTCGCGATATTTTTGTGTTATCGTTTCCACATCTGTATTGTCCAGTTTGACCAAATATAGAAACATTTCCCCGATATAAGGTATTCTTTGAGACGCATGATGCGTAGGTACTGTTTAAAGATAATAAAGCACCCAAACCCTACATTAGTATTAATACTAATTGAAAATGTGAACATAATACAGCCATACGTTTCGTGGTATTTTCTTACCACTTCTTCAGCGACAGCTGCCTTTGCAATATCGCCTTCACTTCGGTCACAAGAACATTTCGATCACAAGTTTTGTGACAGTGATATTGCAAAGACAGCTGTCACTGAAGAAGTGGTAAGAAAATACCACGAATCATTTGACTCCATTACTTACGTGTTTCCAATTCGGAAATAAACATAATAGCAACGTAGGTTTCGAGTGGTTTATTGTCTTCAAACATTTCCCTGATATCATTTCCGTTATCCACAAAACGTATTAAGATGTGATTTCGGTTGGTATTCGTTGGTTATTGGTAGTCGTTGATTTGTAGGCCATTAAGAGAAATATTTGCCTTTTTAATGTTCTTTACATCCTGCTTATCGAGGTATTTTCCAGAAACATGAAAGGAATTCGGATTCAGTTGCTTTACTGATATATGTTGAACGGCTGCTTTGCTCTTCTAACCAGGCTTTCAGGCTTTTGTCGCGTTTTTAATTCTTATTTGTTTAATTAAAGGTTCATATTTTGTTTGCGAAGTATGTCTTCCTCAGACAAAAAATATAAACTCTCAAATAAAGTACACAGATTTTCTGTTATCACATTACTATTTTTCGCTTTCATTAATTAGCATAGAATGAATTGGTTTATGCATTATGGCAGTTCTTGTGAACGAATCTTTCTCCATAGAAAGATTATACGCGTGCTTCTCAGAATTGTTTTTCCAGTTGCGTTCCGGAAATTATTGAAAGGCATGATATTAATTATATCTCCGGTTTTTTGGAGTGCCTTGAAGTCATTTTTAAGAAAAACCTCGCAAAACTTACAAAATGCTACACAGCGAGAGTTGTCAAAGTCTGATCAGTTGTACTTATTTCCCAATTTTTGTTATAATTTATATTTTACTTCATGTGATCTAGTTGCCAACCTCCTTCTACTTCACCTGTGTCGGGATTAATGCCTGGGTTTTCTGTCGCCGATACCATGTTTTCTTCATGTTCTTCTCTTTCCTCCATATTTATTACGCCTTTGTTTTCTCAGAACTAAGTTTTTCCATTAAAAAAAAAATGGAAATAGTCTTTTGTACTGGTTTTGCGGCCATAATTGAGATATAATTATGGCCACAAAACCAGAACTTCTAGTCTGTTTATAATTTATTATGAATGAAACCTAAAAGTGTTAAGTGATACAAAACGAATAGCATTAAAAATATTTAAACTTCCTACCTGCAAAAAAAAACACATAAAAATAAAAATTACACCTGTTTAATCTGGTATAATTCAGCACGCATAATATAAGAGATTGTGGGAATGTTTCAGTCTAGAACATTAGTATAATGTTAGAGAATGATTCATTATAAATTCATTTCGAAAGTTGATTAAGTTGTAGGGCAGTTATCTTTTAAGGGTACAAAAGGTGCCCTTAAAAGATGATATTGTTATACACGTTGGCACTAATTACCTTAGGAGTAAGAGATCTGCAGATTTACTTAACAAGTACAGGTCAATGCTGAAAAGGCTGCCTCCCTGGGCAGGAGCAGCACACGCTTCTTGATTAGACCAGGGTTCGAGCCCGTGACCACCAAATACGGAGGATGCGGAAAGGTCAGGGAATGACCACCGCATATCCCCGGAGCAATATGGCCTTAGTTGCTAATACTCCTAAAAACCAAACAACAAACAATGCTGAAAAAAAAGTCGCGAGATAGGGTTAAATTTGAAAGTGTCTGCAATTCTGCCCAGGCAAGATAGGAGGGAGTATACGATGAGAGCCTTGTCGATCAATTCGGTCCTGGAGAGATTGTGCAAGGCCCACGGGGTGAAATTTTTTTTTCAGCGTGGTCTGTGCTTGCTAACAGGAAAGACTGCTTCTACAGGAATGGGATACACTTAAATAGAAAGTGTGCAAGAATATTTCTGATGCTATCGAGGCAGTGTAGGTGGGTCGGAAAACTGCTATCTTGGGGGGATTCACAGACTAAAAGATTAACAGTAGAGGCGAAAGTGATCCTTGCACTGCTTCCATTGTAATGAGCAGCATCCTAGAGAGCAAGTTGCTGGGCATTTCATGAGCTGCTGGGAGTCATCATGGAACAAGTAAATACATGGGCTGTGTTGGGGTAACTAAGAGTAACAACAGGTGCATGTACACCAATGCTAGAAGTATAGTAAATGAATTTGAAGTGCTGATCAAGACATCAAAGGCAGATATTGTTGGAATATCAGAGACATGGTGTCACACAGATACAAGCAGTGAAGGATTGGAATTTGGGAGTACAACGTGTACAGACAGGATAGGAACGCAATATAGGTTATGCTGTTTGTTAAGAAACATAAAATCTAGGGAAGTGCATTGTAAGCTTTGGCTTACTAGTAAAAAAATAATAATATATACATTGGAATATATTCCTACAAATTAGATTGATTCAGTAAACATTTAATTAAACACGCCAACGAATGATTAAAATAGGATCAGGTATTAATGGTTTAGGAAAGTGCTTAAGGGCGAGGCAAATTTCTCAGGAGGACAGTGAATTTCGACCTACAGAAGGTCAGTTCAGAATTCCGCGAGAAGGACCGATCCAGGAGAAGTAAACGGAGAAGGTCAAGGACGAAGGAACTTATCGGGGATTATATTAAAATAAAAGGGGGGGGAAGAATTTAGGACCAAATGGGATATATAAGGATTTGTTCGGTGGGAAACGGGAGAGAGTTGGTCGGTGAGTGTTTTTTTTTTTTTTTTTTTTTTGAGGAAGTACAGAACAAAGGAATCCCGAAAATCAAGACCATAATGGAAAGTCGTCCTAAAACCAAGGAGCTGGCCCAACCTGGAGAAGGGGAAAATTAATTGTAAGTACTGTTTATCTTTATACCTAGCCCTGGGGAGAGGAGAATGATAAAATAAGGTACTCTGTATTCCTATCTGCGAATGAAATGATTAACCTGGTGGAAGGATAAAACTCAACTGAGTTCTTAAAATAACTGTAATTATTCTTCGTGGTAATGAGATTTAGTAAGAGGATAAATGGGCCTGTTGTACTGGAATCCATAGGATGATAAATGATGATTAGGTGTTTAGCCAGTAAAATCTTTTAATACAAATTTATACTGAATATCTATCTTATTAGTTCCTTAGTGGCCAACATTGTCATGGAAGAATTGAAAGAACAGATATTTCTGAACCCACCAGTACCTATTACAACATGGTGCAGATACGTTTATGACATCTTCACCGTCATCCCACGTGGCTCTGAAACAACATTGCTAGAATATCTCAATTCCCTGTCTGTGTTCATCCAGTTCACTCTAGAGTTAGAAGTGGATGGATCTCTCCCATTCCTGAACGTCCTAGTAAAACACGTGGGCCCACATCTAGAAACCTCAGTATACCGTAAGCCTATGCGTGCGGACAGTTCACAAACTACAGATCCGGCATTGCTCCTAGTCATCTTAACAGCACTGCCCGCACTATATTCTCCAGGGCTTGGAGCCATTCCAACACAGATGAAGCTAGGCACAACGTGATTTCTAGAGTGAGGACAGATTTGATCAATTGTGGCTACCCAACACACATATTAAACAAGTGCTTATTGCAAGCACAGGAGCTTACAGTCCACTCAGGACAATGTACCTACCGCCTACTATCCAGGCATGTCGGTCCGGATCTCAAAAATCTTCAGAGAATACAGCATAAAATGCGTGCAGTTGCCTGGTAGAAACTTACATTCTCTAGTTTCCAATGTAAAGACCCCGGTCACCCCTCTCTTACGCAGCAGTGTAATATACCGCAAAGACTGTGACAGCTGCTACATAGGAGATACTTCGAGACGTCTTCAAGACCGCCTTGCAGAACACGGCAGAGCGATTCGCCTTGCTGTGACCGACCAGTCCACAATTGCGGAACACTTCTGGTCCACCCACTACGGCCTCAATCCTAAGCAGGACCATGAAATAATTGACCACTCCTGACACTTTCCCCACCGCCCCTGGTTGGGAGTCACTCAATATATTGTGTTTTAGCCATGAACCGCTGCAAAGGCATGAGACTACACCCCATCTTAGAGATAACCGTTTTAGGTTTAAACAAGCGCTGGAGAAAAACTATGCACGTCCGTGCAGCAACAATAAACACCAGTTTAATGATTGAATGACCTACCTCGTGCCCTCGCACGCTTCATTGCACGCACCACTGTGTCCGTTAGAATAATTTTATCTCTAAAGTTTTTCCATTTTCTGTTGAAGAAGAGACACGATTTGTCTGGAAAGTTACAGTATCTATTTGTAATTAAAGATATTCAGTATCTATTTGTTTTAAAGATATTATTTTATTGGCTAAACATCTAATCATCATTTATCATAAGATTTAGTAAAGAACTTTGGTAACGGTACATCCCTGTGGAGTTTGCTTGTATTGGACAATTCGTTGTGAAATTACCCCTTATTTTTTTATTACAATAATGGACGTATATAAGTCGAACCCTTATATTAAACATGTTGCAATTAACTGTGTATTTGTCAGTTTGTCTCTCTCTATTCTAGCTAACCCAAAATCCCTGGACCTGTATACGCAGTCAGAGGCCCAAGGGTAACATATAGTTACCAAAATAAAATAACAGTAGGTGGTAAAAAATATATATAAATTAATTATATATATAGTACACAGAGTAAACGTTTGCTCCTACAGCATCCAGTTGATATGGGTGGACAGTGCATTGTTCAGTCTGTTTGGTGTGACATAAACAATGGAAGGGAAAAATGAGAGTAAGGGTGTGTTATAGGCCTGACTGAGTACAACGAACAGTTATGCAGAGAAATAAAGCGGACCAGTAAATCAGAATGTCTTCTAATGGGGGAATTTTAAATTTCCAGATATTGACTGGAATTTGTGGTTGGTCACTCGCACGCTAGCAATCCTTTTGTGGATTTATTGGAGGATTGTTTTCTACAGCAACATGTTCGAGGGGCAACCAGAGGGAGTAATACTCTTGATCAATTATCAGCAGTGATTATTCATGCATTAAGAATTTGCGGATACAGGAACCACTAGGTGATAGTGATCACAGTGTACTGATGTGGAATTTACTTAAAGATGTAACTACCATCAAGGCTAAAGGGAAGGGTTTTTGTTTTCGTAAAGGTGACTACAGTGGTCTCAGGCAGTGGTGTTTTTTTTTTTTAAATTCTATACAGTAGGATCAACTCATTATATTGCCAACGGTGAATTCTAAATGGGAAGCCTTCAGGGACTTCAACTTAATCTTGGAGGCTACTCTGCTTTTCATACCAGCTAAGAAATACTGTTAAAGATTCAGACCTAAGTGTATGTCAGACGAATTAATGAGGCTCGTGGTAGAGAAGAAAAATGCATGTGATGCATATAAATTATCAAGCGACACAGAAGCCTATGGCAGACTTAAGCTAGTCACAAAGGAGGTTAGGCAGGCGAAGGCAGATTACAAGAAATCTTTGACAAAGGATGCAAAGAAAAACAGCAAAGAGTTCTTTATTTATGTAAACTCTAGAAGGAAGGGGATGAATCAGATTGGTCCACTTAACATAGATGGTTCACTTTTGATGATCCTGCTCAAGTAGCTGATAAACTGAATGAGTATTTTGCATCTACATTCACACATGAGGAGTTATTCAAGAAGGGGAATGCCAGAAGATTATCAAATCTTTTCTCCTCCACTTTGCTCTCAGTTATTACAAAATCACTAAGTGATTTTGTAATAACTGAAAGAAAAGTGGAGGAGAAATTGTTGAAGTTAAACATAAAAAAGGCACCTGGGGCAGATTGTAATCTATCCAGTTATATTGAGGGAGGGAGCAAGGGAAGTAAGCAAACCCTTAGCCATAATTATGACAGCATCCTTACAGTCAGGGGAGGTCCCCGTGGACCGGAGATGTGCAAATGTATCCCCAATTCACGAAAAGGATGACACCAATATTATAGACCCTTTACTTAACTTCCGTTCCGGGGAAAATAATGGAGTCACTGGTTAAAAAGGTGATACAGAATCACCCAGACAAGACAGCAGTAATAGTTCAGACACAGCATGGATTTGTTAAGGGGAAGTCTTGTCTGACCAATTTGATCGGATACTACGATGTGGTCACAAAGGAACTGGATACAAAAAAATAATTTTGATATTATAACCTTGGATTTCAGGAAATCTTTTGATACTGTTGCACATGGAAGACTGCTGCACAAATTGGAGTGGTATGGCATTAAGGGCAAGTTGCGGCAATGGATAAAGGCATGGTTGAGTGGGAGACGGCAGAGAGTGATAATAAATGGACACTGCTGTACGTGGGCTAATGTTATTACTGGAGTTCCCCAGCGTTCGATGTTGGGCCAATTGTTTTGTGTATATATCGATGAAGGTATATGAGGCTTAATGTCCAAGTTTGCAGATGATACAAAGGTTGGCAGGGTTGTTAATGACAGTATACTACAAAAGTGTTTGAAAAAACGATGCAGTCCAACTTAGTCGATCACTGCTTCAATCGGCGTCCACAGCATCTTCATACTGTTATTCCTAGGAGGTCTACGCTTTCAAATCTATTAATGACCAGCTGGGCAATCCAAAAATCCCTTAACTGTAAGAAACAACTTAATCTTATTCCTAGACATACAAGTAGCTTTTGACGCACTCAGCACAACAGAGTTGGCTAAAATTTTGAAACATTATTTGAGACTCGAAGGTAATCTTCTTGCTATCCTACATCAACTCCTCATCAACAGGAAAGTCTTTATTAAATATGACCATAGCGTGGAGAGGACCACCGCGACTTCTGTTGGCATTCCACAAGGGGGAGTTCTTTCATCATTGGTCTTGGCGCATTATAGCCTTAGTTGCTAATGCGCCACTAAAATCCAAACCAAACTTTCATCATGTTTTTTTTTTTTTTTTTTTTTTTTTGCCACAGCACCCAAACTTCATTTCAAATGCTGATCTTAAGATGCTGGTCACATCCGATAATCCAGCAAAAGCTTAGGCAGTCGCCTATGAAAATCAAATGGTACTGTTTGAACTCCAGGATTATATAGGTCTTCTGGGACTTGAACTGAATCCTCAGAAAGCAGCTCAGATGACCTTCACAAAAAGGAGGACTATTAATGAAATTATGCTCCCAATAAATGGGACCGCCATTAAAAAGGTTCACTCCCACACGGATTTGGGGGTTGGCGGGCTTACTTTCAAAGACCACCTCAAGATGGCCAGGTTAAAAAACGCTTGCGGCGTTCTGGGCAATCCGGCAGGAGTTGGTTGGTCTTAGGCCTCGAGATTTCCTTTTAGAATACGTCCGAAGAAACTTAACACCCGTACCGCTCTTCGCTTCGGTACTCTGGTCAGGAACCTACTCTACTCAACTAAAGGGATTTCTGTGGGTTGAATATTAGCTTCTGAGATGGCTAAACAGGGAGATGAGCTACCTTTCACCATTTCTAGGAGCGTGCTCTATGCAAACCTTGAGAAACCTTGGGAAACCATCGTCGAAGAGAGGAATCTACACACCTTGGCACAACTTCTATGCGGCCAAATGGATTCGCCTGACATTGAGATGTTTCTGCAAACCCTCGGACCTCAGAACGAACCCGGTGCAGTTCAACACCTTGTCTACAATCTTCTCTGAAAAACGTGCAATACCTTATTAGGTCAGTGTTTCCGGCGAATACGTTCGGAATATATAACACTCTGATGCCTCATCTTTCTGCAGCTCGAAGCGCTATGGACAGGGCATAGCGAAAGAACTCTACAAACACGAAAATAAGCATTATGTGAAAATAATTCCCTGCAAAGGCTTCCATGGATTCATCGTTGTGTTTTTTATTTATTTTATTTTTTTATTATTAATAATAAGTGCATATTGGTTACTGAAAGTATTGGTCTGTGATGACTAAAGTAGGATATGTAATTTTTACATTGAAGAGATCACGACTAAATACACCATCTATAGTTGTTCCATTACGTGGAGTATTTAACAAAAGATCCGATGAAATTTCCAAGTTGAAGAATGTTTTCATAAATGTGCACAACTGTTTTACAGCCTCAGAGTTTGAATGTAATTTTTTTTCTTTACAATTAATCTGAAAACACCAGGTGATTTGAAACCAGATGCGTTTTCGAATTAGCGCATTTCCGAATTTTTTTTTTTTTTTCTTGATCACATGTTCATATTTTTCACTATCCTGGAAAAATTGTTGCAATTTTCAGAGGTTTGAAAGTTTTTATTTATTTGTTTATTTTTTTATTTATTTTTTTTTTCTTCTCCTCTCTCTCTAGTATAGAGCTAAGGTGAAGCTCCGTGCAAAATTTCATTAATTAACTCCGCTTTAGTCCGGCCATTTTTAAATTTGGTCCAGTAGAAGATATATTATTGTTTATTCATACAAGTATGATTGCAACACTGCGAGTTACAGCTTCTGGCGGAAGCTGATTATGCCGTCACTTCCGTAACGCTTTTCGCATGACGGTTTGTCGTTCCAAAATTTT